>NW_025963824.1:28094096-28428262 GCF_023055435.1 Haliotis rufescens | reverse complement strand
GAGAGAGGGAGGGAGAGAGAGAGAGATAGAGAGATAGAGAGAGCGAGAGAGAGAGATAGAGAGAGAGAGAGAGAGAGAGAGAGAGAGAGAGAGAGAGAGAGAGAGAGAGAGAGAGAGAGAGAGAGAGCTTTATTTCAGTAAAGGGGCCACTGGCCCATTATACGATTCAGCGCCAGTGAGAAAGTTATTACGCTTTTTAAAAGCAATAAATATAAATTTAGCTAAAGCATTAATTATGCATGGGGTTTTAGATATACAGAGTGTACAGACCAATGCATTGTTTAAGTTACCTCATTAAAACGATAATAAACCCAGAAATATACATATAAATCTTTAGACCATAAACACATGTAGCTGCTAAACATAATACTAAACGTGTTTAGACCCTTTAGACGAGTCAACATTATAACTTTGTGTCTAGGATCTACACACAGTATCACAGTGAGTCTTATGTGAGGTGAAATGGGGTTTAACGTCGCGTCCAAGATTATTGCACTTATATAGCGACGTGCATGCACGTGTGTGTGTGTGGCTGCTTGTACTACTCCAGACTGATGCCGATTTATAGTGCTAGCACACTGAGATATCATGCCGCAGTTTAACATGAATACTCCACTCAGACACAGTATACTGACCCCGAGCCGACCAGTCCTTGTTTTAGCCCCTTAATGCCGAGCACCAGACAGGGTAACAACAAGTACCATCTTTTAACGTCATTTGGTATGACGCGGCCGGGGATCGAACCCCGGACCTTCCGCTCTCCACCAGATCACGGAGGCGGTCGACTGTCTTGTGAATGGGATTTAAGTTGCTGTCTACATTAACAAAACGTAGAGAGGTCATTTTCACATTGTATTCAACACACATCGTTTTGTAAAAGTAGATATTTTAATGATCCAAACTTGCTGTTCTCGACTCTTTTGACCCCAATTTCAATCAGTGTTAAAAAGCCATTGTCGCCATGAGGGTGGAGCTTTCTTTCCATATAACGCTGATGTCGCCGTTATGTCGCGTCAAACTAAATCAAAGGAATCAAACCGAAAATAGATATACTTTTTAAACTACTTAAAAACATATATTTAATCGAGAAATTTATTGCTATCAAAAAGGATGACAACAATAACAACTCCAAAAAGTTTGAAATACGACAATGTTTGTTTCAAAACCTTTACTTTTTTAAAGAGTGTATTGTGTCATTCTATGAAATCCGAAATATGTTTTTGACGGAATACTGTATTACTCTACAACCTGGGAACAATAAAAATTATTAAAAAACACACACAAAAAAACCTACAACAAGTTGTCTTAAACCGACCTCACGGAAACAGTAAACTACGTTTATAGCTAACACGCTTATAACGAACTGGCGGATATAACGAACTGTGTATTTGATCGTCGGTCTGAACATAACTGAATCTGGAACCAGACAATCCAGTGATTGACATCATGAGCATCGATCCACGCAATTGGGATCGATGACATGCATCAACCAAGTCAGCGAGCCCTACCACCTGATCCAGTAAGTCGCCTCTTACGACAAGCAGAGTCGCCTGTTACGGCAAGCATGGGTTGTTGAAGACCTATTCTACCCCGGATCTTCACGGGTCAGTTAAACATGGATACCCATACTGACTTCGAGCTGACCAAATTTGCGTTGCCGGGACCTTACTAACCCTGACTCCACACGGATATAGAAGAGAATCATATCGAAACTACGTAGAGTGACAGAATGTGAGTGAGTGAGTGAGTTTGGTTTTACGCCGCTTTTAGCAATATTCCAGCAATATCACGGCGGGGTACACCACAAATGGGCTTCACACATTGTACCCATGTCTGGATTCGAACCCGGGTCTTCTGCGTGACGGGCGAACGCTTTAACCACTAGGCTACCCGACCGCCCCTAGAGTGACAGAAAACAAGGACAGATTAATACAGTAAACTACGGTTATAACGAACTCAAAGGGACTACTAATTTTAGTTCGTTATAACCGTAGTTCGTTATATGTACATATACAGCATGACTACAGCAAGTAGTCGGGACCAAAAAGTAAGTTCGTTATATCCGTCAGTTCGTTATAAGCGTGTTCGTTATAACCGTAGTTTACTGTATAACAAATGCTATGTCTGGAACAACACTTTCTTTGTTAAGTAACGATTCTAGTAAATTTTTTGGTTGAGTCCCGTCCGGTATTCGAACCCACATTGCCATTAGTGAGGCACCTAATCGCCAGCACAAGAAATGAGCTCAGCCATCGAGGCTTCTATGAAATTAAAGTCCGACATGTTGTGTCAGAGGTACACAAAGTACGTGATCTAGAAAAAAACAGTTTTTAGTGACAATTTTTAGACAATTTCCCATTGAAACAGAGAGTTTAAAGTATTCATATCTCGTGCTTGATCGCCAGGTGCCCGGGTTTAAAGACTTTTTTAAACACGGCTTACGGCCAGTATAAGTTAAGTGCAAAGGTATATATCACAGGTCATCAAATTTTGAAGTTTTGCTGTCCAGTGTAAGAATGTTGTCATGATTTATGGAGTTACGTTGTGTTCGTATACAGATATTTATTTTAAGAGTCGACTGATATAGAGTACTCTGGGGTACACGGTGTGGCTGGAGTGCAAGCGTGTCATTCGGTCAGCCATTGGGTTGTCTTGATTTGAATAGGTGAGTGAGTGAGTTGGGTTTAACGCCGTTTTTAACATTATTCCAGTTATATCACGGCGTGTCAGCTTAATGTGGGAGGAAAGCCCGAAGTGATGCAGGTCTCAGACGTTTACCACTTCGGTGAAACCCACGAGCACGGGTATGGTGCTGACAAACCTAGAAACATATTCGGGATGAACCGGGATTCGAACCCACAATCATAGGTTTCTGGCGTGTCCAGGGGACGCAACTCTGCACAGCGAATCGCGGCGCCTTAGACGACTGGGCCACCCGTGCCCCCGATTTGATTAGGTACTGCGCGTCGTTATGTAGAATTGGTTAATATTTAACGTCACATCGGCAATATTTCAGCCATATCGTGACGATAAGTTTTACATAACTACTACATATTTAGATCTAATAAAAACCTGTCATCGATGGAAAGTAAAATGACTAGAATATCATAGATTCGATTTAAAAGTAGTTGAGAACATTTAAACGAATAATGTATTAATCAACAGTAACTAAAATGAGATCATCATACTAGGTACCATGGGGACTGACAGTACCTTTGCTTCCTGCATGAACCCCGGCAGGATTAATGTCATTCCTTCAGTCACTGGCGATAATTTACCACGTTATGTGGAGAATCTCACCAGGTGTCTTCCGAGAACAAATTATATCAATACGAGCTGTCAAAAGGTACAACTATCCGAGGTTGCTGTCAGTTGCGGAGGATATGTTTTATTGTATTAAACGAGTCTTGAAATTTTTGAGCTTGTAATATTTATCGTCCAAAATAATTATTCCAACATTTTCTGTTTTCAAACAGTAATAACCAGTGTCTTCAGTGACAGAGAGATTAGTGATGTCGGTAGACAGTAGGCCGGAGTGTTGAAATGTGCTTGATTGTGATATTTGGTATACGAGTGGACCGTACATGGATGAGAGTGAGAGACTTCTAGGATGGATGGACTGATGGATGGACGGACATATAGACGGATGGATGGACTGATGGATGGACGAACATATAGACGGATGGATGGACGGACAGATGGATGGACGGACAGATGGATGGATGGATGGATGGACGGACAGATGGATGGATGGATGGATGGACAGATGGCTGTATGGATATTCGGTCATTGCTTCAACACATAAGTTTTTTTCCGAAAAGACGAGCCGAAATATTTAAAAGAACAGAACCCGCATCACAGTTTACATGTTTTCTGGAATATGAATACACAATGTCATGGATGGATGTCATGGATGGATGGATGGATTGATGGATGGACGGACATATAGACGGATGGATGGAAGGACAGATGGATGGATGGATTGATGGATGGACGGACAGATGGATGGATGGATGGATGGACAGATGGATGGATGGATGGACGGACGGACAGATGGATGGATGGACAGATAGACGGATGAATGGACAACAGATAGATGGATGATGGACGGACAGATGGATGGGTCGACAGATAGACAGATGGATGGACGGACAGATAGACGGATGGATGGATGGACAGATGGATGGACTGATAGACGGACAGATGGATGGATGGACAGATAGACGGATGGATGGACGACAGATGATGGATGGATGGATGACGGACGGACAGATGGATGGATGGATGGATGGACGGTCAGATAGACGGATGATCGACGGACGGACGGACGGACGGACGGACGGATGGATGGATGATGGACGGACGGACAGATGTATGGATGGATGGATGGACAGATGGCTCTATGGATATTCGGTCATTGCTTCAACACATAAGTTTTTCCCGAAAAGACGAGCCGAAATGTTAAAAAGAACAGAACCCGCATCACACTTTACATGTTTTCTGGAACATGAATACACAATGTCATTTAGAAAGTGGCCAAATGTAACAAATGTTATATTTGGGATAACACTTTCTTAGTAAAGTACAGATTCTCGTACTTTTTTTGGTTGAGTCCCGTCCGGGATTCGAAACAGTTTATCTTTTCATGACATCATATGATCGGTCCTTGTTGACAGGAATCTGTTGGTGAGACATACCTTTAGGGTGTACATACGTATGTGTGTCGGCAATAATATGTCCATAAATCATTTGGTCGCCGTTCTATACTGGCTGGCCAGGTGTCGGTCTATGAAGAACTTGGCATTTATTGGGGATTGTTCAGGGCGGGAAGGGTGCATTCCATTGAGAGCATTCCATGAGTATACAACCCTTGCTGCTAGATGCAACTGACAAAGCCACGTCACTAGGAATGATTGACGGGAAAACACATAACGAGTGCCATTTCAACCCATGGACCCGGAAGTGGACGTGAAACTCGTCTTTGGTAATGAAACCCATTACGTATAACCCATCAATATATCATTCATTCATCATGGCAACAAAACAGCTATTTACGAACGGAGAACACGGTCCCAGCAAATTGTTGTTGCTGGTCCTAAATCAACAATTTCGAGACGCCTTCGTGGTCTTGTGGATTGAGCGTCTGATCTCAGAGCGGAAGGTCGGTGGTTCGATCCCTAGCAGTGTCACACCGAAAGACGTGAAGGGATGGTACTTGTTGTTTCTCCGGGCAGACGCTCCATCCACTAGACCACTTAGGCGCTCTCCGGGCAGACGCTCCATCCACTACACCACGGAGGCGGTCTCCGGGCAGACGCTCTATCCACTACACCACGGAGGCGGTCTCCGGGCAGACGCTCTATCCACTAGACCATGTGAACATCAGGGTTAGAATTGGTCTTCAGAAACCTATGCACGTCTGCCTCAGTGAAGATTCGGGTTAGAATAGGTCTTCAGCAACGACAAAACAGTCAGAACGTGCGTAATGATTGATAAATATAATCCCGAGTACTTTAATCAACTATTGCAATATGTGATCGTTTTATGAATCCTGAAATGAATATATCGTCATTTCGACATTACAAAGTCATGGATAAGAGAATTGTATGAATTGTAGCTGTCAAAGTAGATAGTACCATGCACGGTGAGAGATTCAGATCCACACTTTCCTTACACGAGGGCTCACATGTTTTATCTCTGACGATGTATTTGACTTTCCAAATTTAATTTAGTTTAGCATCCATCTTGAGTAACTGAAATATCCACGAGTTTCAAAATAATATATATCGTATTCATACCTAAATAACTTTAATATTAAATAATGTGCTTACGTTTCACTCCATTAGGCATGTGTTAAGAGTTGCCAAGATAATAAAGGTGAATTAAAGACATTAACAAGACGTACAGGGAAGTTTCTAGTGCCATTCATATTATATTTACCATATTACTATTAAACTTTCGCAAGGTGTATGTCTGCCAGGTTTCATGTTACCTTAGACAACGGGATTAAACTCATGTAGTGAGTGAGTGAGTGAGTGAGTGAGTGAGTGAGTGAGTGAGTGAGTGAGTGAGTGAGTGAGTGAGTGAGTGAGTGAGTGAGTGAGTGAGTGAGTGAGTGAGTGAGTGAGTGAGTGAGTGAGTGAGTGAGTGAGTGAGTGAGTGAGTGAGTGAGTGAGTGAGTGAGTGAGTTGAGTTTAACGCCGCTTTTAACAGTATTCCAGTTATATCACGACGTGTCAGCTTAATGTGGGAGGAAAGCCCGAAGTGATGCAGGTCTCAGACGTTAACCACTTCGGTGAAACCCACGAGCACGGGTATGGTGCTGACAAACCTAGAAACATAATCGGGGCGAACCGGGATTCGAACCCACAATCATAGGTTTCTGGCGTGCCCAAGGGGACGCAACTCTGCACAGCGAATCGCGGCGCCTTAGACGACTGGGCCACCCGTGCCCCCTTAACTCATGTAGACTAAGGGAACGACCGTGTGATATTCGATCCTGGGACTTTATCGAAAAAAACTTATTGTCCCAGGCAATTCTTGAAAAAAAATCATTATGCCTCAAACTGTTGAAAAATAGAAATCGCCTGCTGCCAAAAATACATTGTTGCAAACTGTTAAAAATAAATTCAGGCTCATAGTTTAAAAATAATATCTGTTTTGCAGCTGAAAAAAATATATCTATATTCATTGCCACTCTCTGACACCCCAACACTGGATTATCAGACGACGCCGATTTGTGTGAAAGGCAAAAATGTCGTGCAAATTATAGGAATGAACTACTGAAAATCAGTGATGACACCAGGTGTTCGCGAAAGTTGTGAGCATATGCTGTCCTACCGGTAGCTCCCGCCACTGACACTATTTGCATTACAAATATTTTTTTCTTTGTTGACTGACGCTGCAAACGACGATGGCCTGTAAAAAATGCGTCTTAGCCAGTCCGGTGACATGATAGCCACACTATAAAATAATAAAAAAATGACTTATTAACATTATAGATAACTATCAAAGATTCCGAAATTCGAGAAATAGGCAACCTTTAAGTAACTCTACACATACCCTCAACGTGTGCCTGTTTTGTTCCTGATCCCTGTCAGATAAATTTACTTTATAAATAAAACATTGCCAATCAAACATGAATCTTTAGGGCAATTTATTTCCGGCCAATAACTTTATTAGAAATTAGTCCTAAAATCCTTTATTCACGAAGACAAAGTCAACACAAACTATTTGTTCCGAACTCTAAACACTCTTAATGTATTTACTATTAAAGTTTACGGAATTCCACAAATCATTCTGTAAAATACCAACTGTACCCAATCTGTTTATTTCATTTCACATCCATCACATGGTTTGTACTCAGATACAAGTCTTTACATTAGCTGATAACATTGTAATTGTTCGTGTTTCTTGATTTGCCTTTGCATGTGTTTGTGACGGGGGGCCCCGGTGGGGCAAGATACGCTCACCTTTTCGCACCTGGTATCATTACAATGTTATAGTGATTCATAAACACATGCTCATGATATAGTCGGAATCGTACAATCGACTCTTCTTTATGCAGAGATTTTTTATTGGACATGGAAAGGGTTTTGTGTGCATTATTCTGCTGCAACGTTTCGATACGTCCTGCATTTGAAACAAAGAGTAGACCATAATCTTGAACGATGCCGTCCCGGTAGCGTTCGCCATTCAATTTGTCACTAATTATGACGAGTTGTGTTCGCCCATTAATTGTTCTGCCTCCCATACCATTACCCTAACACATGTCCAAACTGACGAGGTGAGGTGAAATGGGGTTTAACGTCGCGTCCAAGATTATTGCACTTATATAGCGACGTGCATGTACGTGTGTGTGTTTGTGTGGCTGCTTGTACTAGTCCGGACTGATGCCGATTTATAGTGCTAGCTCACTGAGATACCATGCCGCAGTTTAACATGAATACCCCACTCAGACACAGTATACTGACTCCGAGCCGACCAGTCCTTGTTTTAGCCCTAGCGCCAGACAGGGTAATAACAAGTACCATCTTTTAACGTCATTTGGTATGACGCGGTCGGGGATCGAACCCCGGACCTTCCGCTCTCCACCAGATCACGGAGGCGGTCGACTATTAAAACTTTGTCCTAGACGCATAAAGACCCTTGCACGACTACCAGTGCTGTCAAGATGAAACCTGGACTCATTCTGTGAACAGTATACTGCCCCAGTGTTGTCATCTGCACCTCAGATGCTGTCTCAACCAAGCTAGGCGTGTCTGACGGGCATATTGGGCGTATTACTGGAAGTTAGGACCGGATGTTGTGCTACCTCAACATTGTCAAGTTGGGTACGATGTTGCTACTAAATGGTCTCGACCAAGGAATTGCCCGTGCTGATAATATGGCATTTTGGTATCGATTCCGTAGATGCACCAACCGAATACGGTTGTCTTGCTGGTGTGACGTCAAGTGTTTCCCGGCTGTCTCCAAATATCTGGTATTGTGCTTCAATGAACATTAAGATGCCTGGCAACCCCTTTGTGTGCCATTCCTGCTTCCAGTACACCCACGGCTCGTAGACATTTATGTCAAGGCATTGCGTAAGCGTTATTGACGGTTAAAAAAGTGTTTCACTGGCACCTGATAGCTCTACAATTTGAGAGTATTATGTTTCCAACAAACATCGAAATTGTTCGCCGTGCATTAAAATGCACCTGCAAACTGTGAATCAGCAAAGATGACAAGAGTAAATATGACACTTCTGAACACTTACACTATGACAAGAGTAAATATGGTAGTTCTGAACACTTACACGATGACAAGAGTAAATATGGTACTTCTGAACACTTACACGATGACAAGAGTAAATATGGTACTTCTGAACACTTACACGCTGACAAGAGTAAATATGGTAGTTCTGAACACTTACACGATGACAAGAGTAAATATGGTAGTTCTAAACACTTACACGATGACAAGAGTAAATATGGTACTTCTGAACACTTACGCGATGACAAGAGTAAATATGGTAGTTCTGAACACTTACACGATGACAAGAGTAAATATAGTACTTATGAACACTTACACGATGACAAGAGTAAATATGGTAGTTCTGAACACTTACACGATGACAAGAGTAAATATTGTACTTCTGAACACTTACACTTTAACAAGAGTAAATATGGTAGTTCTGGACACTTACACGCTGACAAGAGTAAACATGGTAGTTCTGAACACTTACACTATGACAAGAGTAAATATGGTAGTTCTGAACACTTACACGATGACAAGAGTAAATATGGTAGTTCTGGACACTTACACGATGACAAGAGTAAATATGGTACTTCTGAACACTTACACTATGACAAGAGTAAATATGGTAGTTCTGAACACTTACACGCTGACAAGAGTAAATATGGTACTTCTGAACACTTACACAATGACAAGAGTAAATATGACTCTTCTGAACACTTACACTATGACAAGAGTAAATATGACACTTCTGAACACTTACACTTTGACAAGAGTAAACATGGTAGTTCTGAACACTTACACGATGACAAGAGTAAATATGGTAGTTCTGGACACTTACACGCTGACAAGAGTAAACATGGTAGTTCTGAACACTTACACGATGACAAGAGTAAATATGGTAGTTCTGGACACTTACACGATGACAAGAGTAAATATGGTAGTTCTGAACACTTACACTATGACAAGAGTTAATATGGTAGTTCTGAACACTTACACGATGACAAGAGTAAATATGGTACTTCTGAACACTTACACGATGACAAGAGTAAATATGGTACTTCTGAACACTTACACTATGACAAGAGTAAATATGGTACTTCTGAACACTTACACGGTGACAAGAGTAAATATGGTAGTTCTGAACACTTACACTATGACAAGAGTAAATATGGTACTTCTGAACACTTACACTATGACAAGAGTAAATATAGTACTTCTGAACACTTACACAATGACAAGAGTAAATATGGTAGTTCTGAACACTTACACTATGACAAGAGTAAATATGGTAGTTCTGAACACTTACACTATGACAAGAGTAAATATGGTAGTTCTGAACACTTACACTATGACAAGAGTAAATATAGTACTTCTGAACACTTACACTATGACAAGAGTAAATATGGTACTTCTGAACACTTACACTATGACAAGAGTAAATATGGTAGTTCTGAACACTTACACTATGACAAGAGTAAATATGGTAGTTCTGAACACTTACACTATGACAAGAGTAAACATGGTAGTTCTGAACACTTACACAATGACAAGAGTAAATATGGTACTTCTGAACACTTACACTATGACAAGAGTAAATATGGTAGTTCTGAACACTTACACTATGACAAGAGTAAATATGGTAGTTCTGAACACTTACACTATGACAAGAGTAAATATGGTAGTTCTGAACACTTACACTATGACAAGAGTAAATATGGTACTTCTGAACACTTACACGATGACAAGAGTAAATATGGTAGTTCTGAACACTTACACAATGACAAGAGTAAATATGGTAGTTCTGAACACTTACACGATGACAAGAGTAAATATGGTAGTTCTGAACGCTTACACGATGACAAGAGTAAATATGGTAGTTCTGAACACTTACACTATGACAAGAGTAAATATGGTAGTTCTGAACACTTACACGATGACAAGAGTTAATATGGTAGTTCTGAACACTTACACTATGACAAGAGTAAATATGGTACTTCTGGACACTTACACGATGACAAGAGTAAATATGGTAGTTCTGAACACTTACACTATGGCAAGAGTAAATATGGTAGTTCTGAACACTTACACGATGACAAGAGTTAATATGGTAGTTCTGAACACTTACACTATGACAAGAGTAAATATGGTACTTCTGAACACTTACACGATGACAAGAGTAAATATGGTAGGTCTGAACATTTACACGATGACAAGAGTTAATATGGTAGTTCTGAACACTTACACTATGACAAGAGTAAATATGGTACTTCTGGACACTTACACGATGACAAGAGTAAATATGGTAGTTCTGAACACTTACACTATGACAAGAGTAAATATGGTACTTCTGAACACTTACACTATGACAAGAGTAAATATTGTACTTCTGAACACTTACACTATGACAAGAGTAAATATGGTAGTTCTGAACACTTACACTATGACAAGAGTAAATATGGTAGTTCTGAACACTTACACGACGACAAGAGTAAATATGGTAGTTCTGGACACTTACACTATGACAAGAGTAAATATGGTAGTTCTGGACACTTACACTATGAGAAGAGTAAATATGGTAGTTCTGAACACTTACACTATGACAAGAGTAAATATGGTACTTCTGAACACTTACACGATGACAGGAGTAAATATGGTACTTCTGAACACTTACACGATGACAAGAGTAAATATGGTACTTCTGAACACTTACACGATGACAAGAGTAAATATGGTACTTCTGAACACTTACACGATGACAAGAGTAAATATGGTACTTCTGAACACTTACACGATGACAAGAGTAAATATGGGAGTTCTGAACACTTACACGATGACAAGAGTAAATATGGTACTTCTAAACACTTACACGATGACAAGAGTAAATATGGTACTTCTGAACACTTACACTATGACAAGAGTAAATATGGTACTTCTGAACAATTACACAATGACAAGAGTAAATATGGTACTTCTGAACACTTACACAATCACAAGAGTAAATATGGTACTTCTGAACACTTACACTATGACAAGAGTAAATATGGTACTTCTAAACACTTACACGATGACAAGAGTAAATATGGTACTTCTGAACACTTACACTATGACAAGAGTAAATATGGTACTTCTGAACACTTACACTATGACAAGAGTAAATATGGTACTTCTGAACACTTACACGATGACAAGAGTAAATATGGTACTTCTAAACACTTACACGCTGACAAGAGTAAATATGGTAGTTCTGGACACTTACACGATGACAAGAGTAAATATGGGAGTTGTGAACACTTACACGCTGACAAGAGTAAATATGGTACTTCTGAACACTTACACGATGACAAGAGTAAATATGGTACTTCTAAACACTTACACGATGACAAGAGTAAATATGGTAGTTCTGGACACTTACACGATGACAAGAGTAAATATGGTACTTCTGAACACTTACACGCTGACAAGAGCAAATATTGTACTTCTGAACATTTACACGATGACAAGAGTAAATATGGTACTTCTGAACACTTACACGCTGACAAGAGTAAATATGGTACTTCTGAACACTTACACGATGACAAGAGTAAATATGGTAGTTCTGAACACTTACACTATGACAAGAGTAAATATGGTACTTCTGAACACTTACACGATGACAGGAGTAAATATGGTACTTCTGAACACTTACACGATGACAAGAGTAAATATGGTACTTCTGAACACTTACACTATGACAAGAGTAAATATGGTAGGTCTGAATACTTACACTATGACAAGAGTAAATATGGTAGTTCTGAACACTTACACTATGACAAGAGTAAACATGGTAGTTCTGAACACTTACACAATGACAAGAGTAAATATGGTACTTCTGAACACTTACACTATGACAAGAGTAAATATGGTAGTTCTGAACACTTACACTATGACAAGAGTAAATATGGTAGTTCTGAACACTTACACTATGACAAGAGTAAGTATGGTAGTTCTGAACACTTACACGCTGACAAGAGTAAATATGGTACTTCTGAACACTTACACGATGACAAGAGTAAATATGGTAGTTCTGAACACTTACACAATGACAAGAGTAAATATGGTAGTTCTGAACACTTACACGATGACAAGAGTAAATATGGTAGTTCTGAACGCTTACACGATGACAAGAGTAAATATGGTAGTTCTGAACACTTACACTATGACAAGAGTAAATATGGTAGTTCTGAACACTTACACGATGACAAGAGTTAATATGGTAGTTCTGAACACTTACACTATGACAAGAGTAAATATGGTACTTCTGGACACTTACACGATGACAAGAGTAAATATGGTAGTTCTGAACACTTACACTATGGCAAGAGTAAATATGGTAGTTCTGAACACTTACACGATGACAAGAGTTAATATGGTAGTTCTGAACACTTACACTATGACAAGAGTAAATATGGTACTTCTGAACACTTACACGATGACAAGAGTAAATATGGTAGGTCTGAACATTTACACGATGACAAGAGTTAATATGGTAGTTCTGAACACTTACACTATGACAAGAGTAAATATGGTACTTCTGGACACTTACACGATGACAAGAGTAAATATGGTAGTTCTGAACACTTACACTATGACAAGAGTAAATATGGTACTTCTGAACACTTACACTATGACAAGAGTAAATATGGTACTTCTGAACACTTACACTATGACAAGAGTAAATATGGTAGTTCTGAACACTTACACTATGACAAGAGTAAATATGGTAGTTCTGAACACTTACACGACGACAAGAGTAAATATGGTAGTTCTGGACACTTACACTATGACAAGAGTAAATATGGTAGTTCTGGACACTTACACTATGACAAGAGTAAATATGGTAGTTCTGAACACTTACACTATGACAAGAGTAAATATGACTCTTCTGAACACTTACACGATGACAGGAGTAAATATGGTACTTCTGAACACTTACACGATGACAAGAGTAAATATGGTACTTCTGAACACTTACACGATGACAAGAGTAAATATGGTACTTCTGAACACTTACACGATGACAAGAGTAAATATGGTACTTCTGAACACTTACACGATGACAAGAGTAAATATGGGAGTTCTGAACACTTACACGATGACAAGAGTAAATATGGTACTTCTAAACACTTACACGATGACAAGAGTAAATATGGTACTTCTGAACACTTACACTATGACAAGAGTAAATATGGTACTTCTGAACACTTACACAATGACAAGAGTAAATATGGTACTTCTGAACACTTACACAATCACAAGAGTAAATATGGTACTTCTGAACACTTACACTATGACAAGAGTAAATATGGTACTTCTAAACACTTACACGATGACAAGAGTAAATATGGTACTTCTGAACACTTACACTATGACAAGAGTAAATATGGTACTTCTGAACACTTACACTATGACAAGAGTAAATATGGTACTTCTGAACACTTACACGATGACAAGAGTAAATATGGTACTTCTAAACACTTACACGCTGACAAGAGTAAATATGGTAGTTCTGGACACTTACACGATGACAAGAGTAAATATGGGAGTTGTGAACACTTACACGCTGACAAGAGTAAATATGGTACTTCTGAACACTTACACGATGACAAGAGTAAATATGGTACTTCTAAACACTTACACGATGACAAGAGTAAATATGGTAGTTCTGGACACTTACACGATGACAAGAGTAAATATGGTACTTCTGAACACTTACACGCTGACAAGAGCAAATATTGTACTTCTGAACATTTACACGATGACAAGAGTAAATATGGTACTTCTGAACACTTACACGCTGACAAGAGTAAATATGGTACTTCTGAACACTTACACGATGACAAGAGTAAATATGGTAGTTCTGAACACTTACACTATGACAAGAGTAAATATGGTACTTCTGAACACTTACACGATGACAGGAGTAAATATGGTACTTCTGAACACTTACACGATGACAAGAGTAAATATGGTACTTCTGAACACTTACACGATGACAAGAGTAAATATGGTACTTCTGAACACTTACACGCTGACAAGAGTAAATATGGTAGTTCTAAACACTTACACGCTGACAAGAGTAAATATGGTAGTTCTGGACACTTACACGATGACAAGAGTAAATATGGTAGTTCTGAACACTTACACTATGACAAGAGCAAATATTGTACTTCTGAACATTTACACGATGACAAGAGTAAATATGGTACTTCTGAACACTTACACGCTGACAAGAGTAAATATGGTACTTCTAAACACTTACACGATGACAAGAGTAAATATGGTAGTTCTGAACACTTACACTATGACAAGAGTAAATATGGTACTTCTGAACACTTACACGATGACAGGAGTAAATATGGTACTTCTGAACACTTACACGATGACAAGAGTTAATATGGTACTTCTGAACACTTACACGATGACAAGAGTAAATATGGTAGTTCTGAACACTTACACGATGACAAGAGTAAATATGGTAGTTCTGAACACTTACAGGATGACAAGAGTAAATATGGTACTTCTAAACACTTACACGCTGACAAGAGTAAATATGGTACTTCTAAACACTTACACGCTGACAAGAGTAAATATGGTAGTTCTGGACACTTACACGTTGACAAGAGTAAATATGGTAGTTCTGAACACTTACACGATGACAAGAGTAAATATGGTACTTCTGAACACTTACACTATGACAAGAGTAAATATGGTTATGTTCTAATTCACTATGTTCAACCGAACATAAAACATTTACTATGACAACATACTCCACTCATGGGTAATGCCTACCGCTGTTAACAGGCGAGCGGGTTTATTTACAAAATCATACATGTAGACACGCGACTGTCGTGTTATATTCCATTCCAAACACCGACACTCCATATTCTCTAAGGTATTCTTTCTGTAACAAAAACGTACATTTTAATATTTTTGGCACATAAAACCGTTACGAAATAATGCAATATCCTTGTAATATCGCGCTTGAACACTTTATAAATTACTGCGAAATTAAAAATATAAAGATAACTTATCTGGACGGTGGGTCTTCTTGTGTATACAAATCCATGTCCGGACTCCTGAATCACCTCTCTGTGGGATCACTCACTGAAAGAAAGCAACACCCTTCTCCGTGCTAAACAGCACTCAATGCCCTGCGGCAATTTTTCCCATACGGTTTTACCTGCCATTCGGCAACACTGCAATAACAGGCCGTCCAACACAGACAAGCATTACACTAAAAATCTGATTACCTTTATGTGTATATTTTTAACAAACAAAGAAGACAACAGCTCGCCTGTGTGACGCGAAGGCCTCGAGTGGTGTTTCTTGCCCTCTCCTCTGCACCTTAAGCACGTGACGCCACCGCTTTCACGTGCACAGCCTTCTTCAAATCACATTCGTTACCGTATTTACCCCATAGTAAATACATTTATGTTCTAATTCACTATGTTCAACCGAACATAAAACATTTACTATGACAACATACTCCACTCATGGGTAATGCCTACCGCTGCTCGAATTAAAAGAACGGGTCCATGCAGCAGATTTATTTCGACTTATTTACAATCCCAACATTGATGACACACTCAACAGTTCAGAAACATTGTCTTTGATATAACCGTCTTTGGCCTTATCTGACGCCCAGCGTCCGTGTCTCTTGAACAGTCTGTCTGTTACTCCGGCGTTAGCTGCAGCAGTCGCCCCTCCTGACCGAAAACTGTGAAGACCCACTTTTTTGACATCTTCACCGATTAGTTTGAATTTCTCAATAAAGATTTCCCTCGCTCTGGTATATGATAAAGGTTTCTGACCTTTAAGTACATACTTTTGTACAGATTTACAGAAGGAAAGTTGACGAAAAATATATTCATTGGAAGTTTCAGCAACATTTCCAGCAATCAGGTACCTGTTTAGCATATTTACTGGACATAGATCTGAGCCTGTAGCAGCGATCAAAACATGACGCCCATCCCTATAAACGTCAGTTTTACTGTTCTCAACAAAAATACTCATGAAGCCATCCTTGAATTTAATGTTTGACCGTCTGATATTCACTACTTCAGAAAATCTGAAAAACCCAGCAAAAGATAAAAGTGACATTGTTAAAAACCTTAAATCAAGTAGAGAGGGAGTTTTCCCAGATATACTAACCAATTTCTTTAACGTGTCACAAGTAACAGGTTCTTTTTTCTTGACTGGAGTACTACACGTTCTTAATGCCGCTTCTCTGATGTTCACAATCAAATCATGTTTACAAGGATCTGGCAGACATGCAAGCTTGTGCGCCCAACTAATACCGTAAATAGCTTCCATGACAGATGGAGCTTTCTTACCTCCCTGAACAAGTGATGTAAGATACAAAGCAACATGAAATGGATGAGCAGGCAAACATGTAATCTCCTTAAATTTTGAACTCCATTTTTTCCAACTATTATAAGATCTTTCATACTTATAGACTGTCGCTGGGGCCTTAGACTTGAGAACTAAATCTGGCATATGTCCTGCTAGATCAATAAGGTCTGTATGAACTAAATTGTTCTTCAGCTTCCAGATACCGGAGGAGAACATGTCTGAAACAACAACATTGATCTCATGGAATAATTCTAACTGCTAATGCGTAGCCATCGAATTTGTCAAACAAGGATTTCTTGCTGCCGCCTGAAAATGCAATACTTCCATTTAATTGCAAACTATCAGCGATATAATGTTTGAACTTTCCGTCATCAAAAAGTGAAGTCCAGAACACAGCTGATTGCCACCTAGGCACTACTAAAGTTATGCTAGCTTCACTTTGTAGAGCATATCTAATAGCCTTTGTTACCAAATGCACAGGGGGGACAACCCAGTTGTTATCATATTGCCATGACTGTGTAAAAGCATCTACTGCTTCTGTGCCAGGGCACCAAGATCTGGAATTGAATCTACACAACTTAGCATTATAATGACTAGCAAATCTATCAACAGTATGTGGACCCCACTTCTGGTTTAGCAACTTGAAGACAGCATCAGTAACAATCCAGTCATCAGCATCTTTAAATTTACTTAACGCATCTGCTCTGTCGTTCTCTGAACGTGGAATCCAGCTAAACTTTATCCTGATGTTATACATCCTAACCACGGTGAACACGGACATAGCAAGCTCCTGTAAGGATGAATTGAAACTACCAAAAGAAACAATTTGACAGCAAGCCTTGCTATCTGAGAACCACTTAACAGTCTGATTAGACAGAACCTCTCTGAAAACGTTCAAAGATAATTCAACAGCCTTCAATTCCCGCCAAGTTGAACTCTTGCCCACTTGATCCTCGTCCCATAAACACTGAAATACCCGGTCAGAATTCTGTATATAAGCAGCACAGCCCTTGGAACTAGCATCTGAGAAAACGGTCAAAACAGGAGCAAAAGTTTCATAAAATCTTCTGCTATTAAAAGTGTAAACATTATCTCTCCAGAATATAAGTTCAAATACACACAGGGGGTCAACTAAACTTTGCTTTCTATCCCAACTTGAAGCTCTTTGTATTACTGAATACATGCGTCTAGTCAAAAGTCTGCAGACATCCCCATAAACTGGTGAAAGAGAGATAATTTGTCCTGTTAAACTAGCCAGGTTACGTGCTGTGAATTGCGGTAAACCTGCCAAAACTCCTGCGCATGTGTTTCTCACATTATCTAATCTCCTAGAAGGAATAGATATCACACCTATGTCAAGATTCCAATTCAGCCCGAGCCATTCAAGGTGTCTTGTGGGTTCCCAAACTGACTTCTGATCGTTACAAACAAAGCCTGCTCTGCACAAAGAAGATTTAACAAAACCAGATCGCTCTTGCCTAAGGCTTCAGACGAAGCAAACCCAAATCCATCATCTAAGTAAACTACAACATCTACAGAATGTTTTCTCCAGTATCTAACTAATGGCCTAAAACACTTAGTAAATATATAAGGGGCCGAGGTTAGACCAAAAGGTAAAACTGTGAAACAATAAAAACGCTGTACACCATTAACTGACCAAGAAAAGCCCAAAAACGTGTGTTGACTAGGGTGAATATCTATGTGGTGATACCCAGACTTAAGATCAAACTTGTACATGTATCCACAAGGTCTAACGAAATCCAAAGCAATCTTGTAATCCTCAAAGACTATCTTTTCTTTCCAAAGATATTTGTTTACCACTCTTAGGTCTAAAATCAACCTTTTCTTACCAGAGCTATTAATAGAAACTGATAGGGGATTTACAACCTGAGGTAAGTCTACGACTTCAACAATACAGTTGTTTAACAGGAGATCCTGGATAGCCTCAGAGACAAAGTCGCTATGTTTTACAGCAGAAGCGTTGTTCTTACCAATAGACAAGGGAGGCGACTCCACAACGGGGATGATGTAACCTTCCATAATAGTTCTAATGATGAATTCTGGAGCTTCTATATCCTTCCAAAATGAGATGTGCCTCTTAAGATTTTCCTTAATGTTATGCTTACTCGCTGACGTATCTGTTCTGTCAAGATAACTAGGTACAGGTACAAAATCAGTACTAATACCTCTGGTTTCAGGTTTGACTTTGTCTATGGGTGAAACATCAAGCTGTGACCTACTACTAGGCTGTTCTGATATTGAACGGGAGACCTGTGGCAAATCCATGTTAGTTTTTCTTTTAATACTTCTGCTTGAGTTCTGATCCCCTGAAACATATGTAATACGATCTCAATCAAGATAGTAACGCATTAGCCACTCAAATATATATGTCATATCTCAAAAGTGGTTTTGATTTACCTGAATAATCACTGCTTTTTGCAGGCCTCTGTAGGCTGAAGTCCTTGTGGTGGGTTGAAATTACTTGACTGTGATGACCTCTGGGCGGCTGCAAGGGGACATGTGGCTCTCCAGTGCCCAAAGGCTCCGCAAAAGTAGCATTGTTGGTTTGGAAGTGGTGTTTTCCTGGGTTGAAAACGAAAGGGCTGGTTCTGCTGAACCTGAGGGGCCTGTTTGGGTAATTCGCTGTTAGGATTGGGGAAAGTTGCAGAAGGATAAGGACTATAACCTCTACCACGGGAATTGAAAGAAGTAGGGCGCTTTCTGCGCTGTGCCTTACTTTCTGCTCTCTCGAAACGTCTCTCTTCATCCGAGTTTGAAGATAACTCATCCCCTTCCAACTCCGAGACTACTGCCCAACCGGCTGTAGATCTGTCTGCAAGTCTAATGTGCTTGTTTCTTTTACTGATGTTAGAGCTAATTTCTCTCAAGACATGCACACAATCGACTGTGTTATCCCGATTGATAAACCGAATAGCAGAGTCAACCTGATCCAAAATACCAATGTTAAACTTATATTGTAACTGATTCCCTTTGAATCTAAACTGTGGAGAGTCAAAGTCTTTTCTAGCTCTCTTAATGACAGAATACGACCTCTGCTCAGTTTCATCAATAATTTCACTTTTGAAAGTTTTCAACTTACAGTCCATATATTGCTTAAAAAGTTGAAACGTTTCGTACCCTTCAACAGAATCCTGTGCTTTGTTAGGTTGACCAGGAATGTGTAGTTCTTCAACGGAGTCAAGATTTTCCTGCTGTGGTGAATCCATTCCGAACAAAGAAGACAACAGCTCGCCTGTGTGACGCGAAGGCCTCGAGTGGTGTTTCTTGCCCTCTCCTCTGCACCTTAAGCACGTGACGCCACCGCTTTCACGTGCACAGCCTTCTTCAAATCACATTCGTTACCGTATTTACCCCATAGTAAATACATTACTTCTGAACACTTACACAATGACAAGAGTAAAAACAGTGCTTCTGAACACTGACAAGATAGGTTCATATGGTAGTTCTGAACACTTACACGATGACAAGAGTAAATATTGTACTTCTGAACACTTACACAATGACAAGAGTAAATATTGTACTTCTAAACACTTACACGCTGACAAGAGTAAATATGGTAGTTCTGGACACTTACACGATGACAGGAGTAAATATGGTAGTTCTGAACACTTACACGATGACAAGAGTAAATATGGTACTTCTGAACACTTACACTATGACAAGAGTAAATATGGTACTTCTGAACACTTACACAATGACAAGAGTAAATATGGTACTTCTGAACACTTACACGCTGACAAGAGTAAATATGGTAGTTCTGGACACTTACACGATGACAAGAGTAAATATGGTACTTCTGAACACTTACACGATGACAAGAGTAAATATGGTAGTTCTGAACACTTACACGATGACAAGAGTAAATATGGTACTTCTGAACACTTACACGATGACAAGAGTAAATATGGTAGTTCTGGACACTTACACGATGACAGGAGTAAATATGGTAGTTCTGAACACTTAGACGATGACAAGAGTAAATATGGTACTTCTGAACACTTACACGATGACAAGAGTAAATATGGTACTTCTGAACACTTACACGATGACAAGAGTAAATATGGTACTTCTGAACACTTACACGATGACAAGAGTAAATATGGTACTTCTGAACACTTACACAATGACAAGAGTAAAAACAGTGCTTCTGAACACTGACAAGATAGGTTCATATGGTAGTTCTGAACACTTACACGATGACAAGAGTAAATATTGTACTTCTGAACACTTACACAATGACAAGAGTAAATATGGTAGTTCTGAACACTTACACTATGACAAGAGTAAATATGGTAGTTCTGAACACTTACACTATGACAAGAGTAAAAATGGGAGTTCTGGACACTTACACGATGACAAGAGTAAATATTGTACTTCTGAACACTTACACAATGACAAGAGTAAATATGGTAGTTCTGAACACTTACACTATGACAAGAGTAAATATGGTACTTCTGAACACTTACACGATGACAAGAGTAAATATGGTACTTCTGAACACTTACACGATGACAAGAGTAAATATTGTACTTCTTAACACTTACACTATGACAAGAGTAAAAATGGGAGTTCTGAACACTTACACTATGACAAGAGTAAATATGGTACTTCTAAACACTTACACTATGACAAGAGTAAATATGGTAGTTCTGAACACTTACCACTATGACAAGAGTAAATATGGTACTTCTGAACACTTACACTATGACAAGAGTAAATATGGTACTTCTGAACACTTACACAATGACAAGAGTAAATATGGTAGTTCTGAACACTTACAGGATGACAAGAGTAAATATGGTACTTCTGAACACTTACACTATGACAAGAGTAAATATGGTAGTTCTGAACACTTACAGGATGACAAGAGTAAATATGGTACTTCTGAACACTTACACTATGACAAGAGTAAATATGGTAGTTCTGAACACTTACACTATGACAAGAGTAAATATGGTACTTCTTGACACTTACACGATGACAAGAGTAAATATGGTACTTCTGAACACTTACACTATGACAAGAGTAAATATGGTAGTTCTGAACACTTACACGATGACAAGAGTAAATATGGTACTTCTTGACACTTACATGATGACAAGAGTAAATATGGTACTTCTGAACACTTACACGATGACAGGAGTAAATATGGTAGTTCTGAACACTTACACGATGACAAGAGTAAATATGGTAGTTCTGAACACTTACACTATGACAAGAGTAAATATGGTACTTCTGAACACTTACACAATGACAAGAGTAAATATGGTAGTTCTGAACACTTACAGGATGACAAGAGTAAATATGGTACTTCTGAACACTTACACTATGACAAGAGTAAATATGGTACTTCTGAACACTTACACAATGACAAGAGTAAATATGGTACTTCTGGACACTTACACTATGACAAGAGTAAATATGGTAGTGCTGAACACTTACACTATGACAAGAGTAAATATGGTACTTCTGAACACTTACACGATGACAAGAGTAAATATGGTAGTTCTGAACACTTACACGATGACAAGAGTAAATATGGTACTTCTGAACACTTACACGATGACAAGAGTAAATATGGTACTTCTGAACACTTACACAATGACAAGAGTAAATATGGTAGTTCTGAACACTTACAGGATGACAAGAGTAAATATGGTACTTCTGAACACTTACACTATGACAAGAGTAAATATGGTACTTCTGAACACTTACACAATGACAAGAGTAAATATGGTACTTCTGGACACTTACACTATGACAAGAGTAAATATGGTAGTGCTGAACACTTACACTATGACAAGAGTAAATATGGTACTTCTGAACACTTAGACGATGACAAGAGTAAATATGGTAGTTCTGAACACTTACACGACGACAAGAGTAAATATGGTAGTTCTGAACACTTACACGATGACAAGAGTAAATATGGTACTTCTGGACACTTACACTATGACAAGAGTAAATATGGTAGTGCTGAACACTTACACTATGACAAGAGTAAATATGGTACTTCTGAACACTTACACGATGACAAGAGTAAATATGGTAGTTCTGAACACTTACACGATGACAAGAGTAAATATGGTACTTCTAAACACTTACACGATGACAAGAGTAAATATGGTACTTCTAAACACTTACACGATGACAAGAGTAAATATGGTACTTCTAAACACTTACACGGAGACAAGAGTAAATATGGTACTTCTGAACACTTACACGATGACAAGAGTAAATATGGTAGTTCTGAACACTTACACTATGACAAGAGTAAATATGGTACTTCTGAACACTTACACGATGACAAGAGTAAATATTGTACTTCTGAACACTTACACAATGACAAGAGTTAATATGGTAGTTCTGAACACTTACACGATGACAAGAGTAAATAGGGTACTCCTGAACACTTACACTATGACAAGAGTAAATATGGTACTTCTGAACACTTACACGATGACAAGAGTAAATATGGTACTTCTGAACACTTACACTATGACAAGAGTAAATATTGTACTTCTGAACACTTACACTATGACAAGAGTAAATATGGTAGTTCTGAACACTTACAGGATGACAAAAGTAAATATGGTAGTTCTAAACACTTACACTATGACAAGAGTAAATATGGTACTTCTGAACACTTACACGGTGACAAGAGTAAATATGGTAGTTCTGAACACTTACACTATGACAAGAGTAAATATGGTACTTCTGAACACTTACACAATGACAAGAGTAAATATGGTACTTCTGAACACTTACACAATGACAAGAGTAAATATGGTACTTCTGAACACTTACACAATGACAAGAGTAAATATGGTACTTCTGAACACTTACACAATGACAAGAGTAAATATGGTACTTCTGAACACTTACACTATGACAAGAGTAAATATGGTACTTCTGAACACTTACACTATGACAAGAGTAAATATTGTACTTCTGAACACTTACACGATGACAAGGGTAAATATGGTACTTCTGAACACTTACACGATGACAAGAGTAAATATGGTAGTTCTGAACACTTACACTATGACAAGAGTAAATATGGTACTTCTGAACACTTACACTATGACAAGAGTAAATATTGTACTTCTGAACACTTACACGATGACAAGAGTAAATATTGTACTTCTGAACACTTACACGATGACAAGAGTAAATATGGTAGTTCTGAACACTTACACTATGACAAGAGTAAATATTGTACTTCTGAACACTTACACGATGACAAGAGTAAATATGGTAGTTCTGAACACTTACACGCTGACAAGAGTAAATATGGTACTTCTGAACACTTACACGATGACAAGAGTAAAAACAGTGCTTCTGAACACTTACACGATGACAAGAGTAAATATGGTACTTCTGAACACTTACACAATGACAAGAGTAAATATGGTAGTTCTGAACACTTACACGATGACAAGAGTAAATATGGTACTTCTGAACACTTACTCTATGACAAGAGTAAATATGGTACTTCTGAACACTTACACAATGACAAGAGTAAATATGGTACTTCTGAACACTTACACGATGACAAGAGTAAATATGGTAGTTCTGAACACTTACACAATGACAAGAGTAAATATGGTAGTTCTAAACACTTACACTATGACAAGAGTAAACTCGGTACTTCTGAACACTTACACGATGACAAGAGTAAATATGGTAGTTCTGGACACTTACACTATGACAAGAGTAAATATGGTACTTCTGAACACTTACACAATGACAAGAGTAAATATGGTAGTTCTGAACACTTACACGATGACAAGAGTAAGTATGGTACTTCTGAACACTTACACGATGACAAGAGTAAATATGGTAGTTCTGAACACTTACACCATGACAAGAGTAAATATGGTAGTTCTGAACACTTACACGCTGACAAGAGTAAATATGGTACTTCTGAACACTTACACGATGACAAGAGTAAATATTGTACTTCTGAACACTTACACAATGACAAGAGTAAATATGGTACTTCTGAACACTTACACAATGACAAGAGTAAATATGGTACTTCTGAACACTTACACGATGACAAGAGTAAATATGGTAGTTCTGGACACTTACACGATGACAAGAGTAAATATGGTAGTTCTGAACACTTACACAATGACAAGAGTAAATATGGTAGTTCTGAACACTTACTCTATGACAAGAGTAAATATGGTACTTCTGAACACTTACACAATGACAAGAGTAAATATTGTACTTCTGAACACTTACACAATGACAAGAGTAAATATGGTACTTCTGAACACTTACATGATGACAAGAGTAAATATGGTACTTCTGAACAGTTACACGATGACAAGAGTAAATATGGTACTTCTGAACACTTACACAATGACAAGAGTAAATATGGTACTTCTAAACACTTACACGATGACAAGAGTAAATATGGTAGTTCTGAACACTTACACGACGACAAGAGTAAATATGGTACTTCTGAACATTTACACAATGACAAGAGTAAATATGGTACTTCTGAACACTTACGCTATGACAAGAGTAAATATGGTAGTTCTGGACACTTACACGCTGACAAGAGTAAATATGGTAGTTCTGAACACTTACACGATGACAAGGGTAAATATGGTAGTTCTGAACACTTACACTATGACAAGAGTAAATATGGTAGTTCTGGACACTTACACAATGACAAGTTTAAAAACAGTGCTTCTGAACACTGACAAGATAGGTTCATATGGTAGTTCTGAACACTTACACAATGACAAGAGTAAAAACAGTGCTTCTGAACACTGACAAGATAGGTTCATATGGTAGTTCTGAACACTTACACAATGACAAGAGTAAAAACAGTGCTTCTGAACACTGACAAGATAGGTTCATATGGTAGTTCTGGACACTTACACAATGACAAGAGTAAAAACAGTGCTTCTGAACACTGACAAGATAGGTTCATATGGTAGTTCTGGACACTTACACTATGACAAGAGTAAATACGTGTTACTGGGTATTTCCCCGTTCATGCGACATTTGTATCACTATTAACAGCTTAAACATGTTACTCTGGAGTGAGAGAGTATACTTTAACTCCGCATTTAGCAATGTTCCATCAATATCACTCCGTGGGCCATCAGAAATTGGCTTCACACATTGTACCCATGTGGGGAATCGAATCCCACAGCATTGTGGAGTGTTTCGCAGTGTGCACCCACTCATCTTAGTCCTGGGAGATGAAATTTGGTTGATATATGGACACGCATGACGCAGCCGGGCAGACGCTATATTCACCAAACCACAGAGGCGGTCCTCAGTCCTGTACCGTCACCTAGTGAACATTAATATCACGTGAGTGATGACACGAAACGAAACAAAAGACAGTAGTTAAATAAATGTTTTTAAAAATACAGAATTAGAGTCAGATGCTGAGAATGAATGAAACCTTTTTGCGATCATGTGTAATATTTTAATTCAGATAGGAACAAGCCTTTTATCTTTCTGGGACGTATATATGTCAAACAGGAGGAGCTATCACTTCGGTTACTATCCTGACTTATCTGGTTTTAGACCAACATGCTAAGCTGCAGCCTGAACCTCAAACGGGCGTTGCTAATCAGGCAGTTATTGTGTACGTATTCCTGGATATTGACAAAGCCTATTACATATTATTGGACTGTAAGATGGAGCCTAACATATGTTTCACAACATATTTTATTCCTGGAAGGTTATACGGAAATTCTGGAACATTTACAAAACCCATCCAAGTACATGTGTGTGGACATTCTATCATTATATCAAATCAGCCTGTGCATGAGTTAGATGAATTCAGTTAACACATTACCATTGTGACTTGCCTTCCCATGCGGTATATTGTACGGCATAGCGCGGTTTTAATAGCAGCGTCTAAAAGAATGCATACAATCGTGTGAATTATTTATCGCCAGGTATCACATTATATGACATTCATGACTTAAGGAAACATATATATATATATATATATTAAATTTCGTTATATTTCGATCGTACTATCAATAATAATTTAAGAACACGAATGTATTCAGTGCATACGACGATGCCTGTTATGTCAATTTTTAATATGTATATTATCATTAGTGGTATCCTTACTGACTGAACATTTAATGTGATGTGAGGCATACGTGCACATTTTCAGCCCATACCCTCACTCCCCTAAATCGTCACCCCAAGGTCCAAATGACCCCCATCTCGTCCAACAACAACCCCCAAAAACCAACACACCATCACCCTCAACACACCCACCCTGCCCCATTTAGCAAAATTGGATCCAGCGCATGGCAACTTTAATCAACAATCTCAATGTTCAAAAGTTCCCAAGAAGAGATGCAAGCGTCAGTGTTATGCGAACAAGAAATCAATATTAGTCAGGTCCTTAGTTAACACTACATAATCCATTTAACAATGCTTTGAATAACCTCAATCTATATTTTCAAAAGTTCCCAAAGAGGAGATGCAAACGTCAGTGTTATATGAACAAGAAATGAATATTAGTCAGGTCCTTAGTTAAAACTACATAATCCACTTAACAATGCTTTGAATAACCTCAATCTAAATTTTCAAAAGTTCCCAAGAAGAGATGCAAACGTCAGTGTTATGTGAACAAGAAATCAATATTAGTCAGGTCCTTAGTTAACACTACATGAAACAATGCTTTGAATAACCTCAATCTATATTTTCAAAAGTTCCCAAAGAGGAGATGCAAACGTCAGTGTTATATGAACAAGACATCAATATTAGTCAGGTCCTTAGTTAACACTACATGATCCATTTAACAATGCTTTGATTAACCTCAATCTATATTTTCAAATGTTCCCAAAGAGGAGATGCAAACATCAGTGTTTCAGAAATTAATTTTAGTGATTAGTTACCATGATCCATTTAACAATGCTTTGAATAACTACGGACCTATAAAACGTTATATAGGTCCATAGAATAACACCCGTCAGTAAAACGTTTCGTTGTTGCACCAACACGCATAATGGGAATACGTTGTTGTTTTTCGTACACAGGGATTAAATCAAGCGGCAAATAGAAAGACCCAACTGACGTCATCCCCACCCATAAACACAAATCGATCAATCTTTAGTTTAGTCACCTTCCAATATGCCACGTCAGGCTCTCTGACAACAATTGCCCCAAAAGGTAACCACAGAGAAATCCTCGGGTTTGACAATCGCCACATGTCAAGTGTCTGTCAAGGACTATCTGTGAAATATATGACTACTAGCTTTCCTCACAAGCTGAGCCAGTGTACTGTGCACACGAACCTTGTAAATAGCCCGGGGCTAACATCTAGACACGATGGTGAGAGATGCCGCGAGCAGTTGATGTGTTAAATCTTATATCTTCATTAACACAGCCTTCTATCAAGAATAGAACATTCTTTAACATGTGCAGCTCACATCGCCCGAGGCAAGGGATTTCTAACAGTGGTTGTGGATCGTCTTAGCTATTGACATTAATTTATCTTACTAATTTCTCCGTTTGAACATTCAGTTGCATATATCATGGTTACCCGTTTCGTGTTACACAATTGAGGTTTGTCCGTAAGCCAACTGACATCAAAGAATATAATATATCATTTTTGCTGACTGCAGTATTGTATGTGACGGATTTCTTCCTCACAAAAATATGAACGGTTTCACGTTTGTTTTTTCACTTGCTGACATATTAACCGATATTTTTTTTTCCGTGTAGTTATAATCATAATTTTGTATTTAACCTGAGGACAAGTTATTTTAGCCAGGATGCCATGGCTGTTTTATCGAACTGTCAGATTACGCCAGGAAATAAGTTATACATTTAAAAATGTGTTTTGATCCTTAACACAAACCCATGCTCCTTCCTTGGACCATATTTTGACGTTTAGGCTTTAAACATGTTGACATATGTGTTGATGTTGAATGTGTAAATGGGGGAAATACCATTTATACACTCCCCACCCCTCTACACACACCTGACAGAGCAAGTTTCACAATTTGACGGGTTCTGGCAACTAATTACGACTACTTCCTTGAGTTGGGAGAATGATGGGTTGTACATGCATCATTCTAATAACTCTTTCCTGTGCGAAACTTTAATTTAAAAAAATACAATTTTGAATATAATAAATGAATAATAAATGTAATCATAATAAATATAATAATTTCAGAGCAAACAGAACATAAAAGGTATTACATAAATTGCCATGAGCCATCGCACATGTACATGTATAATTTTTTTTAAAAATTGATCGCCTTGAGTCGCTATATGGCTAATATAATGCCTATTTACATTCATGACGATCAGGGGGCACGGGTGGCCCAGTCGTCTAAGGCGCCGCGATTCGTTGTGTAGAGTTGCGTCCCTTGGGCACGCCAGAAACCTATGATTGTGGGTTCGAATACCGGTTCGCCCCGATTATGTTCCCAGGTTTGTCAGCACCATACCCGTGCTCGTGGGTTTCATCGAAGTGGTAAACGTCTGAGACCTGCATCACTTCGGGCTTTCCTCCCACATTAAGCTGACACGGCGTGATATAACTGTAATACTGTTAAAAGCGACGTTAAACCCAACTCACTCACTCACTCTTGCCAAATAAAGACGTGACTTGTTTGATAGGCTTATTCTGGAGTTAACATAATGAAGCATAGCCAGGTTAATGGGTCAGAATTCCTATTCAAGCACTTAACTGTACACTAAGGCGTCCGATGTGACCTTCAGATGACAGTGGTGCCTGTCGAGAACTTCTGTATAAAGGTCACGGCGTTGACGTAGTGTAATACCAACGAAGTACAACGGTGTCAAAGATGCAAGGGGCGGTCGGGTAGACCAGTGGTTAAAGCGTTCGCTCGTCACGCCGAAGACCCGGGTTCGATTCCCAACATGGGTACAATGTGTGAAGCCCATTTCTGGTGTCCACCGCCGTGATATTGCTAGAATATTGCTAAAAGCGGCGTAAAACCATACTCACTCACTCACTCAAAGATGCAAACATTGTGTCAAAGCTTTCTTTGTGCACACCATTCAGCATTTAACATGTATTTATGAATAATATATCATATGGTTGAACTCTGTGATAAATGGTACTGTTTGTGAAAGTGTTAAACGGGATGTCTTCCATTTCACTAACTTAAAGTGATATCCTTTCTATTTCAATACGTGAGTGAGTGAATTTTGAACACTGTGAACTCTTTCTCAGTTAAATGGCTGCTTGGGAGAAAAGTCCGAAGTAATGCAGGTTTCAGACATTTACCACTTTGGTGGAACGAGTATGAGTATGAAGCTGACAAACCTAGAAATCAACGCTGGACAAATCTAGGATTCGAACCTACGATCTAAGGCACATTGAACAACTTATACTTTTCAAGCAAATCTCAACTACCAGCCACTAATGCCATATGGCCGATTCCTTATGATACATGATGGTTTTTGAGTGTTGAAAGTAACGTCAGGTACTTATGACAGGGACATCCCTATTATTAAATGTTTCACCTTACTAATCTGCAAACGTAACCAATCTGGAGGTGGGGTAGCCAGGTGGTTAAAACGTTCGCTCGTCACGCCGAAGACTCGGGTTCGATTCCCCACATGGGTACAATGTGTGAATCCCATTCCTGGTGTCCCACGCCGTCATATTACGGGACTATTACTAAAAATAAAACAATGCTGTCTCACTGACGTAAACAGTCTGAAATAAACCAGTGAGCGAGTAAATATTTTTAAAGTCGCATCGGCATCATTTCGGCCACAAGCGACGTCACAGTTCACTGACACTATCAACTACTGAATAGTATATGAACAATATAAATGTTTAGATGTAGCCACAAAGCTGTGTTATATCTTAAAAAATTCCTTTTTTAAACTTTAAACTTCAGAAAATGTATCTGTCTAACTGTTCTTTTGCCGAGAATATAATTAAATAATTAATGTTGATTACATTTGGGTACTCTGGTGTGCATTGTCAATCATTTGATAGGTAGTGATTTATTCATCAGTTTTGAATACGTCGATGTTTTATTCTCAATGTATTCAGAAATCAAAGCATGAGTTTCCCATTCTCTCAATGCATTCCATAAAGTAAACTGTGGTAAAAGTAAATGAAAGTATATCGAGTTTGTGTCTTTTGAAATAGAAAAGCTCCTCTTTTTATGTCGCAATGACACGAACAGTATAAAAGACAGTTATGCGTATTGTGAAGTGGAATCTCTAACTGCCATTAATTCAGCTGACTGACACAACCGCGTCTTAATCCGTACACTTCAGAATGACCTCATTCTCTGTACTTTTCATACAGGGATATTGTCGGCAATCTGTCAACGTAATTACGAAGCCCCTCCCCCTCCCCCTCCCCCTCCCCCTTTACCTCACAGTGCGCTTAAGGTAGCTGTCATGATGTTAGATAATCCATCAACTTAGAACTTAAAACTGAGACAAGAGCCTTGCTGCTCACCTGTGTTGCTCAGTCGTGATATTTGCTGCCGCGGGACGGCTGTGTTAGACAAGGTTGTGTCCTCTCTCCATATCAATTTTCGATAAGCGCAGAAAGGCTTGAACAAGATGAGGGCGTTATTCGTGTCTACAGTTCTCTTCGGTAAGATTGTAATACTTTTATCTATTTATCGTATTATATATTTTATTCTTTTGAATGAGTAAGTGAGTTGGGTATTTAGTGGCTTTTTGAAATATTTCAGCAATATCACACCTCGTTCGATAATCCCGTCGAATAGAATCAAATAAGTACCTAAATGATGTGAATCTTGTACCGTTGTTGAAATATGCTATTTACTGGAAAAGAATAAGTGTATATCTCACAAAGAATCCCGAATCAGATTATTTTTGATTCAATATAACTCACTAAGGTGCTATCGTCGTATCTGAAATTCGGTCTTCTTTTTATTTTTATTTTAAGGATTTGAACTGACTTGGTTATAAGTGCGTCACAAACTTTACACTAGGGTGTCTCTATGTATATGTGCAGTTTATATAGTATATGTTTAAAACACTGATGAACTTTAACCAGCAACTGACTGATACTCATGTCTTCTAAAATGTGTGAGTGAGTATTATTTTTAAGAAACTTTTGGAATCCTTCTATCCATGTCCCAACCGGGCGGCACTACAAATAGGCCGAACACATTGCACCTATGCGGGCAGTGCTATTCTGCGTGACGTTTGAAGGAATGCAGTGACCTAATCCTGAATATTTTTTAAACATTGACAGAAAAATAGTGCGTGCATCAATGTATCATGAGGCATATGTTGGGATCCAACGTTCCTGGATTTTATTCCGGAACTATACACACTACCTTGGAACTATTGGCAATAGGGATGGCGGCAATAAACTTATATCAGCATAAAAGGCTGATGTAGATTCTTAAGGATTGGACCGACTACCCGTAGTATTGTGGACAGAGCGTCTTCTCTGAGAGCGGCAGTTCAGTGGTTCGATACCCGGCCGCATAATCTCAAAAGCCTAACAAGATGGAAGACGCATGTACAAGGGCTGGGCGGCTTGAAGTACACACATACACACACGCACACACACACGCACACTCAGACACAGGCACACACACACGCACGCACAAACGCACGCACGCACATACACACACGCACACACACACACACAGGCACAGACACACACACACACAGGTGCACACACGCACACTCAGACACAGGCACAGACACACGCACACACACGCACGCACAGGTGCACACACGCACACACACACACAGGCACAGGCACAGAGACACAAGCAATGCCAGTATTTTCATTCACATGCCGGGCGGTCGGGTTTCCTAGTGTTTAAAGCGTTCGCTCGTCACGCCGAAGACCCGGGTTCGATTCCCAACATGGGTACAATGTGTGAAGCCCATTTCTGGTGTCCCCCGCCGTGATATTGCTGGAATATTGCTAAAAGCGGCGTAAAACTATACTCACTCACTCACTCATTCACATGCCACATTTATGAAAATGCAATATGTCAATATTTCTTTGAGTTGAATATCAATCTTCAAATAACGATCACATGTGTTTGTTCGTGTGTCAGATGTTTACGCCTCAGGATAAACGGAGACAGATGAACGCTTCTTGATACAACTATAATTTTCTTTTTAAAAAGGAAAATATTTTTGGAGCATGTTGGCTTAATCTGTATTTCTTTTGTTACAGTTCTTGCTTCCCGGAACATCATAGGTAAGTGTGCACCAAATCATAATGTTGATGGGTTCAAATATAAATGAATGTTTGTTTGTTTGCTCTTAACGCCGTCTAAGGCAATATTCCAGCTATATGACGGCGGTCTGTTTAAAATCGAGTCTTGACCTTACATCTGAGTCTTGACATCATAAGCATTGATCCACGCATTTGGGATACGATGACATGTATCAACCAAGTCAGCGAGCCTGACCACCCGACCCCGTTAGTTGCCTCTTACGACAAGTATGGGTTGCTGAAGACCAGTTCTAACCCGGATCTTCACGAAGAGATAAATAAATGATTAACATAAACATAATCTAAGAAAAAACGGCACAAGTTATATACATTCTATTAACTTTAAAAGGGGTCTTAAACTGCATCAAAGTGACAGTCCCAGACTTCCAGAAAACAATGACATAAAGTGCTGCGCAAAAGAAAGTATACACTTGAACAAACGTTATCAAAAGGTTACTGGGTGAAAGACTGTCCCCGACAGACTGTTAACTTAAGGTACAAAACACAACTATGATACACCTATAACCATTGAATAACCATTCCTTCCTTTCTTTCATAGCTACCATCAAACATTGGTGTAGAATTCCTATTGTCCGTCAGTTTGCATTTCAATCTAAGGCTGGTCACAATATCTAGACCATGAATGAGAATGGATGGCTAACCAGGATACAAAGTACCCCTTTGATATATAGGATTTTTGTTACAGTCAAAGACTTGTTTTCTTTAAAGAGGATAGAACAGTTTTGAATTTCTTACAACACATATCCGTTCCTGGACAGGAGCCATGTCCAGCGAACAATTTCCTCCTTTTGTAGAATTTGAAACAGAAATATATCCCGTTCTTTTCGTCCCCTGTCCCTCTGGCTCCAATATCAAAGCTACATACTCACTGATGTGTGACTATTGATTGTCTTCTAATATTTTTGTAACAAACACGCACTTATTTTTATGCTTATTGTGGGAGTTAGGGGTGCTATCGGGAGAGCAGGATGTGTTTACCCTTTTCGCGAACACCGGGTGTTATAACTTATTCCCTTTCATGGTTACACACAACCAAATGTTTTCCCATAGACTTCTATAGTAACGTTATATTTTTTTTTAAATAACTAAGCATTCAACAGCCATTACTTGTACGTGTGTGCACAGTTTGGCCTTAGAGCAGCAATAAAAAAAATAAAAAATGACTAGCTTAGTCAGCTCCTTTTCCGAGTACCGGAAGCTAAACACAACACCCCCAGTTTCGCACCAAATGTCACCTACTTGAAAATAGCTGTGGTCACATTCAGCATAAGTCATCATGTTGAAAAAGACAGTACTGAATATAGAAAAACATGGTCAGTTTTACTAACTGGATGGATGTACATTTGAAAGACATAAAAATCTTACAGAATATCCTCCAATCACAGCCTGCAGATATCTCTCGATCTGTACTGAAGGCTGGTACTGATTTGGTGTAGTAGAACCTCATTGACGTTTTACATTGATATATGTAAGGGTGGTTATTAATGGACAAACGTAGAGAACATACGTTGTATATAACATATAAATATATCTTTGATTATGTTCCTTTATAGAGTGTTAAATATAGTCCTGCACCATGACCGTGGAATATATTTATTTTATGAAAAAAATAAATCTGGAAATGCATACAAAAGCAAGTCTAGCCAGCTCAAGCTAGCTCTAGTCCACATCAGCATAGGGATTTTAATTTTATTTTTAGAGTCAAGAAGGATATTGTGTTATATAAGATTTCAGAGACTAAATGTTAGTCTATGTTAAACACGACACGCAAAAATAATACATGACACATATGTCACAGGGTGAACGGAAGTCAAATCTTGACATTGGAAACACTACGTTTATAACATCCCCAAGCTGAATAAGTTTGATTGGAGGTTGGGAAGTACATGTGTGTGTCAGGAAGACAATGCACCGATCTCGACATCTGAAGTTCGCTGTGTGACAACTAGGACGGTTTTCATGAACAATTCGTGAAGCATAAACGTCATTCATATCTCATTCAGCTGAATATGTCAAGCGAATCATTCATCACTCGCAGGATGCTATGACAGATCAGTGACAATGTTTCGCTACTTTGATTCATTGGGATAAGAATAGATGTCAATTGTAATTGATTGAGACTGAATACAACAATGATAACCTAATCGGCATGTGGATTCTTCACTTCAATGTTTCAACTGAAAAAGTAGGAATTAAAATTTATTATATACTTCAGTGTGAAAGACTGGGTTTTCCGAAGTTGCGAAAAATGATATTTCATTGCAGTGAACATATTACTTGATATTTCACTGCAGTGAACATAATACTTTGACAGAACTATTATCATACCAGAGTTACCTCCCCTTAAATTGTCCCTCTTTGGAGGTAATATCACTTCTCGCCGTTTGTTATTCTCTTGAAACTGTTCCCGTATAAACAGTAAATTTCCCATTTAACTCGTCAATCGAGACTGTTCGTTTCGCAAAGCGCCATTTTTGTTACTTGACCAGAGTGTATTCTTTCGCTTCCAACAGCGTTGTTTTCAAAAATATATTTGTTCAAGTTGATTTTGTACATAATCATATCAAATGTATGATAAGGAATTTTCGTGACCGTAAATATTTGTTTTATACTTTTGTCTATATTTTGTTAAGATTTCGCAAACACGAAACTACTTCTTAAGTCGCAAATACAAGGGTCGGTGAACCGTCCCTGTGTGTTAGGTAGGGAGAATTTACGTATCAAAATTTTACATTTGTAATGAAATAATGTAATTTTCCGGAAGACATCTACACAAAAAGTATATAATAAATAGGATATTCCATGTGTCGAGTTAAATGACAGATCAGTGACAATGTTTCACTACTTTGATTTATTGGGATGAGAATGGTTGTCAATTGTAATTGATTGAGATTGAATACAAACATGATGGAAAAATAGGAATTAAAATGTAATGTATAAATGACAATGATTATTATCATGTGATCCACTTGAGAAACCTTGTCTTAGTTTAATAGATTTATCAATTCTTTTTTCTTGAACTATAAACTTACGAGTAATTAATATTGCTAGGTGAAAATGTCAGGAGGACACGACATCGATCAATCTTGTGCATTAATATGTACATGCGAGAAGGCACTTTACCTGAGCCAGTTCATTAAGCATATGTATGTATGTATGTTTGTATGTATGTATGTGTGTGTGTGTGTGTGTGTGTGTGTGTGTGTGTGTGTGTGTGTGTGTGTGTGTGTGTGTGTGTGTGTGTGTGTGTGTCTGTGTGTGTGTCTGTGTGTGTGTCTGTTTGTATGCGATAAGGTTTCAAATATGGGACAGACAATTTAGGGCTGCCAACCCCCTACTCACCTGAATGCCGAATGCCATCCATTTTGTCACGCTAAGTCTCATTTTCTCTCCCCTGAGTCCCGAATAATACATAACACAAATCTCTCAAGAAACCCCAGGTAGTAACAGGGTACGATTTGAATTTAAATGATTTACAAAACATTGAAAAATAAACTATATAAAGGAAATCTTACGTACACTTTGATTTTGTAAATGTTAACTCTGCATACCAAATACCATTTAATTGCGTCCTGCGTATTATACTGACGGGTCATGAATACGTAAGCTCCACGTACTGAGGGACCTTGAAGGTTTAACTGCGGTCACTTGTTCTACTTGGCGCGTAAGTGTATCTGGAAGCATTTGCCGACCAATTTGTTACATTTTCCCCCTATCTCCCGTGGAAGTCAGTTTTGAACAATAAAATGTAGACATCAGGTGTTCACAAAACGTGAAGGATAATACGAATGTTGCGGACACAGTTCCCATAACAACGTATGCTCTACATCTGAATCTGAATCTGAATCTGAAGGGCTCTTGTCTGTGCTTCTGTCAGGTGTAGACGTTGTGTCGACCAGCTGTCGAATACCACTTTGTGGGACATGAACATAGGACAGTGTTAAGTAATATTCTGATATATCAGAGCACGTCTCCTCTCCGTCAGATGTCAGTCTGTCAGGTTTGAATAATCCCTTTATTGTTAACAAAAACATCGTGTTCAAGCCATCGTCACAACTAAGACGTGGTATAGAACAGCCTGGTAATCCAAGTCACGAAGTTTATAAATAATGCAACACGATGATCAAATGTAATGCCCTCAGAGATTTGAAGAATTAATTGAGAAGCTGCGTTTTAGCTGAAAATGGTTCTGTTGGATGTAATTTCTTACTGGTTGACCATGTTTACAGAACATGTACTGAATTTACATTTTGTTGAATTGTAGACTGTTTGCATATGAGTGCTTGATTGCCTTAATACTCAATTAAGCCCTGAAGCAGTTGTATTTGTGACGGGTGCCACTGGTGGACCTGGGTACGCTCCCTTATTCGCAAACACCTCGTTTCATCACTCTTTGATAGTAATTTATAAACACATGCTCATGATATAGTCGGAATCGTACAATGGACTCTGCCTTTAGGAGAGATCTCTTATGATTATGTAAAGAGTTTTATCGCTTTTATTTAGATGTCGGTATGGTGGATGCATTGTGTTTTTTAGGAAGGTTAGGAAGAAGATATAGAAATATAGTGTACCAGGATCTGAAACAAACCATGTCCTTTTCCATGTACGGATGTTGACTTGTCACAAGGTCATTAATGTCCAGGATCTTTTCTCATTAACCTCATTTATGTATATGGGCCGTGTCTGTGTTTGTGGGTCGTCGTAGGAGACAGTGATTGAACATTAACCGCCTATCAATTAATGTGTCTTCAACACGCAGTATGTTGTATACGGCCGCCAATGGGTCTAGGGTTCGTAATGGAGATGCAATACCCTGGATCACCGAGGATGGTGAAGACTTGAAATTGTGGCACTATTGAAGAGGGGCTTAAAGCGGTCAAGACATGTATTTGTCGATACTCGTTATCTAGTTATCTGAAGCATAAAAAACGATCATCTTAGTGATAAACGCATGACACCGTTCATCATAGTGGAAAACGCATAAAACCATTCATCTTAGTGATAAACGCATGACACCGTTCATCATAGTGGAAAACGCATAAAACCGTTCATCTTAGTGATAAACGCATGACACCGTTCATCATAGTGGAAAACGCATAGACCGTTCATCTTAGTGATAAACGCATGACACCGTTCATCATAGTGGAACACGCATAAAACCATTCATCTTAGTGATAAACGCATGACACCGTTCATCATAGTGGGAAACGCATAAAACCGTTCATCTTAGTGATAAACGCATGACACCGTTCATCATAGTGGAACACGCATAACACCATTCATCTTATTGATAAACGCATTACACCGTTCATCATAGTGGGAAACGCATAAAACCGTTCATCTTAGTGATAAACGCATAACACCGTTCATCATAGTGGGAAACGCATAAAACCGTTCATCCTAGTTCACTTCCAGCGTCTCTTGCACATTAAGCTACCACGCTGAGATATAACTTAATATTGCTCAAAGCGGAGTTCCACGAAATTCACTCACTCACTCTCTATATAATCTGTTTCAGTCGGAATGCCCACTACGTCTTGGCAACCAAGCGGCTTCTTCGCCATGTCACAGGGAACCAACCAAGGTATGTTCATATGTTACATTACAGAGCATCCTTTTCTTTAGAGATATTAAAGGTATACAGCGAGTGTTTATTCAACACGCTTCTCAACACCGGAAATAAGCTTTCGTTAAAACGCTTACGTCATGTTTTTGTACAACACTGGGCATAACTAGCAATTGTAACACTGGTGTCTTGGGCAGAAAGTTCATTCCATTATGACATATATATTTAGGTTACGGGCTACTTTAGGTCTTCAAGCCATTTGGTATCGCTTGATAACTTCCTTTCATACAGCGTTACCTGTGATATGTCTGTCTGTAACGATGGTCACTTTCCTGGAGACCTAAACACATTCCTAGAGGCCTACTCACATTGCTAGAGACCAACACACATTCCTATAGACCAACACACATTCCTAGCGACCTACACACATTCCTAGAGACCTACACACATTCACATCAGACGACGTACGATTGCATGAACGCGTGTGACAGTACTGGTGTATATTTTCTGTTATGTCCACATTACTGGAGGCCTACACACATTCCTAGAGACCTACACATACTCCTAGAGGCCTACGCACATTGCTAGAGACCTACAGACATTCCTAGAGACTAACACACATTCCTAGCGACCTACACATATTCCTAGAGACCTACACACATTCACATCAGACGACGTACGATTGCATGAGTGCGTGTGACAGTACTGGTGTATATTTTTTGTTATTTTCACATTCCTGGAGGCCTACACACATTCCTGGACACCTACACATATTAAGAGTCCTACGAACATTCCCAGACCACCTACAGACATTCCTAGAGACCTACACACATCTAGTGACCTACACACATTTCTAGTGGCCTACACTCGTTCCTAGAGACCTTCACACATTCCTAGAGACCAACACACATTCCTAAAGACCTACACACATTCACATCAGACGACGTACGATTGCATGAGTGCGTGTGACAGTACTGGTGTATATTTTCTGTTATTTCTCAAGGTGGCAATGCACCGCAGTCTGCTGGACAACTTGCGCAGGGCCAAACCGGACAAGCAGGTAATGTCACCCTGTAATGACTTGTAAGGTCGGTGTTCTATTCCCGGCCGCGCAATACTAAAAGGCGTTAAAAGAAGGTATTTGTTGTTACCCTTCCTGGCGCTTGGCATTAAGTGTGAGAGCGGAAGGTCGGTGGTTCGAACCCCGGCTGCGTCTTACTAAAAGTTAAAAGTGGGACTTGTAACCCTGTCTGCCACTCGGCGTTGAGGGGATTAAACAAGGACTGGTCGGCTCGGAGTATACTGTGTCTGAGTAGCCATGTAAACTGCGTCTTGGTATCGCATTCTAGGTTAAACTAAGCCTAAATCAAACTCTGCTGGTCGCGAGATGGGACCCATATGAAAACATGATACAACTGAATGAACAAGGACCATGCAATGCTTGTTTGTTTGTTTGTTTGTTTGTGTTTAACGCCGCAAAGAGAAATATTCCGTCTACATGTATATGTCAGCGCCTTGCAAATAATCACGTCTGGATCAGACAACCCAGGGATTGACATCATGAGCATCGGTCTACGCAAATGGGATCACATGTATCAACCAATTCAGTGCGCCTGACCACCCGATCCCCTGAGTCGGCACTTATGATGAGCGTGGTTATGGAAGACCCATTCTAACCCTGATCCTCACCGGGCCTTGCCATTTCACCCCGATGACGTGGACTGATGCTCATTATATCAATCAGTGAATTTTCTGATCTGGCTGTATAAAAGTGTTATAAGCCTGGAATATTGTACGGCCTTAAACAAAAAAGAAAGAAAATAATGAACATAGTCCTTCTTTTTCTTTGCAACTGTAATTCAACAAGGAGGCATCCTATACCAGTTTCACATAGGATGTATATTAAATAATATTTATAACGGACGTTTTGTCTCCGAAACTATTTTTGGCAAAAGTTCGTGATCCAAGGGATCCAGTCATGTTGTATCCATCACAGTTGTATTCTGTCACGAAGCTTGATTGATGACGAGACTTGTCACCCACGACAAATGTCGCTACACGGAAAAAGCGTTTAAACAGAATTTTGCATGACTTATTGGGTAACTGATGGAAACAATCCAGACTTCCTGTTTTAAAATGATAATAAATGTTTCCGAAAGTGAAATATGCATGTGCAAGCCGCAATACAGTTGACATGGCACATGTTCTGAAATATTGGACAACACGTCCATTTAACACCGTACGTTTGGAAGTGCTCAAGACAGCGAGTCACTACATATGTTGTTCATGTTTCAGTGCCTGCAAAAAAACAATGTGTTTCACTTTCTCAAGGTCGTCACAAAACGTAGAATGTACAATATTGGCACAGTGACTACCCGCACATTTATGCTTTTAGTATTTTATAGCACAAACATACCAATCATAATACACAATCCATATGTACATGCTGCGCCTGGGTAAGTCAATGTTGTGTCATTTCACTGCTTTACAAACGCATTTGGCATGTCATGTAAGGGTAATGTGCTTTTTATTCTCGGTTCCAGGTGCGTCAATGATGCAGCAAACAGCTGGTATGTTCATAGTGTTCGGTTAATCAACCTATTGGATACTAGACCCGGACATGTACTAGACCCATAAAATGCACATGAATTAATTGAGAAACAACTATTTACCTTCTTACTCCAACTCTGCGTATCTTCTTACGCGAACACTTTTTGACTTTTTAAGCTAACACTGGTTGACTTCTTACTCCAACACTGTTTAATTCTTACTCTAACATTGTTTAATTCTTACTCCAACACTGTTACATTCTTACTCCAACACTGTTTATTTCTTACTACAACACTGTTTAATTCTTACTCTAACACTGTTTAGTTCTTACTCCAACATTGTTTAATTCTTACTCCAACATTGTTTAATTCTTACTCAAACACTGTTTAATTTTTACTCCAACACTGTTTAATTCTTACTCAAACACTGTTTAATTCTTACTCCAACACTGTTTAATTCTTACTACAACATTGTTTAATTCTTTCTTCAACACAGTTAATTCTTACTCCAACACTGTTAATTCATTCTCCAACACTGTTAATTCTTACTCTAATACTGTTAATTCTTACTCGAACACTGTTTAATTCTTACTCTAACACTGTTTAATTCTTACCCCAACATTGTTAATTCTAACTCAAACATTGTTTAATTCTTACTCTAACACTGTTTAATTCTTACTCAAACACTGTTTAATTATTACTACAACATTGTTTAATTCTTTCTCCAACACTGTTAATTCTTACTCCAACACTGTTAATTCTTACTCTAACACTGTTAATTCTTACTCTAACACTGTTTAAATTTTACTCCAACACTGTTTAGTTCTTACTCCAACATTGTTTAATTCTTACTCCAACATTGTTTAATTCTTACTCAAACACTGTTTAATTTTTACTCAAACACTGTTTAATTCTTACTCAAACACTGTTTAATTCTTACTCCAACACTGTTTAATTCTTACTCCAACATTGTTAATTCTTTCTCCAACACAGTTAATTCTTACTCCAACACTGTTAATTCTTACTCTAACACTGTTTAGTTCTTACTCCAACATTGTTTAATTCTTACTCCAACATTGTTTAATTCTTACTCAAACACTGTTTAATTTTTACTCAAACACTGTTTAATTCTTACTCAAACACTGTTTAATTCTTACTCCAACACTGTTTAATTCTTACTACAACATTGTTTAATTCTTTCTCCAACACAGTTAATTCTTACTCCAACACTGTTAATTCTTACTCTAACACTGTTATTTCTTACTCCAACACTGTTTAAATTTTACTCCAACACTGTTTAATTATTACTCCAACACTGTTTAAATCTTACTCCAACACTGTTTAAATCTTACTCCAACACTGTTTGAATCTTACTCCAACACTGTTAAATTCTTACTCCAACACTGTTAAATTCTTACTAAAATATTGATTAATTCCTCCTCCAACACTGTTTAAATCTTACTCAAACACTGTTTAAATCTTAATCTAACACTGTTTAATTCTTACTCAAACACTGTTTAATTCTTACTCAAACACTGTTTAATTCTTACTCCAACATTGTTAATTCTTACTCAAACATTGATTAATTCTTACTCTTACACTGTTTAATTCTTACTCCAAACACTGTTTAAATCTTACTCAAACACTGTTTAAATCTTACTCCAACACTGTTTAAATCTTACTCCAACATTGTTTAATTCTTAATCTAACACTGTTTAATTCTTACTCAAACACTGTTTAATTCTTACTCAAACACTGTTTAATTCTTACTCCAACATTGTTAATTCTTACTCAAACATTGATTAATTCTTACTCTTACACTGTTTAATTCTTACTCCAAACACTGTTTAATTCTTACTCCAACACTGTTTAATTCTTACTCAAACACTGTTTAATTCTTACTCCAACATTGTTAATTCTTACTCAAACATTGATTAATTCTTACTCTTACACTGTTTAATTCTTACTCCAAACACTGTTTAATTCTTACTCCAAACACTGTTTAAATCTTACTCAAACACTGTTTAAATCTTACTCCAACACTGTTTAAATCTTACTCCAACATTGTTTAATTCTTAATCTAACACTGTTTAATTCTTACTCAAACACTGTTTAATTCTTACTCAAACACTGTTTAATTCTTACTCCAACATTGTTAATTCTTACTCAAACATTGATTAATTCTTACTCTTACACTGTTTAATTCTTACTCCAAACACTGTTTAATTCTTACTCCAACACTGTTTAATTTTTACTCTAACACTGTTTAATTCTTACCCCAACACTGTTTAATTCTTACTCCAACACTGTTTAAATCTTATTCCAACACTGTTTAATTCTTACTCCAACATTGTTTAATTCTTACTCAAACACTGTTTAATTCTTACTCCAACACTCTTAATTCTTACTCAAACATTGATTAATTCTTACTCTAACACTGTTTAATTCTTACTCCAACACTGTTAAATTCTTACTACAACATTGTTTAATTCATTCTCCAACACTGTTAATTCTTACTCTAACACTGTTAATTCTTACTCGAACACTGTTTAATTCTTACTCTAACACTGTTTAATTCTTACCCCAACATTGTTAATTCTAACTCAAACATTGTTTAATTCTTACTCTAACATTGTTTAATTCTTACTCCAACACTGTTAATTCTTACTCTAACACTGTTAATTCTTACTCTAACACTGTTTAAATTTTACTCCAACACTGTTTAATTATTACTCCAACACTGTTTAAATCTTACTCCAACACTGTTTAATTCTTACTCTAACACTGTTTAATTCTTACTCTAACATTGTTTAATTCTTACTCCAACATTGTTAATTCTTACTAAAATATTGATTAATTCTAACTCCAACACTGTTTAAATCTTACTCAAACACTGTTTAAATGTTACTCCAACACTGTTTAAATCTTACTCCAACATTGTTTAATTCTTAATCTAACACTGTTTAATTCTTACTCAAACACTGTTTAATTCTTACTCCAACACTGTTTAATTCTTACTACAACATTGTTAATTCTTACTCAAACACTGTTTAATTCTTACTCTAACACTGTTTAGTTCTTACTCCAACATTGTTTAATTCTTACTCCAACATTGTTTAATTCTTACTCAAACACTGTTTAATTTTTACTCCAACACTGTTTAATTCTTAATCTAACACTGTTTAATTCTTACTCAAACACTGTTTAATTCTTACTCCAACACTGTTTAATTCTTACTACAACATTGTTAATTCTTACTCAAACATTGATTAATTCTTACTCTTACACTGTTTAATTCTTACTCCAAACACTGTTTAATTCTTACTCCAACACTGTTTAATTTTTACTCTAACACTGTTTAATTCTACCCCAACACTGTTTAATTCTTACTCCAACACTGTTTAAATCTTATTCCAACACTGTTTAATTCTTTCTCCAACATTGTTTAATTCTTACTCAAACACTGTTTAATTCTTACTCCAACACTGTTAATTCTTACTCAAACATTGATTAATTCTTACTCTAACACTGTTTAATTCTTACTCCAACACTGTTAAATTCTTACTCCAAAACTGTTTTATTCTTACTCCAACACTGTTTAAATCTTACTCCATTACTGTTTAATTCTTACTCCAACACTGTTAATTCTTACTCCAAGATTGTTTAATTCTTACTCCAACACTGTTTAATTCTTACTCCAACACTGTTTAATTCTTACTCTAACACTGTTTAATTCTTACTCCAACACTGTTTAAATCTTATTCCAACACTGTTTAATTCTTACTCTAACACTGTTTAATTCTTACTCCAACACTGTTTAATTCTTACTCCAACATTGTTAATTCTTACTCCAACGCTGTTAATTCTAAATCAAACATTGATTAATTCTTACTCTAACACTGTTTAATTTTTACTCCAACACTGTTTAATTCTTACTCTAACACTGTTTATTTCTTACTCTAACACTGTTTATCTCTTACTCTAAGACTGTTTAAGTCTTACTCTAACATTGTTAATTCTTACTCCAACATTGTTTAATTCTTACTCTAACACTGTTAAATTCTTACTCCAACACTGTTTAAATTTTACTCCAACACTGTTGAATTCTTACTCCAACACTGTTTAAATCTTACTCCAACACTGTTTACTTCTTACTCCAACACCGTTTAGTTCTTACTCCAGCACCGTTTAATTCTTACTCTAACACTGTTTGATTCTTACTCCAACATTGTTTAATTCTTACTCTAACACTGTTAAATTCTTACTCCAACACTGTTTAAATTTTACTCCAACACTGTTGAATTCTTACTCCAACACTGTTTAAATGTTACTCCAACACTGTTTAATTCTTACTCTAACACTGTTTGATTCTTACTCCAACACCGTTTAATTCTTACTCTAACACTGTTTGATTCTTACTCCAACATTGTTTAATTCTTACTCTAACACTGTTTAATTTTTACTCCAACACTGTTTAATTCTTACCCAAACACTATTTAATTCTTACCCAAACACTCCGACACTATGATGCATGTCAATCTTGCAGTTAATGATTGCACAGACAATGCTCTTTGTTCTAATCCCAACGACTTATCAAACGAGATGGAAACGTGAATTGGACGGTGCTGCCTCTTGTAAACCTAATCTTTAAACCAAACAATCTTTAATTCAAACGTACTTAAGTACTAAATATTGTGCATTGTTTTATGTTTTTAAAGACAAGACAACAAATCAAACTGGAACTGGGAACCAGACAAATGGTATCTATGGTTACGATAATCATGCTGATAAGTAGTGTATGCCACCATTGCTTCCATGAATGAAGATTCTTGGGAAGGGAATGATCGGTTGTGCATTGCTTCTGGAACTGTTAATCAAGCACTCATTAATCACAGCTGATAAATAGTGTACGCTTGCTTGCTATATGTGCAGATTCTTGGGAAGGGAATTATCGGTTTTGCTTCTCCGTAGATGTGCCTGTTGATAAGTGGCAAATATTGTGCATCGCTTCTGGATCTGTGAATCAAGCAAACCCGTACATTAATCACAGCTGATAAATAGTGTACGCTTGCTTGCTATATGTGCACATTCTTGGGAAGGGTGCTATTTGCTTTGTTGTAGTTCAATGTGTTATTGTCGGTGGTAAGTGCGTACTACTATGCACTGTATATAGTGTTTGCTCTGTGTGTGTGGAGTGAAGGCTTTGTTTATTATTTTAAACCTTATAATGTTTCACGGTGTGTGCTCATGTGTTTCACCAAAGTGGAAGACCTGAATGACCTCCTGTGTCAAGCTGCAACGCTCACTCACTCACTACTAATAAGTCTCGTGAATATCCGGATTAGAAGTGGTCTACAGCAACCCATGCTTGCCGTAAAAGGCGACTATGCTTGTCGTGAGAGGCGACTAAGGGGATCGGGTGGTCAGGCTCGTCGCTGACGTGGTTGATGCCTGGCAATTGCGTAGATGGATGCTCATGACGTCAATCTCTGGATAGTCTGGTCCAGACTCGATTATTTTCAGACCGCCGTCACGTAGCTGGAATAGAACTAAGTGCGGCGTTAAACAACAAACATACAAACACACAAACTCCATATTTAGTCGAGATGTGGATTGATTTTGTTTGCCATTGCTTGAAATGGATGCTTTTAGATGCTTTGGTGTCAGTAGTTTAGAATAGTGGTATGGGGTAATTAGTAATATGTAACTATAATGGGGAAATGTAGCATTGTTGCTGGACAACTTTATTATGGTTATACACTTGCTGACTGTACGTTCCGATGGCCATGATGTGTGTTTTAATGAACAATTTCCCTCTTCACCTCTTTTCAGAAATGTACTCATATAGAATAACATTTAATATTCTGACCGTAAAGGAAAAAACACAATTATCCAAAGGAAACTTTATACATTGCCTGTTGTCTTGATGATACATCTTTTCAAAGTAACTGGTCATTGCTTTTATTTAGCTATACATGTCTCCAAACGCTGAGTTTCATCACGCCGAACCATTCATGTTTTCTTCCATGTGTCTTTTCAGATGCACAGATGATGATGCAACCAAATGGTGGGTACTGACGTTATATGACATGAGCCAGTCTGTATAATTATAACTTTTTGTCATCTCTGAAATGATGCCAATCTAAGAAAATGGTTCTCATTACTTCAATTTTGCCCTCCTGCCATGAATCAAGAATTAAACCGACAAAACCATTTCCATATTCATAAGAAATCTCTGCAAAAAGCGAGTAGATTGTTCAATTTCGACTATATCATATGCATTTGAATCATTATCAAGTAGTGGTGATACCAGGTGTTCCCGAAAAGGTAAGCGTATCCTGCACCGCCGTAGGCACCCATTACAAACACATGCACAGGCAAGTCAAGTGTTCACCTGAGAAACACGGGAACATATGGTAAAGTCATATAGTAAGTCAAAAAAGGGAACTGCATTGGAGATCATATTTGTCAATATGCGTCAGCAGATTTCCCGGGAGACCCAGTGTGTACTAGAAACCTACCAGCGACTTTGCTGATTCAGTTTTGAGTCGGCGTCTATTGACGTCTCGGATCCGGGACCCAAAACAAATAGATACAGTAATGCCACGAATTCACGTCTTTTATCTTGTTCGGTTTCAGGTGCACAGTTCGCAATGATGCAACAAGCAGCCGGTAAGTCTTAAACCTAAATCGGTTTCTGTGACTTCTCATCTAAAAATTTATACCAAAATACATTATCTTTTAAGAACCTGTTGTTAATTAGAGTGTTTTATTTTTCTTATGGCCCCTGCAGCTGGGGATCTGACAAACACAAAATAATAAGCATAGTGTCAGTGAGTGTGTCACCCATCTCAAACAATGTAGGTGCGGAGGGGCAGCCAAGTGGTTTAAGCGCTTGCTCGTCACGCCGAAGATGGGTACCAAGTGGGAAGCCAATTTCTGGAGTCCCTCGACGTGATATTGCTGGAATATTGCTAAAAGCGGCGTTAAAACATACCCACTCACTCAAACATTTTAGCATCTTAACACAGGGCGTGTATACACTGTTAAATTGAGTGTTAAATATTTTCTTTTAAAGACCAGGCTTTAAATGAAACTGGAACTGGGAACCAGACAAATGGTATCTATGGTAACCCTAGTCACAGCTGAGAAGTCGTTATGCGTCCATTGCTTCTAATAGTAGCGTATATTGGGCAGGGTATCATCTACTTCTAATGCCTGTTGGTAAATGGGTAGTATTATTCACAAATTCAGGAACTGTGAATCAGACAAATGGTACCTATGGTTACTGCAACCAAAGTTCATTAACTGTGGCTGCTTGTGATTTTCTTTCAATGTCTTCTTGAGGACCAGGGGGCACGGGTTGCCCAGTCGTCTAAGGCGCCGCGATTCGCTGTGCAGAGTTGCGTCCCTTGGGCACGCCAGAAACCTATGATTGTGGGTTTGAATCCCGGTTCGCCCCGAGTATGTTTCTAGGTTTGTCAGCACCATGCCCGTGCTCGTGGGTTTCACCGAAGTGGTAAATGTCTGAGACCTGCATCACTTCGGGCTTTCCTCCCACATTAAGCTGACACGCCGCGATATAACTGGAATAATGTTAAAAGCGGCGTTAAACCCAACTCACTCACTCACTCTTGAGGACCGTAGGGCTACGACTGTAGTACGCCTATGTTAAGGTGTGGGAGTTACGATCAGCTTAACGTTAAGATCGCTTTGTACAACGGCACCCAGTGCCATAATCAAACTGGAAGTAATACACCTGTATGTGGTGTCGCATTCACAGCTATAATGTAGTGCCTGTTCCACTCTTATCATGGAGCTTTCATGTGTATACTCTAACATTCTACGCCTCTCAATCAGACACATAAATCAAAATGTTTACGTGTTTTCTTATAATTATATAAGTAAAAAAACTTTATAGGTTGCATATTTGATTATTATCACAAAAACTGTTGACATCGATGCGAAATCAGTGACATCGTTCATGGCAATCATGTGACACAAGCTCGACCAATCAGAACAGAGCAGTGCGATAGTAGGCGTGGCCTAGATTATATTTATGGAAACATAAACTAACCAATGGAATAACATGGAATTTAGGGGCTGTGTTTTGCGGGTGCTTAGTGCTTCGAGGAATATCTGTGTTTGTGACGTGTTTTTAGAATTTACCCTCAGTATATTTGACATTTACATATTTTTAATTATAGATAACATTGCTAAAATATATAAAAAATAAACTTGAGAATAACGCGTTTTTTAACATATACCTTTACTGATCCAAGATTGTGTCTGATTATAAATATCTACTGTGCTGGTATACTCAACTTCAGGGAAACCAATGTTGAACTGATGTTTCTGTTTCAGCTCAATATGAGGCCATGATGCAGCAAGCAAGATCCAATTTCAATGGTGACCAACATTTCATGACTTCGATTATTTAAAACCATATATTGAAATTATTTTCTCGTAATTTCGACTACACTCCAAATTTAGTATTGTTTTAGTTATTAAAATAATTAACATAACGAAAAAATGATCGGAATTACGAGTAAAACAATAAGTTATTGAAATAATGGAAAATAATTATACTATCAAAGCGGCCACATTAGGCTTTTGTAATTGTTTATATTCTAATGTGATAATGAAAGATATTATTCAGCTACAATAAACTACGGTTATAACGAACTCAAAGGGACTACTAATTTTAGTTCGTTATAACCGTAGTTCGTTATAAGTACATATACAGTATGACTACAGCAAGTAGTCGGGTCCAAAAGGTAAGTTCGTTATAACCGTAGTTCGTTATAAGTACATATACAGCATGCCTACAGCAAGTAGTCGGGTTCAAAAAGTAAGTTCGTTATATTCGTCAGTTCGTTATAAGCGTGTTCGTTATAACCGTAGTTTTCTGTATTTGCAATATCTTTCAGGGACAACAGTTTTTCACAGAACATCTTAAGAGCTAAGATAATTTAGTATGACCTTATTTTTAATAAATATTTTGATTAAATAATATGTGTGTTTTGCTTCATTGCAGCCATGAATTCCCAACTTAATTCCCAAATGCACGGATCAGCGGGTAAGTACGGAGCATGAAAATACAATAAGCACAAATATAGTATTAGATAAAAACAACAATGCCTGCCGCATTCATTCCGGTACAGTACTAACAAGGAAAGGTCTAAGCAAAAAAACACAATGTAAGATTTAATCTACTAGTATTGTGTTTGAATTACTGTAGACGGATTACAAAGCATTTTCTTGTGCGTTTGTGGCCGTCGAAGAACATTGACCCGAAATATCGCGCTACAAGCGTTCAGTAAATATCACTACTCGACATAGAATCAATCAATCTGATTGGTCAGTTGCCGTCATGTAAAATCGTATATAAGTCGGTGGCTGGCCTGTACGTCGAAAAGGTTGGCACGGTGCCAGCAACTTTACCTTTGAGGTACTGCAGTTCTCTGCATATTGAGTATGTAAAAAAAGCGCCTAAAGCGCCGCGATTCGCTGTGCAGAGTTGCGTCCCTTGGACACGCCAGGAATCTATGATTGTGGGTTCGAATCCCGGTTCACCCCAATTATGTTTCTAGGTTTGTCAGCACCATACTCGTGATCGTGGGTTTCACCAAAGTGGTAAACGTCTGAGACCTGCATCACTTCGGGCTTTACACCCATAGTAAGCTGACACGCCGTGATATAACTGGAATAATGTTAAAAGCGGCGTTAAACCCAACTCACTCACACACTCAATCACTCACTTAGGTCGTACTGGCGACATTATGTTTAGTAATCCTCACAGTACCGTCTATCGTAATAGTAAGCATCTCTCAATTTGCACATTAACACTAAATTATCACTTTTCTTGTCAAGGTGCTTCACCAACGCAACAACCAAGTCAATTCTCCACACAAACGACATTCAGTACCATGAGTCCGCCTGCACCCACATCCGCCCATCCCCCAGTTAACGTTGCCATCAGCACATCCCAGGCACAAGGCTCGAACCCAGCACCAACCGCTAGCCCAGCACAGGGAACGTCACCAACAGGTACAAATCAAGAATTGGGTACGCATCATCATAGCTTTAGTTCAATATTACCGAGTTAATAAAACACATGTAGATAAAGATTTCATGCATACTACCACGTGACTGGAATAATCAGATTTGGTAATTTTTATTCTGACGCAATAGAAAATTTGCTATTACGTCACAGTTTGTGATGACGTCAACATCTATTGATGACGTCATTTTTATAATGTATGGTGAGATGATATGACGCCTTCTTTACTACAGCTAAACGTGTAGTGTAGGTAAGAGTAGACATATTGTTAGATCCTTGTGAGTATACAATGCATTTGACGAAGCTCGTGTCGCTCCCCCTAGAGGAATATACACCGTATTCGACGTAATAAGCGTCAAGGGCGCTCTCAAAATTAGAAATAGAGGGCTCTTATTAGAAAATTATTTTGGTGAAAAGATAAATTTCGTGGTTTATGCTGACAGTCTGAACTGTTTATATACGACAGATATATTTTCCCAGAATTGAATTGCCCATAATTAAGGGTGCATATAACACTCGAATGCGTATTATACACGAACAAATAAGTCTTGTGTACATTGATCAATCGGAAGGGGTGCTAATTGGGATTGTTCACTAGTCAATATATTAGCAAATATCATTAATAAAACTTACCTTTTACTGTTACAATCGTTACTGAATTATCATCATTTCAAGTAGGAAAACATGTTAATTTCGCCATCGTGAAATACTGAGTCATATATTTAAAATATGTCAATTTGTCCCAGCAGATAAAGAATTAATATTTCAGGAATAGACCATCGAGCTAAAACGCCAATAACGGCAAATTTATATTTACGTCAGTGCAAGCTGATTTGCAGATGTGATTGACATCCGTGTTTATGTCAGCATTGTGACGCCTGTTACGACTTGTGGTAATTGTGGGATAGTTGTTGAAACTCCATGGGAGAGATAAGTAAAGTTAAAACAACTATTCTAGTACCCTCCTCCCCATTCCTCCCCCCATCCCTTAAAAACAGTTATCCGTGTTTATGTCAGCATTGTGACGCCTGTAACGACATGTGGTAATTGTGGAACAGTTGTTGAAACTCTATGGGAGAGATAAGTAAAGTTGAAACAACTATTCTAGTACACCCCCCCCCCCCCCCCCCCATCCCTTCCCTTATGCGTGCCAGGATCCGCTGTCCATTGGTTCGAATCTCTCATGCAAGATGTCCAAGCTCGTGGGCTCATCATGGTTGTAAACTTTGACGACCTGAACCACATTTCCCTCTTTCTTTCCATAGTCTTATGAAACTTTCTGAACTTTCACAACTTAGTGTGGTGTCATCACAGGGTATGTTTCTTGTGTTTCTTGATTATACAACCACTGGTCAAATTCTGTTGGCTGCAGGTATCAGAACCGATCTGTTTTCTTCCGATTTGGATACACTCGTCAACTGTACATGGTCTCACGCCTGTTTGTGTAGTGTGTGACATACCATGATCACGAGTTTGTCTCCAAAATGTTGACTGTTTCAAACCGTTTCAATTTCATTTCTGACAGTAAATGCACTGGGGGGAGCATATTTCCCGTTCGGATTCTCAGGTACCAGTATCATCCCCACAGATGAACCCTTGTACCCTCAACCCCTGCACCCTACCCCGAACCGCAAGACGCACTATCCAGCACCTGTACTCCGAACCCCCACTCTACTCTCAACCGCAAGGCATCCAGCCCTGAACCCCTGACATCCTACTCTGAACCCCTGATATCCTACTCTGAACCCCTGACATCCTACTCTGAACCCCTGTCATCCTACTCTGAACCCCTGACATCCTACTCTGAACTCCTAACATCCTACTCTGAACCCCTGACACCCTACTCTGAACCCCTGACACCCTACTCTGAACCCCTGACACCCTACTCTGAACCCCTGACATCCTACTCTGAACCCCTGACATCCTACTCTGAACCCCTGACATCCTACTCTGAACCCCTGACATCCTACTCTGAACCCCTGACACCCTACACTGAACCCCTGACACCCTACTCTGAACTCCTGATATCCTACTCTGAACCCCTGACATCCTACTCTGAACCCCTGTCATCCTACTCTGAACCCCTGACACCCTACTATGAACCCCTGACATCCTACTCTGAACCCCTGACATCCTACTCTGAACCCCTGACACCCTACTCTGAACCACTGACACCCTACTCTGAATCCCTGACACCCTACTCTGAACCCCTGACATCCTACTCTGAACCCCTGACATCCTACTCTGAACCCCTGACACCCTACTCTGAACCCCTGACATCGTACTCTGAACCCCTGACATCCTACTCTGAACCCCTGACACCCTACTCTGAACCCCCGACACCCTACTCTGAACCCCTGACATCCTACTCTGAACCCCTGACATCCTACTCTGAACCCCTGACATCCTACTCTGAACCCCTGACACCCTACTCTGAACCCCTGACATCCTACTCTGAACCCCTGACACCCTACTCTGAACCCCTGACATCCTACTCTGAACCCCTGACATCCTACTCTGAACCCCTGCCCACTACTCTGAACCCCTGCCCACTACTCTGAACCCCTGACACCCTACTCTGAACCCCTGCCCACTACTCTGAACCCCTTACACCCTACTCTGAACCCCTGACATCCTACTCTGAACCCCTGACATCCTACTCTGAACCCCTGACACCCTACTCTGAACCCCTGACATCCTACTCTGAACCCCTGACATCCTACTCTGAACCCCTGACACCCTACTCTGAACCCCTGCCCACTACTCTGAACCCCTGACACCCTACTCTGAACCCCTGACATCCTACTCTGAACCCCTGACATCCTACTCTGAACCCCTGACATCCTACTCTGAACCCCTGACATCCTACTCTGAACCCCTGACACCCTACTATGAACCCCTGACATCCTACTCTGAACCCCTGACATCCTACTCTGGACCCCTGACACCCTACTCTGAACCCCTTACACCCTACTCTGAACCCCTGACATCCTACTCTGAACCCCTTACACCCTACTCTGAACCCCTGACACCCTACTCTGAACCCCTGACATCCTACTCTGAACCCCTGACATCCTACTCTGAACCCCTGACATCCTACTCTGAACCCCTGACATCCTACTCTGAACCCCTGACATCCTACTCTGAACCCCTGACACCCTACTATGAACCCCTGACATCCTACTCTGAACCCCTGACAACCTACTCTGAACCCCTTACACCCTACTCTGAACCCCTGACACCCTACTCTGAACCCCTTACACCCTACTCTGAACCCCTGACACCCTGATCTGAACCCCTGACACCCTACTCTGAACCCCTGACACCCTACTCTGAAACCCTGACACCCTACTCTGAACCCCTGCCCACTACTCTGAACCCCTGTCCCCTACTCTGAACCCCTGCCCCCTACTCTGATCCCACTGCCCACTACTTTGAACCCCTGCACTATTATCCAGAGCCCCTGTCACCCTACATAACTTCCCATCCCGTGGCCAGTCTGGTATCCCCTAACACCACATTAGTACCTAAACCGTTGGCTCTTTGCGCATAAGGCCCGGGTTCGATTCCCCACATGGCTGCAAAGAGTGAAGTCCATTTCTGGCGTCTCCCGCCGTGATATTGCTGGAATATAGCTACAAGCTTCGTAAAATTATACTCACTCACCGACTGACACCACAAAAGGCAACTCTGTTGTTAATATTCTCAGTCACTGGTTTATCTGGTCCCTACTCGATTCTTATGATACCGTGGCACAAGACAAGAAACTAAACACACATAGGTACACATTTGGAATGGTGCTGCGTGCAGGTTTAATCAACAAAACAAAACCTTTTATCATGCTCCTCCTCCTCCTCCTCCTCAATCATCTAATATGCATGACTGTAACAATCTCCCCAAATATATATATATATATATGTATAATGATGAAGGAATATACCAACTTACTAATATAGTCTTCTGAAGCCACATTGTCAGATTATTTCGCTGTGCAGAATTTCACCCCATAAGTATGCCAGAATCCGATGATAATGGGTTCGAATCCAAGAACCGCCTGATTATGAAACTTTGTCAGTACCATACCAAAACTCGTAGGTTTTATGAAAGTGGTAAACATGGTAAATAACCTGTCCCACTTTGGAAGTTTGGCCAACATTATGCTGACACGGGGCAGTGGGGTAGTCCAGTGGTTAAAGCGTTCGCTCGTCACGCCGAAAACACTGTTTCGATTCCCCACATGGAAACAATGTGTTACGCCCATTTCTTGTGTCCCCCGCCGTGATATTGCTGGAATATTGCTAAAAGCTGCGTAAATCCATACTCACTCATTTTAACTGACACGCCTATGTTTGAAATAATGTACAACAACAAAAAATTGCAAATATAACTGTATGCCATATAGGTCATGTTGCATGAAACATTGAAAGGACAGAACAACTGATTGCTGTACATATGAACTTATAAACTGCATTTCTGCTAAAAAGATTTTTTTTTTATAAAAATGCATTTCTGCTCAAGAAACTTGTGGTTTTTCAAAGTTATTTATAATACTTATTGAACTTATTTCGTCACAGTTCAGTTGCCACCTTCACAACCGTCAAACCAACAAGAATATGTGCCAGATCAACCAGGACAACCACGTCAACCAAGTCAACCACAGCAACCAACCCCACCAGTTGAAGCAACCCAGCCGGTTCAACCAGTTCAACCAGTTCAACCAGTTCAACTAGCTCAACCAGTTCAACCAGCTCAACCAGTTCAACCAGTTCAACCAGTTCCACCAGTTCAACCAGCTCAACCAGTTCAACCAGCTCAACCAGCTCAACCAGCTCAACCAGTTCAACTGGCTCAGCCGGTTCAACCAGTTCAACCTGTTCAACCGGTTCAGCCACCTCCGCCTGCAGTACCGACCACGCCATCGCAGGCTGCCCTGATGGCACAGCAGATGATGTACCGGCAGATGGAAGCTCAGATGCTGGGTCAAAGAAACCAACAGCGAGGAGCATACCCAGATCTCCAAGTATCCCCTCCGAGCAACCCTCAAGCAAACCACCAATGGCCCCAGCTTCCACAGCATCAGATGCCTGGTTTCAGCAGCCAGCAGACTCGCCACCAGTCCTTCCCGGGGACACAAGCCTCTGCCAACCAAGCTCATGCTGAGCTGACAAGTAACATGTGGCCTCCGCAGCTCTTTCAAATGGCCCAACAACAATTGAATGGTATGTTAATCCTGTAAATTAGATATATATCCTCGGTACGGGACAAACCATTTCATATTCGCACGGGGTGGGGGCGGGGATCAACAGTTCACTGTTCATTGAGACAGAACACTTTGCGGCATCTGACATCCACTGGGTAGCCTAGTGGTTAAAGCGTTCGCTCGTCAGCCGGTTTCGATTCTCGACATGGGTATAATGTGTGAAGCCCATTTCTGGTGTCCCCCGCCGTGATATTGCTGGAATATTGCTTAAAAGCGGCGTAAAACAATACTCACTCACTCACTCATTGAAGGGTGAAACCCTTACACAAAGATTTGAACAACGCATCGTTTTTCAGGACACCCAGCAAGTAAAAACAAACAATCTGACACGCCCCGATATATTTTCAAATCCTGTTAAAAGTGGCGTTGAACCCAACTCATTCACTCACTCTTATCGGTCTATTTGTTGGTTGACAGGAATGATGCACGCTCCTACTCCAGTTCTACCCGACGCCGCTAGGATGGTGAACATGCATGGTAAATATTGTTTGTAAAGATCTGGTTTTAACATTTCACAATATCATATGAGTTGTAGTTTAATGTGACATTAGTAAATAATTAACACAAATTCAAAATTGATAGAAAACAGCTGTTCGATGGAGCTGAGGTAAACTTGTGCTATGTCAAGTGACTTCCATTAAATCGGAAAAAGCGTGCGGCGTTTTGCTTTGAAGCGGGGTATAAGGGATGTATTCTGCCTCTTAGGATCCACGTGCAGCCTGTATTGCTCGTGGCGGGGTACAAGGGATTTATTCTGCCTCTTAGAATTACGTGCCGCCTGTATTGCTCGTGGCGGGTTATAAGAGATTTATTCCCTCTTGAGAAATGTATTACCCACCCGAGGCGGATTACACAGTATTTTATCAAGATCAGTCAGATCTCATCATTCTGATATGAAGGTATGATAATGTAATTTGCCCTCTAAGGAGGTCGTGGAGGCCTGTGAAAATCAGCTTCAGTCTTAAGTGGATAGTTGCTCACAATATCAATCATTAGATGGTCTGGTGCAGACTCTTTATATACAGGCCGTCGTCATATATATAGAATGTTCGTGACTGCAACACACAGCAGTCACGGGAATCACCTGTACTTGATATCCATTGTTTAGAAAAGTAATAGCCATTGTTTAGACAAGTAACATCCTTTGTTTAGACAAGTAATATCGATTGTTTAGACAAGTAACATCCATTTTTTAGACAAGTAATATCCATCGTTTAGACAAGTAACATCCATTGTTTAGACAAGTAACTTCCATTGTTTATGCAAGTAATATCCATTGTTTAGACCTTTATTGTAAAGACTTTAATGTCTTGTCGCTCAATGATAGAAACTTTGCAAAATGAGCATAACTTCATCTGTGTATTTACTGTAAATTCATTAACAGGTATGAACGGCCAGCCAGATACATCGATGTTTAACATGAACAACCAGCAACAGCAACGGCAACAGCAACGGCAACAGCAACAGCAACAGACACAGCAACAGACACAGCCCCAACCTCAACCGCTGCCACAGCTAACACTTGAACAACAATATATGCAGTTGTTGCAGCAACAGCAGCAGTTTAAACAACCCCAATCAACGCACCAACCACAGGCGCCACCAACTTCCGCCTTCATGTACCAACCACAGCCACAACAAAATTCCGCCTTCATGTACCAACCACAGACACAACAAAATTCCGCCTTCATGTACCCATCACAGTCAGCATCTTTTATGCACCCCGCCCAATCTCAACCTCGTACCTCCTTCATGCAAGACCTTCCTCCACAACAGCCAGGTAAGTTCAAATTCAACCTAGGACACATTTTGTTTATGTTATATATGGAAAATCCATATGTCAAAGTTTCTTCAACGATTCTCTTAATGTTGAAATGCCAGTGGGACGTCTTCGATATGAATTCATGGATATTTTAAAGAAAAAAAAACACCAGTCGAGGATTGGACAAGGCGGGTGCATTTCAAGGTTATTATGCGGGTTGAAAGAAATTAGTTCATGAAGTCTCTTGCGTTTGATAGTCGTGCTTTGTTCTTTCAAAACAAATCACCAATGTTCAAATATCTCAACGTCAACAATATGGGATACCCTATATTTTGGTTGTTTGTTTGTTGTTTAAGGCCGCACTCAGCAATATTCCAGCTATATGACGGCGGTCTGTAATTAATCGAGTCTTGACCAGACAATACAGTGATTGACATCATGAACATCGGTCCACGTAATTGGGATACGATGACATGCATCAACCAAGTCAGCGAGTCTGACAACCCAATCCCGTTAGTCGCCTCTTACGACAAGCATAGTCGCCTTTTTACGGCAAGTATGGGTTGCTGAAGATCTATTCTACCCCGGATCTTCACGGGTCTTATGTGTAAATGTTAAGTGTGCTCCAAGAGGAGGAGGGCGGGGGTATCTCAACAACTGTCTGTTATTTACAACATCCATCATTCCAGCAGCATCAGGGGCGCCACTGTCACAGACTGCGCTGCTTCAGAAGTTCACAGCTCTTGAAAACCAACTGTCTACAATGGCAAACCCAACGCCAGGTAAGTTCAAGAAAGCCTTACGACCACATGGACAAAACAGTTGCCTTGTCAGAACATCCAAACCTATAATTGTGTTTATAAAGCAGCTTGTCAAGTTGTAGTCATATATATTATACATTCGAGTGTACACATACCACAGACAGTCGATGCAACGTTAATCTTCGGTTTCTTTTTCTTTGTTTGTTTGTTGAATGACGCCGCACTCAGCAATGTCACAGCTATATGACGGGGGTCTGTAAATAATCGAGTCTGGACCAGACAATTCAGTGATTGATGTCATGACTAGATATCAGTGGAGTAGACCTTTAAAACACATAACAGACAGACACACACACACACACACACACACACACACACACACACACTTTGTATCCCGTCGTATAAACTCTTGCATCCTCTGTATCCCGTTGTGTTAACTCTTCTATCCTTTGTATCCCGTGGTATAAACTCTTGTATACTCTGTATCCCGTGGTATAAACTCTTGCATCCTCTGTATCCCGTGTTATAAACTCTTGCATCCTCTGTATCCCGTGGTATAAACTCTTGTATCCTCTGTATCCCGTGGTATAAACTCTTGTATCCGCTGTATCCCGTGGTATAAACTCTTGCATCCTCTGTATCCCGTGGTATAAACTCTTGCATCCTCTGTATCCCGTGGTATAAACTCTTGCATCCTCTGTATCCCGTGGTATGGACGCTTGTATCCTCTGTATCCCGTAGTATAAACTCTTGTATCCTCATCCCGTACAGCTCAGCTCCAGTCCGTGATGATGCAGTTTCAGCAGCTGGAGAGGCAGATGGAACAGTCCGCTAATTCAGGTAGGAACGTATTGTCTTGCAATCTCCCAAACCGCAAATCAAGGCAGGAACGTGTTGACATGCAATCGTCCATACTGCTATCTCAGGTATACGTAGGAACGTGTTGTTTTGCAATCTCCCATACCACTTTCCCAGGTAGGAGCGTTTTGTTTTGCAATCTCCAATACCACTATCCCAGGTAGGAGCGTTTTGTTTTGCAATCTCCCATACCGCTAATCAAGGTAGGAGCGTTTTGTTTTGCAATCTCCCATACCGCTATCCCAGGTAGGAGCGTTTTGTTTTGCAATCTCCAATACCGCTAATCAAGGTAGGAGCGTTTTGTTTTGCAATCTCCAATACCTCTAATCAAGGTAGGAGTGTTTTGTTTTGCAATCTCCAATACCGCTAATCAAGGTAGAACGTGTTGTTTTGCAATCTCCCATACCCTACACGTGCAGGCAACCAGAGCGAGTGAGTGAGTGATTAGTGCTTAACGCGGCATCAGCAATTCTGCAGGTTAGTCTCAGCGGTACAGGTAACAAGAAGATATTCGTAAACAGTTCCGTTTTCGCCCTTCATGCATTCTATTAAGACAATAAATTCTTAGTCCATACCGATGATGTTATTGCTCACGTCATCTTCTTTATAAAAGTATTTGAACGACAAACAACGAATTATTACGTTAATCGTCCGTCACATTCTCGACAATGGTGAAATTCGTTTGTTGGAGGACGAAACGGGACATTAAACAGGCCCTTTCCCCTCGTCATGTTAAACCACCTGGGAGGTCTTCACCAGTTATGATCATAAGACAATTTGTTCCATAAAGCCTCATTTATTATTTAACATTTCAGGTGCTCAATCACCGGCTATGACAGGGATGCCAAGCATGGCAGCGATGCCGGATATGACGGGGATGGCAAGCATGACAGGGATGCCTGATATGACAGGGATGGCAAGCATGACAGGGATGCCGGATATGACAGGGATGCCCTTGGACCGTGAGTAAAATCACCTTTAAAGCGTTTATCAATGTAGGAATACGAGAATATGCTGACGGAAATCCCAGTACACGTCCACAAACAGGAGGGGCGGTGTGGTAGCCGACTGGTTAAAGAGTTCGCTTCACGCTGAAGGCCCGGGGTCAATTCCCTACATGGGTACAATGTGTGAAGCCCATTTCTGGTATCCCCCACCGTGATGTTGCTGGAATATTGCTAAAGGTGGCGTAAAACCTCACTCACTCACTCACTCACTCACTCACTCACTCACTCACTCACTCACTCACTCACTCACTCACTCACTCACTCACTCACTCACTCACTCACCTATTGGTAGAAAGACTGTTCACTATTTGGTGCTGTAGTTTACCGTTATCTTACAGCTGCTGTTGCTTTGGGCTCGGAGTCGATACCAGCTATTGAGACACAAGTGATGACCTTAGAAAATCGTCTTATGACTCATTTTAAAAACCCAAGCCCAGGTGAGTACAGAAACCTAAGCTATGCAATGTCTGCTCCTTTATAACTAGTATTTTAGCATTGTTTTTCTTTTTCGTATTACATCATGTTTCGTCGTTATTATTTAATTGATTATGTAGAATATTAAAGGAATTATAGCCCGAAATGATTAATAGTGTCATGAAATCTTTCGTTCTTTTAAAACTCATTTAAACATGGATCTAGTTTTAATTGTATCAATTAAACGTTTGACTGCTTAAGCTCCAGATTGGGACTCTCATTATCGTGCTTATTTTGGCACTCGAGGGTTTTAACACACAAGTCATACTGGTTGATATAACAATCATGCCCCGTGCAGAAAGGGAATTCCTTTGTTCCGAATTAAGGCATCTTCCCGAGGCAAGGGAGTTAACTGACTATAAAAGTCCGGTTTCCACCCTTGCCGAGCTAGGCTGGAATTATTGAGTTATATTTTGGCTGGACTAACGAGTCTATGTATAGTCCAATCAATATCGCGTAACGAAATCGACATCCGGTTCGTAAACTGCCGTGCAGATTTCGGTCGATTGCAGGATTTGTGTACCGTCATTTTAGCGTCAACATATTTATTCCAAATCGTTTCATGTTTTTAATAAAGTTGCTCACATGATTTGATCCACTTCGCAAAGTAGGACCCGTTTTGTTACAATATAGATCTTGATTATCGATCAGATCGTCTTCCCCGGGCGCCGCTATTTTATTTGAAGCACATGCAAGTGATATAAGGGGTGGGATCTGATTGGTCAATAGGAGGGACATAGAAGGGACATAACTCGTAATTACCACTGGTGGCGCTAAGATCGAGACCAGAAATTCCAGCCTGGATCGGGAAGGGTGGAAACTGGACTTGTACAGTTAGTTAACTCCCTTGACTCGGGAAGATGGAATATAGGACACGTGCTATATTAAGTATTTCAGCTTTGGGATAGCGGTCGATAGCTGCAGTAATGGTCATGTGATGTTTTAGATCCAGCACAGACTCAGGCACTCGTTGCAGAATACGATGTACTCCAGAAGAGGCTAAAAGCCGCCCAGAGAGCTGCGGCAGGTGAGGTCACCGTATTAGTGGGATCGGGGTGGAATGATTAAGTTTGTTTGTTTGTGTGTTTGTTGTTTAACGCCGCACTCAGCAATATCCCAGCTATATGACGTCGAGTGTAAATAATCGTGTCTGGACCAGACAATCTAGTGATTGACATCATGAGCATCGACCTACACAATTAGAATACGATGACATGCATCAACCAAGTCAGCGAGTCTGACCACCCGATCCCGAAGGTTGCTGAAGACACCGCGTGTGTGTGTGTGCGTGTCTATGTGTGTGTGTGTAGGGGGCTCTAGGGGTAGGGGTAGAGGATTTTTGTGAGCTGGAATTTCAGGGTGGCGGACTTGAGGACTTGGCGTCGCGTTTTGGGGTATGATGTCGTCTCTGGCTTGGGGGGAGGTTTGAGTTTTGGGATTAGGTTGAGCTTTGGGTAAGGTGGAACGTTTAGGGTGGAACGGGTTGGTTTGGAAACTTTGGAGACTGTGACTCCTTGCCTGCTTGTGGACGTTGAGTGATTTGTGTAAAGGGAACATTTGGTTGACAGAAGCAATTGATATATAGCAGGCATTGAGGTTGTGAGATGGTTGAACGCCGCTTTAAACAGTATTTCAGTTGTGTACCGATGTATTCCGATATATCCCGATGTACCCCGATATATCCCGATGTATCCCGATGTATCAGATGGGCGTGGGACGAACGCCCACAGTGACACATGGGATGCAAGTAACTCTTCCTTAACACCTTAACCCCCAGGGCTACCCAAGTAGAGTCACATGACATATTGACAGAAATAAAACAGGGAGCAATATGACACTGATTCAGTGCATACCATAATCCATTAGTGTACATATACAGGCCTATCAATGGAACCAAAGTAAGATTTGTCCACAAAATATACATGTATTGTAATTGTCGAATTTGCACAATAAAAGGACTAAGTGGATGAACCATACATGACGTTCTCACAGAAGACTAGTTGGTGAGCAATCGGAAAAAAACGACGAACAATTAATTGTACAAACGACGACCAGGCGCACTCGGAAATACGACGACCAAGAAGTCGAAAAAACGACGACCAAACTATGTAAAATGTACGTTTCAGCTGGTTAGCCTTTTGGTGCAAATTAGACAAATAATTAATAATCATAATCATTTCCTTCCTTTGGACACATGACAGTTGGCCTGACATGCCATCAAATATTTATTGGACGTGGCAATGAAAGAGGACTGGAGGATTACAGAATTAGAATATTTGATAATAATCCTATTCTCTTCTGCAGTGTCAGCAAGTCCAATGCCAGCTGCAACAAACGCTCTCAGTCGTGAGTATTACTATCGTTTTTAAAGAATTCAATTGATATAAGTAATGTTGAGTGACATAGTACATTAGGTGTACAATAAACTAGCGGCCGTGAGCTACAACAAGTTGCGTTGTTTTAGAACCACCTGTTGGAAACGTCGCCAATTCGAGAAAGGGTGAGACTTTGTATACCTATTGCCCCCAGTCTTCGTACACTATTCAAAATATATCATCGGAAGAAAAAGCAACATTTCCAAGCCTGTAAAGGACATGAAAGACTTGTCTTTCCAAACATCCTGCAAACATTTTACATTTTGTCTCCAAGAAAAAACATTTCCACAACGCTTCGACCATGTCATAACTTTTCAAACATGGGTAATATCATATTTCGAGAGGTTTGAAATATGACATTTTCGTTTGGAATTTTGTTTTCAATGTTGCTGTTTCTTCCAGTGAATTTTCCACTCAACATGTACAATATACCGATGTTATGTCTTAGTCAGTCTGGACAGTAACATAGGTCCTTACCAAACATGTGTAAAAACTGGAACATTTCAAAAAGTAAAATTAGAATTGTCCATTCTATCGGAAGAACAAGCAATACCACGGGTCAAAATATAACTATTGTTATAACTGTGTACCCTCTATCCCCTACGAAACAGCTTGGTTCAAAGACTTGCTCGTATTTGTGAAAGGCAATTTCTGAAAAACACTGTAATCACTTTCTGAGCCAAGTGATAAAAGTACTGTTCACCCATCGGTACTGTTGTGTAGCGTAGTGGTGGGTAGATAGTATTGTGTAGACAGTGTGGTGTAGAGTAGTGTTGTGTAGAGTAGTGGTGGGTAGATAGTGTTGTGTAGACAGTGTGGTGTAGAGTAGTGTTGTGTAGAGTAGTGGTGGGTAGATAGAATTGTGTAGACAGTGTGGTGTAGAGTAGTGTTGTGTAGAGTAGTGGTGGGTAGATAGTGTTGTGTAGACAGTGAGGTGTAGAGTAGTGGTGTGTAGATAGTGTTGTGAGGATTGTGTTTAACAGGTGGCCGACCAGATGTATATAGGGTCTTCCCGGTGCCGTTATTCGTGCTCGGTGCTGCATTGGGATTGAGCTTTGGTCTTTGTGCTTCACATGTGTTACCGTTCTTATATTCAAGAATGGCAAGAATCTTCCGTGGTTAATTCGTTGCAGAGGTGTGAGACAATAATAATTAGTGTTAAATATGGAACGTATACACTTTATGTGAACAAAAACAACATGGAAAACAGAAAAAAACTGTAAAAAAATGTTTATTCTTTCAAGTAAGTTAAATACTGTCAAACATGTTCTATTATGTATTAAATATGTCATTTATGTTATTTCTTCACATTATTCCCAAGTGTGTCAAGGATGTTATTTCTCGCCACACCATGCATGTCCTGTTGTGCTGAGTCAGCTTGTTTCACAGAGCCTCAAACCAATACTTTCCGGTTCCAGCTTTCAGCGGTATGATGAACCCATTTGACATGTCTGGGATTGGAGCCTCACCAAATAGTAAGAAAGTTGTCACGCAACATTAGAATTTGTCAGTTTGGAAATGTTCTTTAGTCTAAATAAATATAATTTAACAGGCTATTTTATACATTTATTTGTTATTCATATTTAAGAACATGTGCCTTAACTCATTAATAATTAATATCAATAATAATGAATGTAGCAGATGTTTGAGAGTTTGACATAAGGTATAGTTACAAATGGTTTTGTGGTTCAAGAGGTCACTCGACATGCCAAAGCCCGGGTTCGATTCCCCACATGTGTACAATGTGTGAAACCCACATCTGATGTTCTCTGACACAATATTTAGGGAATACTGCTGACGTCGACATACAACCACGAACAACTACTAACTCACTGGTAACAGCAAAGTTATGGGACAGTAAACGGTATAACGTCACTTCCCCCAGCATGCTTGACCGTGTATTATTTTACATTGAAGGGAATCCTGTTTTAAACTGAGTGATTCATGTCATATTTCAATAGTACAAATACATAAATGTATTAGCTTCACTCAAATAATTTAGAGTGATTGTACCTGATTTTATACTGCTGTTATTATACTACCTTTATGTTTTAAAATAACATTACCTTTGACAACAGGTAACACTTCTCCACTGTCACCGCTTGCCTCTGGGTCACAAGGTAAGTCCTGGTCATTTATAAAATATAAAATTATAAAACTTAAGAAATATCTGTAACACGTCACATGTCTCAAGCATTTGATAAATTTCCAATAATAATGATTCCGGGATAAAAAGGGGCCCCCTGAAACCAGAGGCGACTAAATAGTTTGTCTGGTCAGTCTCGGTGACTCGGTCGATTGCATGTTGTAGTATATAGCAAATGCACATTGCTTAAGACACCTGCCAATAGATTGTCTGGTCAATACATTCCGCCATCACTTTGGGCTTCCCTCCCAGCAACCCATGCTTGTCGTAAGAGGCATAGACACAATATTTCTACATAATCCGCGACAGCACACAAAATGTATACACTTTAAAAATTGTTATGGCCGCTTTAAATATCCACTTTGAGCCCCACTGAATGCAAAGAGTATTGAGCCAGTGAAGATCCGGGGTAGAATAGGTCTTCAGCAACCCATGCTTGCCGTAAAAGGCGACTATGTTTGTCGCAAGAGGCGACTAACGGGATCGTGTGGTCAGGCTCGCTGACTTGGTTGATGTATGTCATCGTATCCCAATTGCGTGAATCGATGGTCATGACGGATTGTTTGGACTGGATTATTTACAGCCCGCTGGAACATTGCTGAGTGCGGCATTAAAAAACACACAAACATTAAAAGCATATACTGTCATTGTTGGTATTTTTCTAGGTTTGACTGCAGCAGACATCAATTCACTTCAGACCAATCCAGGTATGTACGAGATTGTACCATCAGCTTACACAAAAGTAATCTGTTCCCGAAGATAAAAAAATACAAGTTTCGCTACTTGTATTAATCGTTTCTGACAGGAAATGTGCTGACAAATTGTTTGCATTAACTCTCGGGAATCTCACACACACACACACACACACACACACACACACACACACACACACACACACACACACACACACACACACACACACACACACACACACACACGGACACGCACGCACACAGACAGACATACGCGCACACAAAGACACACAGAGACATACAAAGACACACACACTAACACGCACACAAGCACATATAGAAACACACACAAATAGACACGCACATACTCACAAACAAACACACACACACACACACGGTGTCTAAGAACCATATCTTATGAGAACGATACAAATTGTTCAATGGGTAAACACATGAAAAGGAAGAAATCGTTTCTGACAAAAAATGTGCTGACAACTCTCGGTTATCTTTCTCAGAGACACATACTCACACACAGCTACGCACGCACACACACAGACACTCCTTTACACGCACAAAAACACACATAGAAAGACACACATAGACACGCACATAAACACACACACACACACACACACACACACACACACACACACACACACACACACACACACACACACACACACACACACACACACACAGATCAGTGGGAAGGATAAAGCCATGAACTGTCGTCAGTAGCAATGTAGAAGTCCTTATCAATAATCAGGTTCCAGGTCTTGAATCAATTAAGAGCGGACCTGGGCGTTAGCTAATACAGACATGCGTTTACATCTTTGGTGGACCATTATTGACTACAAGAATTTTCAAAGTGTGAGTCTTCACAAATATACACACTTTTCTTCGACTGTTACTCAGTATCAACTTACTTTTGCAACAGGGCTTACTGGATTGGCAGGATTACAGGGGGCGGCAGCCGTGCCAGGATTGCCAGGAACTGCAAGTCTTGGAGCACGTGGTATAACTTTATATTTATGTCTGAGTCACAGATCAGATTCCTAAAGATTGTCATAATCGCACTTCATTCACATATAAGGCCCCTTGGGCATTCCGTGGGGTAAGAATTGTCCCCAAGTAAACTATGGTGGCGGTACGAGGTGACTTAATGGATCGGTGGTCTGACTCTGTGACTTGGTTGGTTGCGCGCAGCATACCCGACGTTGATTGTTGCTCGTTACATCAATCACTGGTTTGTATGATCCAGATCCGATTATTTACAAACTGCCGTCATATAGCTTTAATGTTGCCGAGTGAGGCGTTAAACAACAAACAAACAGAACTGTGTAATAACTGTCATTTAGACATCTTATGGTAGTGATAATGTGTTCTGTTGTGAGTTAAATCCTTTGGTAGGCATTACTAAGAAGTTGACGGATGACAAAGAAGACACAATTCATGGATAACAACCTCTTTATTTACTGCCAGGATTGATACAAAGAAATTGTTATCAATAAATTGTGTCTATTCCGTTGTGAAGAGTAATGCCCGACGGCGGCGATCGGTGTTCATAATATCAAGCACAGGTCTGTCCAAATCTATTTACAGGCCTCCGTCATATAGTTGGAATATTGCTGAGTTTCCAAAATATTTCAGCAACAATCTCTTTATTCGTTGCCCAAACCAATGATTTTGAAGTTCAAATAAGGTGTTTTTTGTGTTTCAGCCAGAGACATACTTGAACCAATGATAGAGAGACAGGAAGATTGTAAGTAAACGTTCTTCGAGTAACCAATACACCAACCAAAGAAAACTGCTGGCATACGTTTAACTTACAGAACACTAAAACTGAATCAGCTGTTGAAAATATCAGTTGAAGCTAGTTAAATCCAAACTCAAAACATTTCCAAGTAAATAAAGTACAAGACTGGAATCGCCATTTCCTTAAGTACCGTTAACTATCAGTAGCAGTTTCAGTCAATCACTTAAAACAATAAGCAGCTTCATCCACGAAGTGCCACATGGTTGGATACTGTGATGACAGCAGAGAACCGTATATTGATTATATGTTGCCACGTAGACAGTTTTGAGACGCTATTTCCGGTTACCCACTTGCGTTATGTATAGCAGATAATACTCGAGCCAATCAGAAATTCATAATTCCTTCACATTGGATGTAAACGATGTTTGAAGTAACCATTGTCTTCTTTACTTACAGTGGCGAGAAACGCAGGTAAGTACACACTTCGGGATACGTGAAACAACGGGGCAATGTTGAAGTAAGTCAGTAAGGATGAAGGTGTCTTCCCAATGCGCCAACAGTCCCATTGCGCCTACAATAAAATCATGACTTGGTACGGTCTGATGGCCTCAGACCACAGTTATCCCCCCTAAGTTTTACGAACCGGAAGGAAAATAGGAGAATATAGTGCCAACTCTCCTACCCAGAGTTCCATGCGGCCGGCAGCCAGCTAGCATAGTACCACTGCCACAGGCCAGCGCCATGTGACGATTCGTCGCATCTTTCACAGTCCATTCAAGATATTGCATATGCTTTTCATCCGTTTCATGTTTGACAAGTCTACACATTTTCATAAAGAAATGTCAAAGAATGATTTACTTTCATTGAGAAATTATGCAAATACGTAAAAATCTACTTGTTTTTGCGTAGTTATCCTATGTTTACATTGATTGTACGGCTCCACGTGCTGTCATCGAAGCCGAACGGAGAGCTAGCGACACGGTGACTTTGATGCATAAATATATATTGTCATGCAACTCACTGTTGTAGTTGTAGTAGCATATCTATATAGTTATGCAAAACAATATGTAAAGCGCCCCCAAATACTTGCATTAGTCCGTTCTATACTGATTTCTGAAAAAGCGCGTTTGTTTACAAACAAGAGAAAAGTCCGGTCACGTGATATGCAAATTAGCCTGTGGCAGTGGTGTTATGCTGAGTCACCACTGCGACGGAGTGTGTATAGTGCCCTGTTCAAATGGGCTGTTCAGCCTGTGCAATATTTTTTGGAGTGACTTGTGATAGCTTAAATGAAAGATTAGACATTGTAGTATATTGCCAATTCTTTGTTAGCCACATGCTGTGAAGGTATTGATTTCAGCCTCCCATAACTTGACCCCAAGTTGATGGCCGCTCTGTGTGTTTCGGCTCGAAACTTCCGGTGAGCACTGTTGACAGTGGTTACTGCGAAAGGTGGCTGGTCAATGCAGGCCGAAACTTTGTATATTAAGTGACAAGTGGCAGGTTGGTAAGCATGCAACAGGAGAACAGCCTACGACCGATAATAATTACGGTGGGCTGTCATGTCACTGTAGATAGCAAAGAAGGAAATTAATTGTGGTCTGAGGCCTGATGTTCAGAAAGTGATGTACGATTGAGCATGACTGTTGCCTGTTCCTGTCATCTGGCTTGTTTGAACAATGGGTTCATACGTAAAGTGCATTGATCTTAAAAATAGCTTCTTGAGGTTGCTTCTATATTTTGTTTTTACAATAATAAGAATGTATTCCTCTACTTGTTGTTTTACTTAACTTACAATGTATACATGAATCTGCAGCAGTTCAAGCCGGACTTGACTGTTCAACAGATAATGACGAACTAACTTTTAACTTTAATCCTGACGATTGTCTCTAAGCAAAGATAAGTCAAACAATGGTGGTTCAGCTTATTTACATAAATAGGAGACTGAAACAGGATGAAAGCCACTTGAGTGAGTGAGTGAGTGAGTTGGGTTTAACGCCGCTTTTAACAGTATTCCAGTTATATCGCGGCGTGTCAGCTTAATGTGGGAGGAAAGCCCGAAGTGATGCAGGTCTAAGACGTTTACCACTTCGGTGAACCCCACTAGCATGGGTATGGTGCTGACAAACCTAGAAACATATTTGGGGCGAACCGGATCGCCACTTGAAGTTGTAGACGTTAAACATCAAAGCAAATCCACACTTTGTCGCTTCATCAGACGCTTGTCATCTACCATAATGGAAAACGTCTGTGATATTTATTTTGTGTTGCAATTAACACACTGTTTGTTTTTTTGTTTTCAGCCAAAGCAAGGAAACTTGGTGAGTGTAACATGTTGGCACACAACACAAAATATTGTAACCTGAATTATTTCAGGTTATGTTTATTTATACATATTCACCGCGTTAAGATGGGGATCTATTGTGGCTTAGACTCTCTCTCCCAAGCGACATGTTATAGTCCTCTCATGGGATGGAAACCAATTTCACAAGCAACTTTAAAGGCATAACGTCATGCTTATCATTTGAGAAAAAACGTCCTGTTTCTTTGGATATGTCATAACAAATTTCAGAATTTTGAATACATAGAAGAGGAGGTTAACTGATAAAAACAAAATATGCAAACACCCTTCCCGACGCCCTTCCTGTGTACCCTAAGGCCCTGTCTGTTCTACTGACCCGTGACGATCGGGGTAGAATAACAGACAGTTGTTGAGGTACCCCTACCCTCCTCCTCTTGGAGCACACTTAACATTTACACATAAGACCCGTGAAGATCCGGGGTAGAATAAATCTTCAGCAACCCATGCCTGCCATAAAAGGCGACTATGCTTGTCGTAAGAGGCCACTAATGGGATCGAATGGTCAGGCTCGCTGACTTGGTTGACCCATGACATCGTGTCCTAATTACGTGGACCGATGCTCATGATGTCAATCACTGGATTGTCTGGTCCACACTCGATTATTTCCAGACCGCCGTCGTAAAGCTGGGATAATGCTGAGTGCGACGTTAAGCAACAAACAAGCAGAACTGTTCTACTGTATTGAACTCAATGCTAGCATGTGCTTAATATCGAACCTGTCTGATTTCCACAGCTGCCACCATGTCCTTGATCAACCAAATGACTGGAGGTGAGTTTATTCTGGAGTGAGTGAGTGAGTTGGGTTTAACGCCGCTTTTAACAGTATTCCAGTTATATCACGGCGTGTCAGCTTAATGTGGGAGGAAAGCCCGAAGTGATGCAGGTCTCTGACGTTTACCACTTCGGTGAAACCCACGAGTTGCTGACAAACCTAGAAACATAATCGGGGCGAACCGGAGTTTATTCTGGAGCTTCAACACGGGTGTATATCACCACCGATGATAACATCACGGGTTTGGGTGTCCATTAAAACGTTCCTGTCTTGTGAAACACCCAACGAAAATAACCAAATAGTGTAATTCTTCACGTGCCACTTTTAAGGTCGTCACAGTTAAAAGAGACTGTCTGTGGCCAAGAAACAACCATTCTTAGTCTGTGGGGTGATATTATAAATCTTAACATTAAATTGTACTTAGAGCTTCTGCTCGCTACTCCACAGGGTGCTGAAAATACTATTTACATGCGCACTGATCATTGTAAGATGAGGATGTTCCTCTTTTGTGTGTCTTATAGGTTCATGAAAGTTATTGCTATCAAATTATATGTCCTGTTGGGCCCAAACATATGTGCACGGTGCAGTTCTGTCTATCGTACACTATGTTAAAGTGTGCCTATAGAATGCCTATTACGAACAATTACGAAATAACTCAAATGAAGATTCAAGGGTATTATTTTGATAAAGGCAATAGGGACTCACCATTTGATTTTTGGGGTGGGGTGGGGGTCGGGGTAATGGTTGTGTCTGGGATTGTTCTAAATAAAATAAATTGTCCCAAAATGCTTGAAAAGATTTATATGCATCATGCTGATGAGAAAAATATAACTTGTCTATTTTGCAAGGCGTGTTTTTTTAATACTTAATAATAAAAAGAGATCTGGTTTTGCAAATTTTGCTGAAATCCAAGCCCAAAGCCCCGAATATCAAATGGACGCGCCTTTACTTACGGCTAAATACCATTATGCTAAAATGTGCATTTTACTGCAAAAATACTGACACTAATCCAACGTTTATAACACGGTTTTGTTCAAGGGTCTTCAAATGGACCGTCAATGGGATCGTCAATGGGGACCCCCATGGACACTTTGCCTGGCAGTAACAGCGGTGAGTCTTCTTCACAGTCTTTACTCTGTAAAGTCTGGTACTTGATACACATGTTGCTTTTCCAGTTGCACAACATTACTCTTATTTTAATTTCGGAACTTAGGTGGTTTGATACCAGGACGCGTTTAATGAACAAATATGGTACATGTTGTTACCGTGCCTCGCGCTTATGGGGATAATATTAAGGCCGTGTGTCAGTATACGGTGTCTGGGTTTGGTATCTTTATAATCTCAGGTTCTGTGTCAACATATCTCGGGTATAACAATTTTAACTCCCTGTCCTGGCAGGTTCTGTGTCAACGTGGCGTCACATCGTGTACGACGATGTAACCTCGCTATCCGGGCACGTTCTGTTTCAGCACTATGTCGAATATCGGCCTACGACTTTCTCCAAACACAGAAATCTCGATATATATCTCAGGAGATTGCTTTCTTTATCAAGTGTTGAATGTTTTTGGTCCCAGACAGTAAGTGGATGTCTAAGGTTCATTACCAACCCAAGTACAATACAACTGTGTGTAAGTCTATGATTTGTATCGATGGAGATTGTCTTGTCTTGTCGAAATTTACGCGTAATGATTAAATGAAACAAATGTGACATGGACCATCTGAACATTGTACTGACTGCATTGTATTGATTGTTCTTCTCAGAACAGAAATGTCAGAGACATCTTCCGATCATGCTCCAATTTAGTTAGTTCATGATTCAAGCATCAAAAACTCTTTGCAACTTCTTTTTCTTCTTTAATGCCGCACTCACCAATATTCCAACTATATGACGGCGGTCTCTAAAAAATCGAGCCCGACCTCTTTGGTCATGTGGACAAGGCGTCCGACCTCGGATCAGAAGGTTCGTGGTTCGATTCCCATCACGGGACTCGGAAATTGTATCGCCGCTAATTTTCTTCAACATTTCGTCAGTACCATTCAGAGAACCATTAAGCAATGGTTACACCTGACAATGACTCATAGATAAAGAAGATAAAGTAAATGTCTTCTTTGTTCCAGTGTTCCCGGGTGCTGGGAGTAACGGCCAATCCCCATCCGCGCCGTCTAGCGGTAGGTATCTTACATAGCCTTTCTGACACTTGAATTTATTATTGACAATATGATTGTATAGGTAATATTTAATGAATGTCAAATAAACAAGTCTGAAAAGAGCGCTTACTCCAAGTTTGGAAAGAGCGTTCATGACGTGTTTTTTAAGCTAAAATGGATAGAATTTGTAGCCAATCCCAACAAACACAAAACAAACAAACAACAGCACTTGTTTAGTGGCTGTATTAAAACCTCATAACGGAAGTCATTGATTTGCAAATAACAGCGTCATAGAACATCATATAGGATGACGTCACAAACATTAAACGTCATGTCAGTGGCGTCACATAACAGTAATATTAAATATTCAATTACTAAATTTGTGTGGTATCTATTCCATCAGTGGAATACTTTCTTCCAGTTATTCAAAAGATACTTATCCAGAAAGATATTGATGCGGGCGTAACATCCGAAGGATTGCTGGGATTCAGTCCCATTTCATAAAGTTGTTTGAATGCCGCACACACTCCCAATCATTCTTCAATGTACAGCAACCTACACACACAATGTCTGGTCCACACTTAATTATTTACAAACCTCTGTCTAAGGAATATTCCTACGTGCGACGTTAAAAACAAACAAATAACATATTATTTATTCAAATATTGATAAACCTCTCATGACGCTTGGAAGTGGATTATTGACCAAATAAAAGCGTGTGTTAATCTGTGCCAAGTGTACATACATAACCCAAGTCTCGGAGATTTGACGCCTTCGTATTGATGTTATATTAATAGTGTGTTGAAGGACGTTGGTATGAGTCAGAGACGAAGAGAATCGAGTGTGGTTATTCCCTGGCGTTGACGTATTTTATTTACAAACAAATGAGAGCTGAATGATGAATGACAGGGGTGAATGATAAATGACAGGGGTGAATGATGAATGACAGGGGTGAATGATGAATGACAGGGGTGAATGATGAATGACGGGGGTGAATGATGAATGACAGGGGTGAATGATGAATGACAGGGGTGAATGATGAATGACAGGGGTGAATGATGAATGACAGGGGTGAATGATGAAAGACAGGGGTGAATGATGAATGACAGGGATGAATGATGAATGACAGGGGTGAATGATGAATGACAGGGGTGAATGATGAATGACAGGGGTGAATGATGAAGACAGGGGTGAATGATGAATGACAGGGGTGAATGATGAATGACAGGGGTGAATGATGAATGACAGGGGTGAATGATGAATGACAGGGGTGAATGAGATGTTGAGTAAGAGAATATGCCGGCAAAATCTGACTCATGTTAAACCGCGAAATACATCGTTCATTGTCATGCTAGATATTTTTTTAAATAGTTGTTAGTCTCCATATTTCTTGAAGCTCTGATAGACAGAAATGTCTGAATCTGTCCAAAAAACAAACTCCAGGTATTATTGTCAGAACTATCTGTGTCTGAATTTATCAAGCTTGATTGTGCCTCGAACTGTTGTAAAATGTAAGCTGCTGCTATTTCAGGTTCTTCAGGCACATCGTCGATGTCCAGTCTAGGAATGCATAACGGTCACATGCCCGCCGAATTGTTTCCAGGTAAGCAACTAATACGTTGTTGTTTTTCATTTATAAATTAACTTACCCCATGACGATTCCGGGTGAGAATAATTTCCAGCAACTTATGCTGGACGTAACTGGCGACGAAAAGGATCTGGGAGCCATGTTCAGTGACTGAGATTGGTATCAAGTCATCGCACCCCTACCGCGTGGACTGTTCCTCACGATATCAATCACTATGACTGTAGTTTGTTCAGCATAATTCCTTAGATGCTTATGTTTACAACACCTTGAAAGTATCCGCCTTGTGTTCTCTCCATTTGTTTGTTTGTTGTTTAACGTCTCTGTCAGCAAAAAACCTACCCGTGAAGATCCGGTTTACAATTGGGCTTCAGTTACCAATGCTTGTCGACTAACGGGATATGGTTGTCAAGCTCGCTGACTTGGTTGATGATGTCATCGTATTCCAGTTGCGTGGATCAATGCTCATGTTGCCAATCACTGGATTGTCTGATCCAGACCCGATTATTTACAGACTGCTGTCTAATGGCTGGAATATTGCTGTGTGCGGCGTTAAACAACAAACAAATAAACAAAACTTGTTTGTCACGATTTCAAATTTCATACAGGCTGTACCATGTATCTATTTTCTGTTTTTAGGCTCTGGATCCCAGTCCTTAATGCATTGTAAGTAATGATATGTCATGTATACAACATACATGGATATGTGATGGATGATACAATATGTATAAAATTATATCTACCAGAACTATTTCTTTCCAAAACATTTACAATTAGTCGACCTTTGGTACATTTTCGCTTCCAGATTACTATATGTCATCTATTAAGGACAAACAGTATAATATTTTGTTGCGAGTAACAATGGGTCCATTTCTGATGTCCCCCGCCGTTAATTTGCAGGAATATGGCAAAAATAAACGGCGTAAAACCATACTCTCTCACTCTGTCGACCTATAGACTAGGTCTTCAGCAACCCATGCTTGCCGTAAAAGGCGACTATGCGACTAACGGGATCGGGCGTTCAGGCTCGCTGACTTGGTTGATGCATGTCATCGATCCAAAGTGCGTGGATCGATGCTCATGATATTAATCACTGGGTTATCTGGTCCAGACTCGATTATTTACAGACCGCCGTCATAAAGCTGGAATATTGCTGAGTTGCGGCGTTAAACAACAAACCAACCAACCACTCTATAGTAAGTCGTGTGTGTATACTTACTTACTTCATTATGTTTCAGCACCGCTGCCAGACTTGTTCCCTCAGGGCTCAGCCGCTGGTAACCATTTTATATTTCATCTTACTGTTACGTCGGGAACTACATGGCAACGTCATTACATACGTCTACATAACCTGTAAAATAGCAAACGCCTGGCATAGAGCATTATCTGAAATCCAAAACAGAGATGACTAGAAGGGTGTTCTTTGATATAGTAAACTTCATATATTAGCAATATCAATTGAAAACTGCCGGCCAATAGAAAGAATACAGACATGTGTGATGGTCGTTAAAAAGGAATCACATTATGGGTATGTTTGTTTGTTTGTTTGTTATTTTACGCCGCACTCGGCAATATTCCAGCTATACGACGGCGGTCTGTAAATAATCGAGTCTGGACCAGACAATCCAGTGATTGATATAATGAGCATCGATCCACGCAATTGGGATCGATGACTCGCTTCAACCAAGTCAGCGAGCCTGACCACCCGATCCAGTTAGTCGTTTTTTACGACAAGCATAGTCACCTTTTAGGGCAAGCATGTGTTGCTGAATACCTATTCTACCCCGGATCTTCACGGGTCTATGAATATGTGGGCATTTCACAAGTTACAATGGCACTAGGCTGAGATAGTTACCACACTGATGAGCCGTGCTCTGTTCGAGGGTGTGTAGACAAACCAAGTGACTTTCACATAACACCACGAACGAGTTTTAGAATACAGCAGTTCTTGGTGGGGGCTCGATGCCCACCTGTAAGGTTCACAGCTATCGTGTCGAACGCCCGTTCTAGATGTTTCCCTTGTGAGCATAAGTCTCACCTGCTCATGGAGATCACCCTTTATGGTTTGTTTCATTCCAGATCCACAAATGCAGCAATTCTTCCAGAGCTTCCAGCAACAAGGAGGTAGGTAGTCCGAACATGACCCTGATTTCCCCATGAAACAAATAAAACAAAGAACAAGGATACGGAAGCCTTTGAGGGCCATTTATTTCTTTAATTTTGTTCTTGAAATTTTAAGATACTGAGTTGAAATTTCAAGAAACTAAATTGAAAAGGTAATAAGTTATATAAATGTCAAGTTATAATCTTATAATTTCAAATTATTATATTGACATTTCAACTTACTAACATGAAACAAAGAAAAAAAAAGAAATGGCCCTCAAAGACTGCCGTACAAGGCACAGGTTGTGCAATATTTGGTTGCTCCTACAATATAACAGAAGAAGACATGGAACCCCTAACAACACCCCACCCATCACACAAGGAAAGATAACTCGTCCGTTAAATAACGGACGATGCTTACATTCACATAACTAATATCATATCTGTGTTAATTTACCAGACTAATCCCAAAACAAATGGTCGAAAAACATCGTTACCACCATGTGTTTCATTTGATCCATTTCTATTTTTTCCATGACCTTATAGTAACGCAATATATCACGAATTTATGTACAATAGCTTTTGTTTAACATTAAGGTAACATATCTTCATCTAACATTTACCTATCGATCTCTCTTTCAGTTATGTCGCCATTTTTTGGAGGAGCAAGTAAGTATATACTCGCTTTAAATACTTCAATGTGAGTTATTGACGACAGTTGTCGGGTAAGTACTCTTGTCTAATTCGACAAAGAAGTATAAGTACCAGTGTAGGGAGCCAGTAGTAGGATACTTGACCATTTGAGGTAGGCATTCTAAACTTAAAACTATGAGTCTGAGTTTACTTTAAAAAAACACCTTGCAACAGTGTAATGTTTGTGGCAGGGGATTTCTTATTTTATCAACCGACCAAGCATAATTATTATTTTACGAATTTTCGGGGGCAATTTATTTTTTCCCATAAAATCCTAGGATGACGTGGACAATGTATATAGCTAGATGCAATGTGAACCCTCTGACACAGAGATGTAGTGTTACTAAGTATATGCAGTGCTATTACTCCACAATCCCATAGTTTCCTTACAGAGAAGTATTCAGCGGGTTAGCCTACGGCGGTGGGGTATCCTTGTATTGTGTGACCTTGTTTTCTGGGGCGGTGGGTTAGTCTTATATTCTGCGACAGTGTTGTAGACTTGTATTCCGGCACTGTCGGTTGATCTTATATTCAACGACAGTGGTGTAGTCTTGTATTCTGGGAAGGTGGGGTAGTCTTGTATTCTGGGACGATGGGGTAGTCTTGTATTCTGGGAAGGTGGGGTAGTCTTGTATTCTGGGACGGTGGGGTAGTCTTGTATTCTGGGAAGGTGGGGTAGTCTTGTATTCTGGGAAGGTGGGGTAGTCTTGTATTCTGGGACGGTGGGGTAGTCTTGTATTCTGGGACGGTGGGGTAGTCTTGTATTCTGGGAAGGTGGGGTAGTCATGTATTCCGGGACGGTGGGATAGTCTTGTATTCTGGGACGGTGGGGTAGTCTTGTATTCTGGGACGGTGGGGTAGCCTTGTACTCTGGGACGGTGGGGTAGTCTTGTATCCTGGAACTGTGGGGTAGTCATGTATTCCGGGACGGTGGGATAGTCATGTATTCTGGGACGGTGGGGTAGTCTTGTATTCTGGGACGTTGGGGTAGCCTTGTATTCTCTGACGGTGGTTTAGTGCTGTATTCAGGAACGATGGGGCTGTCAAGTTATCCAAAGGGGGACAGTGACGTTATCTTCGTTCGTTGCAATATGTTAATTGTATTTGTTTTTAAAACAACTTTCCACAGGCCGACCGCCATTATCCGATGATTAAGAACAGACAATATTTATTGCTGCCACGATCATTTACAGACAATAAAGCTATGTCGTTCCAAGATATAGAGTACTTCGTCGCCACAATTATAGTTGTCCTTGATACCTTATTCAGTTAAACTGCCATCGCATCAGCAATAAAATAGTAATATTGCATGATATTCACGACACTAAGGCTAAGCATGACATAAGCCATATTGTTCCCTAAATAATTAACACGTCATCTTCTTAGTTGTCTGTTATGATTAATAAAGGCGTTAGAATTCTACCGTGTTGTTTCAGTTGTTAACATATTGTTACATTGCTGCTGATAGTGTTGTTATTTGTTGTTATAGTGTTGTTAGTGTTTTTACATTGTTGTGATTGTTGTTTCAGTGTTGTAGCTAGTGATGTTACTTTACTTGTTAGTGTTACTATAGTGTAGTTAATTGTTGTTACATTATAGTTACATTGTTGTTTATTGTTATTGGTGTTGTTAATGTGTTGTTAATGTTGTTAAATTGATGTTTTCAGGATGATGATTTCTGTTGGAGACCCCTTTTACGTGTCAAATTACACGCAGGATGACGCGCTGACTTCTCTCTGATCTGTAACCACGTTTCGATTACACGTCTAAAAACTATTGTGATTCAAAGTAATAAAATACTAAAAAAATGCGACTGAAATATGTTTCTTTCTTTGTTGTGTGAGTGGATGTTTACAATTTAGACAGAGCACGATGACTTCTATATTTTCCGAAATATATTTAACATATTTTGGGAAATGTCTGGTTATATTACGAATTACAGTAATGTTGACGTAGTGATATGAATAGATAGACGGTTTGAGTGGGTATAGTTATATGCTTTTTTCAGCAATATTCCAGCAACATCACGGCGGGGTTATATGCCGCTTTCAGCAATATTCCAGCAACATCACGGCGGGGGGCACCATAAGTGCTTCACCCATTGTACTCATACTGGGAATGGAACCCGGGCATGCGGCGCGACGAGCCAACGCTTTAACCACTAGGCTACCCCACCGCCTCAGACAGGATTTGAAATATATATTCCATAATATCATACCCAGGAACGCTTCTTTTCCGTTTGTTTGTTTATCGCCGCACATGCACGTATGTGTGTGTGTGGCTGCTTGTACCAGTCCGGACTGATGCCGATTTATAGTGCTAGCCCACTGCCGAGATACCATGCCGCAGTTTAACATGAATACCCCACTCAGACACAGTATACTGACTCCGAGCCGACCAGTGTGCGGCAATAAACAACAAACGAACAAACAAACAAACAAACAAAAGATGCCATGGGGCAAAAAAAGGCAAAATAGTGATGAAAAGGCGTATGCATGGATCACTGTAAGGATCACTACTATCACACACAGAATGAAGCTAGCATTACCAGTCAGTACCGATTTATTGGCGTTATACGTAGAAGTCTAAAGACTTTCATTTCAACAGGGGTAGCCTAGTGGTTAAAGCGTTCGCTCGTCACGTTTAAGACCCGGGTTCGATTCCCGACATGGGTACAATGTGTGAAGCCCATTTCTGGTGTCCCCCGCCGTGATGTTGCTGGAATATTGCTAAAAGTGGCGTAAAACAATACTCACTGACTCACTCATTTCAACAACGCTGAAAAGTATCAGTACCAGCTCATACCACGAATTATGTCACATTATGCAGTGACAAACAAATTATTGTCAATCTTGGAATCAGAGCTGACAATCAGCATCTGTGCAATCAGTATCTGGAGTACCATCTCATGGATGACATTTTCGAGGCGTCTCCTCATACTGCTGATCCGACGTCTGAATTTCAACATTGGAATCCGCTGTCATTCCTGGTTGAGAATTCGGGTCAGTTCATTCATGTTTTCAACTGGAGTGAGTGAGTGAGTGAGTATGGTTTTACGCCGCTTTTAGCAATATTCCAGCAATATCACGGCGGGGGACACCAGAAATGGGCTTCACACATTGTACCCATGTCGGGAATCGAACCCGGGTCTTCGGCGTGACGAGCGAACGCTTAAACCACTATGCTACCCGACCGCCCCTAAACTGGAGGGTCTCCCAAGGTAATCCAAAAGGTGTTCAGATCAGGGTCTGTCATTATTTTTCGGAATTGGATGCTTCAGGTGGTGCTCCATAAATGTTTATAGTGACTGTATATTCTGTTACCCTATCGCCTGAACATCCAAATAATTCAGTGAAAGTAAGTTCTCCACATTCAATAACAGGTCATGTTTCATTCATACTTCCAGTGATAATGTATTTTTCCACACTTAGGCCGAACGTATTTCGCCCAAATTGACGTGTAGCAATAGTTATTGATACATTGTTGAAAATATTCAGTTTAATTGTCATCTATGGTTCACGAATTTAAATCTTTATATGATTGGCAATTGGTTGTCCAGGAAATATAGAAAAACTTATTTTTCTTTCGGGCTGACTTGTATAATATCCGAAAGATTGGAAGTTTGGCAACTGGCGGATCAAGTATTACATGAGTCACTCTTGTAGTTCGATGATGTTGTTTCATTGAGGTAGCGAAAAGACGATTGCCGTATATACCTGGTACGTACACTTTAAACAGATTACCTACTCGAGTGACTGAGTGAGCTGGGAGTTGAGTTCCGATCTTTTATGAAGAGTGAGTGAGTGGCCGCTTTGAACAGTATTATAGTGACACGTGTGTAGTTGCTGCGGGAGATAGGCGGAAATGATGGAGGTTTTAGAGGTTGATCAATTATGTTAAAACCACGAGCAGGAATGCTGACGAATTGTGGATTCGTACTCAGGGACATAGGTTCCCGGAACGCACCTCGGCACTGCGAATTGATGCGACTTTTGAGGGACAGGGTCGACCGTGCTCATATACATATACGACTGACGTGGGTCAGCATAGGAGGGTGGCTGGTAGACCATCGTACCATCCCTGAGATCGCTTTCCACAACGGCAGCTAACAACTGATAACATACATCCTCCAACTGACGGTGTGACAACTCGAATATACATTTCATATACATCCTGTAGCGTCACGTCTGTTCCTTCTAGTATATACATATCATATACATCCTGCAACTTACAGTGTTCATCTGTTTATGCTAGTATATACATATCATATACATCCTGCAACTTACAGTGTACATCTGTTTATGCTAGTATATACATATCATATACATCCTGCAACTTACAGTGTACATCTGTTTATGCTAGTATATACATATCATATACATCCTGCAACTTACAGTGTACATCTGTTTATGCTAGTATATACATATCATATACATCCTGCAACTTACAGTGTACATCTGTTTATGCTAGTATATACATATCATATACATCCTGCAACTTACAGTGTACATCTGTTTATGCTAGTATATACACATCATATACATCCTGCAACTTACAGTGTTACGTCTGTCTATTCTGGTATATACACATCATATACATCCTGCAACTTACAGTGTACATCTGTTTATGCTAGTATATACACATCATATACATCCTGCAACTTACAGTGTTACGTCTGTCTATTCTGGTATATACACATCATATACATCCTGCAACTTACAGTGTTACGTCTGTCTATTCTGGTATATACACATCATATACATCCTGCAACTTACAGTGTTACGTCTGTCTATTCTGGTATATACATATCATATACATCCTGGTAATTGCAGTGTTACGTATGTCTATTCTGGTATATACATATCATATACATCCTGGTAATTGCAGTGTTACGTCTGTTTATTTTAGCATATACACACAATAGACATCTTGCATCTGGCAGTGTTACGTCTGTATATTCTGGTATATATACATTATACACAACCTGTAACCTTCAACATTACTATATATAGCCTTTTTTATATCATATCTATGTGTATAATATTACATTTGTTTTCTAATAATGTTGCCTACTCACTGCGGTCCTTAAAGAATCAAGTTGTAGCTTATCTGGAACTGTTTTCTGGGCAACTGTACGATTATCCCACATAATTAACTATATTAACAACTATAATTAAAAGAGTGGAATATAAATGATCCCTATACCTTAATTTGACGATTTGTCTTGATGAATATATTTAAAACTCCTCAGACAATTAACCGAGGCCATAACTCTTTCCACAATGCGATCTATCTGGACGGGGGGCACGGGAGGCCCAGCCGTGTAAGGCGCCGCTCGCTGTGCAGAGTTGCGTCCCTTGGGCACGCCAGAAACCTATGATTGTGGGTTCGAATCCCGGTTCGCCCTGATTATGTTTCTAGGTTTGTCAGCACCATACCCGTGATCGTGGGTTTCACCGAAGAGGTAAACGTCTGAGACCTGCATCACTTTGGGCTTTCCTCCCACCTTAAGCTGTCACGCCGCGATATAACTGGAATACTGTTAAAAGTGGCGTTAAACACAACTCACTCACTTTATCTGGACGTTCCACCTTCTCGAAAAAATAATTTATTTATTTCAACTTCAGTGATTCAGAAATACTTTGCATGAACAATTGGGATTTCTCATTCATATTACGTGAGCTACTAAAATGTTTCTGTGTTTGTGGATGAAACTTTATCTTCCACCGATCTGCATACATTGACATTGTTTCTAGACCATCATTTTGTTTTATTCTCGTATACACACGTCACATAAACACCATATCGAACGGAGACAGATCACATCAAAATGTTGCATTATTTCTTAAATCGTCATGGTAGGAAATCATTTATCATATTAAGAATATCTGTCTATCAAATAGTAAAACGGTAGCGAGAAATCCAGAACCAACAGCAAAATAACTATACTTTGTCGAGAAAATTTAAATATCACTCGATAAAAGATAATCACATTTATAGCTGAATGAGACACTTCAAGTATTGATTCCCCCTTACCTATTATAAACTGAATCTACTTCTGTAGCTGGGTTATAATGGGTGGTTGTTAGGACATGTTCAAGGTACGTAACTCCTATTGAAATGAATAGAATTAAAATTAACGACCAGGAACAGCGGGTAATTGTTGTATTATGACTAGGAATATTCGATAGGAATATAAGAGTTGACGTGATGTGTCCCACCACACAAACGCCAACCTGAAGGCGTACAACAACAGCGAGCAATAGAGTATCTTAACAAAATATATTCATAGGACCGCTGGGTTTTCTCAGAGTAGGCGCTGAATGTCATTGCTCTCTGACACGATGGTATTTAGCAACATCATATGTCTGTACTATCAGCTTCTGGTGCTGTCTGTTCTTGCAGTAGGCGCAGACATGTACGATGGTATTCTGGTGAACTTTGGAAAGAATGTTGGTCCAGGAAAGATTGATGACGAGGGCAGAGTTGAAATTGCCCTCCCGTCCTCTAGATCAAGACTTCACTGTTTCGCTATGTGCGCCCGTGATCCCCACTGTTCCAAGTGCGTCCGTTACGACAATGATGGAACCTTTGAAGCAGCCTTCCAGAAGGTGTTGATCGGTTCACACCCTCATTCCGAAGAGTATTTTCTTAAATGTAGTAAGTAAATATATAGCAATTTGTTGCAACATCCAAGCTCATATGGAATGCGGTTAAATGCGGCGTTAAACACAACCCACTCACTCCAAGCTCGTATTACAAATGCATCACGTATTGCTATCCTGGCTCATGACTAAACAATCTTATCAGACAGATCCTGTGCCTACATATGTATATTTTTCATGATCAGTTACCCGTCAGATCTCATGGGATCTGATCAATCCCAACCCCTACCTCCTCTAGATGATCAGTAAATAATGAATATGTTGTTGTTTATTTTATCCGCAGAAAGTGGCAGCGGGAGCGGGAGCAGTGACAATGACACACACCTATCGCGAATTAAAATGGTTCGACCATCTTTGCCGGTCATCATCAACAAATCACCACCACCCGCACAGAATGTCCATAAATCTCCAAAGCTCCAAGTCAAACCCTCTACCTTAATGATGGAGCGGTCAGCCTCGGAGTTTTCGCCGTCAGACAGGGAGACTATACCTAGACTCAAGGACGAAACACCCGCAGGAAACGTAATGGTGGCTGGTACTTCTACTAAGGAAATGGTATCCGTTTCAGAACAGACAGAAGTCGGGATTGAAACTTTGAAAAACAGAATGACGACGATTTCAACGAACACACCAATCACAGATAAAAACCATGGTTCGAAAGAAGCAGGTAGGTTCACAAACAGGAATCCATTCAGTGCGCATGTCAGAAAATTATGACACTAACTCATTCGCCACCTCTCGTTGACCAGCCTATGGTTCAACTGCGAGTATAATGGTTCATTATTGAGAGTTGATTATGTTTATGCAAACCTGACGGTCATAGGTATAAAAGGACCACTTCCAACGTTACGCATGCGCGCGTTGTCTGAGCAATGTTATACTCTTTTCAATTTAGCAGGGTTATACCTTTGCTAATAACAAGATACATGCAGATGAGCACACGGTAACGTCCTCATAATTATTGTTTTATGATAAAAAGGCAACACACGTTACAATGTTAACACACGATTTCTCAAATTGTAATCATACCATTCTTTGACAAGACACTACACCGTCAGTTGTAAAGATATTCAGTTCATTTGTTTTATTTTGGATGGATCTAATTGTATATTAAGATTCCACTCTTAACTCAAAATCGACCACGTGGCCCCTTTACCGGTAGCCTTCCCCATATTTGTTTTTTGGCAATAGTTTATAAGGTAAAGGAGACGATTGTACTTGGCATACGACGTGTTTCGCATCTTAATGTTGCTTTTGTCTTTGCATCTTTGACAATGACCTTGAGATAGTCATACAGGTTTATTTATGGTTTGTTTGTGTAACGCCACACTCGTTAACACTCAGATCTGAGATTAATGTGAAAAACATAATATACTTTTTCGGTCACTGCTTTAAGACTTACATTTAACATAACATACAGGTTGTCCAGCGATCATCTTTTTCTCACCTGAGACAAAAAAATACAGTATTTTCTGAAACAAATATTTTTAAAATACAAATCCCAACCCTTACCATCTCCAGATGATCAGTCACTACATAATGTTGTTTCTTGTATCCACAGGCTACACCGACAAATCTGCACCACCCACACAGGACACCGACAAATCTCCATCACCCACACAGGACACCGACAAATCTGCACCAACCACACAGGACACCGACAAATCTGCATCACCCACACAGGACACCGACAAATCTGCACCAACCACACAGGACACCGACAAATCTGCACCACCCACACAGGACACCGACAAATCTGCACCACCCACACAGGACACCGACAAATCTCCATCACCCACACAGGACATCGACAAATCTCCACCACCCACACAGAACATCAACAAATCTGCACCAACCACACAGGACACCGACAAATCTGCACCAACCACACAGGACACCGACAAATGTGCACCAACCACACAGGACACTGACAAATCTGCACCACCCACACAGGACACCGACAAATCTGCACCACCCACACAGGACACCGACAAATCTGCACCACCCACACAGGACACCGACAAATCTGCACCACCCACACAGGACATCGACAAATCTGCATCACCCACACAGGACATCAACAAATCTGCACCAACCACACAGGACACCGACAAATCTGCATCACCCACACAGGACACCGACAAATCTGCACCACCCACACAGGACACCGACAAATCTGCATCACCCACACAGGACACCGACAAATCTGCACCAACCACACAGGACACCGACAAATCTGCATCACCCACACAGAACATCAACAAATCAACATCACCCACACAGGACACCGACAAATCTGCATCACCCACACAGGACATCAACAAATCTCCACCACCCACACAGGACACCGACAAATCTGCACCAACCACACAGGACACCGACAAATCTGCACCACCCACACAGGACACCGACAAATCTGCACCACCCACACAGGACACCGACAAATCTCCATCACCCACACAGGACATCGACAAATCTCCACCACCCACACAGAACATCAACAAATCTGCACCAACCACACAGGACACCGACAAATCTGCACCAACCACACAGGACACCGACAAATGTGCACCAACCACACAGGACACTGACAAATCTGCACCACCCACACAGGACACCGACAAATCTGCACCACCCACACAGGACACCGACAAATCTGCACCACCCACACAGGACACCGACAAATCTGCACCACCCACACAGGACATCGACAAATCTGCATCACCCACACAGGACATCAACAAATCTGCACCAACCACACAGGACACCGACAAATCTGCATCACCCACACAGGACACCGACAAATCTGCACCACCCACACAGGACACCGACAAATCTGCATCACCCACACAGGACACCGACAAATCTGCACCAACCACACAGGACACCGACAAATCTGCATCACCCACACAGAACATCAACAAATCAACATCACCCACACAGGACACCGACAAATCTGCATCACCCACACAGGACATCAACAAATCTCCACCACCCACACAGGACACCGACAAATCTGCATCACCCACACAGGACATCAACAAATCTCCACCACCCACACAGGACACCGACAAATCTGCACCACCCACACATAATGTCCAAAAATCTCCTGTGCTCCAAGACAAAGCCTCATCAACCTTGCAGAACGAGAAACCTGCGGGAAACCTAGGTCCTTTCAAACGTAAGGGACCGAGAAAAGAGGGGAAAAACAGAATGACGAAGATTTTCAGGAAGACAAAGATCGCAAAAGCAGGTAGGTTCACAAACAGGAATCAATTCAATGCGCATGTCAGAAAATTATGACACTAACTCATTCGCCACCTCTTGTCCTTTTCCGTGCTTAAAATAACTTACCCCTCTTCCAATCAATGTTACGTGAAAATATTTTGTGTCTAAATGTACCGTAATGAGAGCTACAATTGTTGGTTTTTTTCAAACTGAACAACACAGTCGGCAAACCGCATCACTTTCATAACCGCAAAGAAGACATGGCCGTGATTGTAGGAAATGGGGCAATTTGTACCCCATACAGTAAACAGGTCTCAAACAAAACACGCTTGCGGATGCACGTTTTTTGCTCGTCGTCCTTCACCTGGGTTTATTCGTCATAAGTCTTCTATATACTTAGTTACTTAATTCGAAATTGTTATCCTAAACATTTCAACAGATTTTTGTTTGTTGTTTAACGCCGCACTCAGCAATATTCCAGCTATATGACGGCGGTCTGTAGTGAGTGAGTACGTTTTTACGCCGCTTTTAGCAATATTCCAGCAATATCACGGCGGGGGACACCAGAAATGGGCTTCACACATTGTACCCATGTCGGGAATCGAACCCAGGTCTTCGGCGTGACGAGCAAACGCTTTAACCACTATGCTACCCGACCGACGGCGGTCTGTTAATAATCGAGTCTGGACAAGGCAATCCAGTGATTGATATAATGATCATCGATCCACGCAACTGGAATCGATGACAAGCAACAACCAAGTCAACGGGCCTGACCACCCGATCCCGTTTGTCGCCTCTTACGACAAGCATAGTCGCCTTAACTACGATTTCAAAGCATAGTTCCAACATGGTGAGTGTTAACAGCAGCACGTGTACACCTGCACAAGAGTGATCATGGCTAAGGCTGCAAATTGTAATTGAAATTGCCCATAAAGGTATTTGTGATCTATTGCCAAATATGAAAACATAACACTTCCAGATTACAAATTGTCAGCGGGGTTTCCATCTGATGACAAAGCGTTCTTCACTGTTGACTGCCACTCTCCTACCCAGAGTTCCTTGCGGCCGGAAGCCAGCTAGCATAGTACCTCTGCCACAGGCCAGCGCCATGTGACGATTCGTCACATCTTTCACAGTCCATTCAAGATATTGCATATGCTTTTCATCCGTTTCATGTTTGACAAGTCTACACATTTTCATAAAGAAATGTCAAAGAACGGTTACGGTTCTTTAAGAAAGTATCCTAAAACGTGAAAATCCACTTGTTTCTGCGTAGTTATACTTTGTTCACACTGGTTGTACGGCTCCACGTGCTGTCATCGAAACCCAACGGAGAGCTAGCGAAACGGTCACTTTGATGTATAAATATAATTTGTCATGCAACAAACTGTTGCAGCTGTAGTAGCATACTTATATAATTATGCAAAACAATATGTAAAGCGCCCCAAAATACTTGCACTAGTCCATTCTATACTGATTTCTGAAAAAGCGCGTTTGTTTACAAACAAGAGAAAAGTCCGGTCACGTGATATGCAAATTAGCCTGTGGCAGTGGTGTTATGCTGAGTCACCACTGCGACGGAGTGTGTGTTGACTGCACGCTGCACATGTAGGATGTTTACATCACGTGACGGTCACGTGCAAGCGTGGTCGACGGGTCAAAAGTAGTCCCGGCTTACAATGGCTACGAGTAACTTCAGAGGGCTATTTTCAGCGGAAATGGCCGATCGTGTTCGGAGTGTGAACAACAACGTATATGTAAACCGCGTTATGTTAATAGTATATCCATGTAAATATACAACACCATGGCGGACGTGGTACAACGAATTGACTAGATTGTCCGATATTCGATATACACAAGTAGTGACCGTGGTTATATAGCATCTACCACAAAAGTTAATTGAATCTGCTAAACAAAGTATTTGTGATCTATCGCCATAGGTAATCGCATACGACTACCAGATCACCTGTATTCTGCGGTATATCCGTCTGACAAGGCGTTCATAGCTGTCGAGTGTCGACGGGTCAGAAATAGTCTGTTTACAATGGCTATGAAACAAATCAAAGGTCTATTTCCAGCGGAAATGGCCGATTAATGTTACAACTTACACCGCAATGGTGAATGTGGTACAACAAATTGACGCGAAGACCATAACCGAGAGTGAGTGAGTGAGTGAGTGAGTATGGTTTTACGCCACTTTTAGCGATATTCCAGCAATATCACGGCTGGGGACACCAGAAATGGGCTTCACACATTGTACCCATGTCGGGAATCGAACCCGTGTCTTCGGCGTGACGAGCGAACGCTTTAACCACTAGGCTACCCGACCGCCCCTCCCCATAACCGAGATGACAATGGTACGAGTCGTCATTGTGCTTGCTCCGGGACAACACGACTGGTCACGAATGACACAACCGTTTTTTGTAATATTGAATTTCTGTGTTCCAGCGGAGGTATTGGTCCGGATCATATACAAGGTTGTGACAGAGACTGCGAAATCGATTGAAGGTGCCACTGACTGTTTCGTGTATCTGAGGGTGCACGGTGACAACAACGACCTTGAAGAACTGTACCTAAATAATAAAGGAATTGAAATGCACCCAGGATATATCGATATCTTTAAAGTAAGTTGATGTTGATGTGTTGGTTGGCGGAGTTGTAATCCACGTTTATGTTGCCATACAGCATCCGCATCCGTATTGCAAGACGCCGTAACAGAGCTGGAATATTTTCAATTGCTCATGATGGCAATCACTGGATTGTCTGGTCCAGACTAATCTACTTCCAGACTGCTATCACATGAGTGCTGCGTTAAACAACAAACAAACAAACTGTAAATAAACTGATCGCGTGAAAAGGCTTGATGGACCAAACTTGATTATTTACAGACAGAGCTGGAGTACGGCTTTAAACAACAATGCACACTAAAACATGTTCATATTGGAGTCTATGTGTTAGCCTTGGCACAACGCCGCCCTATATTAGTCTAGTGTTATGCTGATATCTATTTCCAGTTCAACAGGACCAAAGACATAGGACATATTACAAAAATGGAGCTACGCTTGGTTAAGTTTGGGATTTGGCCGGCCTGGTTTTGTGTAAGGGTGAGTAGAAATGATGTTAGGTGTATTTTCTTTTCATTCGTGTACGTACTCCTGTTCGAATCCCAACATCCTCAAACCGGTGGTGTTTTCCACAGTGGTATTGTTTAAATATTGCAGCGTTAAACCCCTGGTTGCCACTGTGGTATTGTTGAAATATTATAGCGTTAATCCCCTGGTTGTCACAGTGGTATTGTTGAAAAATTCTAGCATTAACCCCCTGGTTGCCACAGGGGTATTGTTGAAATATTGCAGCGTTAAATTCTGGTTGTCACAGTGGTATTGTTGAAATATTCTAGCATTAACCCCCTGGTTGCCACAGTGGTATTGTTGAAATATTGCAGCGTTAAACCCTGGTTGTCACAGTGGTATTGTTGAAATATTCTAGCATTAACCCCCTGGTTGCCACAGTGGTATTGTTACAATATTGCAGCATTAAATCCTGGTTGTGACAGTGGTATTGTTGAAATATTCTAGCATTAACCCCCTGGTTGCCACTGTGGTATTGTTGAAATATTGCAGCATTAAACCCTGGTTGTCACAGTGGTATTGTTGAAATATTCTAGCATTAACCCCCTGGTTGCCACAGTGGTATTGTTGAAATATTGCAGCGTTAAACCCTGGTTGTCACAGTGGTATTGTTGAAATATTCTAGCATTAACCCCTTGGTTGCCATAATGGTATTGTTGAAATAGTGTAGCAAAAATGCAGTGACGTGCATGTTTCTCCTCTTTAACCCAGACTTTGAATTCTAAATACATCATGAACACCGTTTTGAATTTGTGTTTAAATAATTAAATGCTTTAATATTGTCCGCTTTCATTTTTTGAAAAAAAATAAAATACTGAAAACGATCACTTATCATTTGGTACATCGTAATTTGCTAATTTTGATATGTTTCAGTGAACAATTTAAAATCTAATTATTCGATATTTACTCAGAAAATAAAAATAAAATGATCAATTGTGTTTTTCAGTAAATTATATAGAGAAATCAAGAATGTCCTAAATATTATGCACATACTTGGTATTTTCTTTGATATGTCGTTCGGGGGGAATAACAGTTCACAGTTTTACAGTTTATAGTTTTAATCATGATGTTAATCTTGCGTATTCTTCCGTAGGTTTTCAGGCAATGAAGTACACGACAGATGATTATAATCAATGTTTAATATCATATCATACGTAGATTTTGTCATAATAATTTAGGAACTTTAAAAATCACCTGTTTACATGAATTTTTTTTCATACAGGATAATGACAAATGCAGTGCCATGTGTTGTATTTCTTACCTTTAGAGATGAAATTAAAAAGGAAATGTAAAACACTTTGAAATGTCATATTCAATTATTGTAATTTCATATATACTCGTTATATCCGTTATAAGCGTGTTCGTTATATCAATTAATTTTACATGATCGAATATACAGTTTAAGGCCGGGACCCCTCACCCTATTTCAGTTAACGTCTTTAGGTATGACGCGGCCGGGGATTGAACCCCGGACCTTCCGCTTTCCGCGCGGATGCTCCACCACTTATGAGTGAGTTGGGTTTAACGCCTGTTTGAGGCAGTCTTGCCCTCTCATCTTGCAGCGCCTGGCTCATTTCGGCGAACATTATGGGTGGCCTTTGAGTGAGTGAGTGAGTATGGTCTTACGCCGCTTTAAGCAATATTCCAGCAATATCACGGCTGCATACACCAGAAATGGGCTTGACACATTGTACCCATGTCAGGAATCGAACTCAGGTCTTTAACCTCTAGGCTACACGACCGCCCCGGTGTGGCCTTTCACGTCGGCGTACACGTATCTTGAACTCCGGGGGCGATTTAATTGGCTGTTTAGGCTTGTTTTCTAAAAGTCTGGTTTATCATGAATCGATCCTGTACCCTGTGCTGGGTTGATCCTTAACTTCTGTGACTGCAGAAACACGTTCCGAAGTCTACAAATCACAGACTGTACGTTGAACATATACAGAAAGAGTTAAGCACACCCCTATTTCTGAACCATGACAAAAACACAGAATGGTAACACAGGTACTGTCTTTGGCCTTAGACAATACCTAAAAATGTATGGAGTTGCAGGATTAAGTAAACGAGTTATGTTTGATGTTTCATGTGAAAATGTTCCTTAAAGTAAGCGGGCATAATCGGGTGACGCATTCCACCCTATGTCTCGCGCCTCCAGTTCAGACGTTGGATCTGTTGATGGGCCTGGATGCGACTGCATGCGAACAATGAGGCCTGGCATTGTCACCCATGTACTGACGAGTAGCAAAGAGGGTGGTGGTTAAAATGAGGAACGACGACTGGCCTCAAAACGTCCTGGATGTACTCTCAACAGGGGCTAAGTTGCCCCTTATGGTGACCAAATCCAACCTGCAATCATGAGAGATACACCCCCAAAACATTACCGTGCCCCCGCCGTATACAACAGTCTGTTTAATGTTCCTCTCGTTCTTCCATCAGTGACGTGGAGCAGAAAACGACTTTCGTATGGCCACTAGTGGATCCTTCTCCAAGTTCTCAGATTTCAGTTCTGTCGCGCAATACACCATGCCAAACGAGCAGCTTTATGGTGATCTCTCATCAAGGGACGCTTTATGACTCGTCTAGCCCTCAGTCCTACTGCTTCTTTGGCCGGTTCCTGACGGTTCTGGTGCTGAAACGGCGATTGGGCATCCACAGCTGTTTCAGACGAGTACTTGCTAAAAAGGGTTCTCGACGTATGAGACGTAGAAGGCCTTCGCGATGTGTCGTCACAGGAGGTGTTCCGGATCTGGAACGGTCCTGTACATCACCGGTCGGAGCATGTTTCTGGACTAAACGGCTTACGACAGTGTGATGATACTCCAAATTCCGACCAATGTCATTACAAGCCATTCCTGCGTTATGCATGCCGAATTTTTGCCATTTTGTGGCGTTTGATAAACGCCTTCGTCTAATGGTCACACAATGTCCTGGGAGAACTGTTTAACAGCGAGCTTAAGAAAGCAATTTTAACGTTTGGATATACTGCTTTGAAAGATACTCGAGGGCATACCATGCCTGGCTTTCGTCACGCATGACTGATTACATCATCTTGAGAAAACAGTTCTTCCCGTAATTATATCTTTCATGACTGTTACAAATATTGGGATGTGTTTAACCTTTTTCTTTGGGTATATGTGCTACCTCTCGCGGAGGTCTATCAGTTTATAGCATGTCAATAGCCCTGTCACGTTCAACACGATGTAGACGACACCTTCCAATCACAAATACTGCAATCTCAAAAAATCAGATCTAAGTTAGCTGCCGCTAAACAAAGATCTGAGGACATCCAATTACGGGTCAGAACGACCTTTTGCGAGCTTTGACCGACCACTGAAATTACAAGCGAGAAGTCAACATCAGCCAGTTAGAAAGCAGCTTTCTCGAGCTATACGGCACTCGTAACCTGGCGACTTCCATTTCAGACAACGCTTGTTAAATTTGTTGACACAGTTCTCGATAAAATTTTGGAAAACTAATAAAACGAACCTTCCGAACTGTCTAATAAACTAGTGTCCAAAAGAAAAGTTACCACCTGTTTGCAACGACATGAAGGAAAAACTAAACAATGCAGAAGTTTAGGATTGGTTTTATGCTTTTGAGAAATCCTTTCACAACATCTGTACATAAATTTCATTTCAATAAAATCTGTACAACCAATATGACAAGCCTTTAAAGATGGGTGGGGTCGAAAAATGAACATTTCGTTAGAGCACTGATCCCAGAAACAACGGGAAATGTCACACCACACGTCTCAAAGTCAAGTCAGTAGCGGGCATGTCCACCGTGAGCATCAATACATGCCAGAACACGCCTACGGACTGATGACGTCAAACGTCTGATGACGTTGGGAGTGATGCGTTGCCATTCCTCGAGGAGACATCGTTCCAAGTCCTGGACGTTGACTGTAGGCACACGGCGACGTCGGATTTGCCGATCGAGGTGGTCCCATAAGTGCTCGATGGGATTCATGTCCGGTGAACATGTGGGCCATGGCAAAACCTGTACGTTGGCGTTGGCAAGGAAGTTATGTGTCAATCTTGCTGTGTGTGGCCTTGCACTGTCATGTTGGAAAAGGAGTCCACGAGGCTGTTGCTGAATAAAGGGCACCACAACAGGCCGTAGGATGTCATCAAGATAACGCTGTGCATTCAGGTTTCCACGAAATACGACAAGCATCGTTTTGACGTCACCACATATGCCACCCCAAACCATTTACCCTCCACCTCCAAACGGCCGGACCTGTTGGATACAGTTAGGCGCAAAACGTTCACCAAATCGTCGGTATACAAGCTGCCGTCCATCGTTTCTGAAGATGAGGAATCTGCTCTCATCAGAGAACATAACACGTGCCCAGTCCCGCCGTTGCCAACGTCGAACTCGCCTGGCCCAGATCAGTCTGTTGTTCCGGTGTCGAGGCGTCAGGAGCGGTCCGCGGTAGGGATGACGTGGCCGGATACCATACTGCCGTAGTCTCCTGTAGACGGTCTGTCGACTGATCCTGTGTCCCAGTGCTGTAGCCGCCGTGGACGTCGCTGTTACGGTGCGGTTCCTCAGGTGTAATACCCGGATGTAACGATCTTCACGGGGCGTGGTTACTCGTGGTCTTCCACTCCTGGGCCTGTCTGACGTCTGACCTGTCTGACGTAACCGCTGCATCAACCTGGTGATAGTGATGCGTGCGCAGCCCAGCCTTCTGGCGACGTCGACGTGTGACGCTCCTTGTTGGACCATTCCAACGGCTCTCTCTCTCTCGATGGCTCTCAAACGTGGTATATCTTGTGTTCTTTTTGTTGCTGTGATATCAACGTGTCTGATCAGCCGTTTTATACAGTTTTTCTGCACGTGCAGAACATGCTAGAGAGGGAAATGTCACTTTCACGAAATTTACGTTTTTTCCCGGAAGTGATCACGTGTTCCCGGTATTTTTTATCGACTGTGTTTGGGATGTGCAATACGAATTGGCATGTTTTCATACTTGACAATTCACTTAGTTAAAAACAATTTTGAAAATAAGTTGGTATCGTTTCTTTTGGACACTAGTTTATATGGTTGAGATTGTATGTCAGTGCTTCCCGCGTACTGTGCAACGGCTCCTCCGTTCAAATGTTTATCCCACGGAAGCGAGGGATAAACGATAATATTGACGGATACCCCGTGTTAACGTTTTCGAGGTTGCATGATTAGAACACTCATTCCGACTGTAGGGGCCGTAACTGTCGTTCGGAATACCCCGTGTTAACGTTTTTCGAGGTTGCATGATTAGAACACTCATTCCGACTGTCACTTTCATGATCTGGTAAGCGACGCTTTGATTGGCCGGTTGAAAGGTCGTTCTGACGTGATCCGTAATGGGATGTCCTCAGATCTTTGTAGCGAGAACTAAGATCAGATTTTAATGAGATTGACAAATACAGCATTAAAGCAAAAGTAGAGAGCTTACGTGTAACTGTTGATAAAGAAAAGCAGCAACTGGTTGCTGATAGCGATTTGACGTCCTTTCACTGAAACCTTAAAATCAAGAAGGGCCCTACCCACGTGCACGGATGAATTGCATGGTCCACGTGCAATACCTTGGATGTCTTTGGGCGATAGAGTTTTTGTTCCAGGACAGTATTTTTAACAAAGCTTTATGATGACCGACCACAACATTTATATTTCATGATTCCCCACTTGTCTTAGAGAGTCTGTATAGTCGGATATGGCGACTGTTATAAATGATATCATCGCTGGAAACTGATTTTTGAGTCAGGACTGTGAAGTCAGTAATATGTTTCTGTTGTATGAGAAACGTCATGCAACAATTCGAGTCGTGAACTGCTGATATCGCTTGTTTGAGTCACGTACATTGTCGCTATGGCGACGAATGAGTGAGTTAGTGAGTGCATATTTATAGTCACATCGGCAATATTTCAGCCATATCGTGACTAAATCAAGTTAGACAGTAATAATACATACAATGTTATTATAAAACCTGTCGTCAAAGGGCAATAAAATAACTAGATTATCACAGATGTATATTTTAAAACTAGTATTGAACCATAAAAAAGATATCACCATAAATAACAATATAGTATGGAGACGAATGGGTCCAGGGTATGTACCTTAATATAATGGTTTACAATTTCGAGAATTTATAAGCTCACGACAATGTTTACCTTTGTTCACATTTCAGATGGAACTAGAACGGCAGCGTCAATATTCGAGGCACACACAAGTTGAGATGTATCACTCTTCATTAAACCGATGGTTTCTGGAGAACGCGTCTGAGACTCGTGCGCCGGTTTCAATTACCTACAACATACCTTACAATCTGACGAAAACGTATTTAACATGAATTAACTTGGTAGAGGTAAACGCACGGGCGAAACGACGGGCGAAAGCCTTCACTCACAAGGTGAGATCAACAAGTAACATGTATGTGTATGCAGGACAAATGAAAGTTTTACTAGAAACTCTTCACACATCTATGACGATAGAGTTATTTTCACTTTAAAAAAAGTTCATGTTTGTAATGACGGACATGTTTTTCAAAAAAAAATTCTTTCCTGATTGGTCAAAATTTGAATTCGTGGATATGGTTCATGACCAGGTGAAAAATGAATTTCTGATTCAACTTCACATTGTTATGTATCAGTAGAAATTGATGTAAGTATTCTCGCCTTGATTGTCAGTGGCAGCAATTGACTGAAACGCTCGTAAAATGTGAAGTGTTGTGGTGGCCAGATTGTAACGGTAAGTGTGATTTAAAGTTACCTCCCTTGGTTGATGACAAATCGTTAGAGAATTTTCGGGAAGGAACATTTTCTTGAAGTCTGTCTGCAACTATATAAGACCACAATAAATTAATTGCTATATAATCATCCCCACCGGACTCACGACTAAACCCCCGACAAATGGGTATTATTTGCCCGAGTGAAATGTTTAGAGTACAGTAACGACATCAGCTGTCAAGCGGCCATTTCATGTTTACGACACGCCGTGTAGTGTAACGACATCAGCTGTCAAGCGGCCATTTCATGTTAACGACATGCCGCGAAGTGGTCTACAACCGACACTCGGTGCTTGCCTGCCTATCGTCAGCTAGCTGTCAGCTGTCAAGATGGTGTTGGCTATTTTGAAAATACGAGGGTGTATGCAAACCATTAAAGATTGGTATGCCTGTCCCTTGCCAGGCTGACTCTTCAACAACTTTGCTCGTGGGTAACTAGACAAATTAACGTTATTTGAGGATAAATTCTTAAACGCAGGAGTACAAGTTGGGTCAGGGAAAACGAAAACAGGTTTGACACAGATACATCCGACTGCTACCATTCAAATCAATGTGTATTTATTATCTTTGTTATTTCAGTCATATATTGTTCATACCAAGGTGTCCAGTCATCAACTTGACGACTTTAATAGAAAATAAAGAAATAAAAAAAAGCTTCCATCCCCACTTCCAAAAATATCAAATTAATTTAAATCTAGCAATTAATTTTAATGTGGACAGGTTCCCTACCTGAAGTCAATTGCTGCCACTTACAACAACAAGTAAACATATAACAATCTCTACTGCCAGATAACAGAATAGACCAAACTTAGGGACACAATTGCATGAGTGATGTATACTGTTATATATTCTCTCAAAACAAATGGCGCATAGGTGTTGACTATTTTCAAGAGTACATATCGTGGAAGGAAAGTGTTCCATGTTCCACATGTTCCAGTTTACTGATTAGATTGGTTTAATACTGTCACATAAAGGTTTTGATGTCTTTCAGAGAGTTAATGTTTGGACCCTTGACATTTGCGTGATTCGTTTTTCATTGGAAACTGCCTCCCGTTTGCCCATTGCCTATTACCAATCAGTGATAATTTAAGAACATCCTTTCAGCGTTAATTAACTGTTAAGTGTTCCTTCAACCATATGTAAGTGTTGCCTTCCAATTGTCAATTGCTAATCACCTATCTGCGCCAATTAACTGATGGTATATATATATATATATATATATATATATATATATATATATATATATATATATATCAGAACAAGAAAAGAAATGTAAGGTATATATATATATATATAATTAGCGCTGCTAGTAATATATATAATATATATATATATATATATATATATATATATATATATATATATATATATAAGACCATACTAGCAGCGCTAATTTACTGTTAAGTGTTGCCTTCCAATTGTCCATTGCTAATCACCTATCTGCGCCAATTAACTGATGGCTTCCCTTTTTAGGTTTCAACGTTTCTTATCTTATTACTATTGTTGTTCTGACAGGTATATATATAGATATATATATGTATATATATATATATATATATATATATATACAAAAATGAGGTAAATGTTCACTTGGTGTACATGTAATATATAATAAAATAATAAAGTCCGCGTTAGTCTATCATCTTCTTTATATCAGTTTCATACATAGTACTTTCGCTGTCTCATGACAGCTCATCAGTGTAACTGACAATGACATATAATGACGTCATACTTATGATGACGTCATATATTACAACTGTGACGTCATAATGTATTTACACACTCCAGCGACGACACCAAGTAATTTAACAATTGTAGGGAGACATTTGAATTAAATATACAGTATTTGTAAAGTAACAGTGCAACATTTACGATTGAAATGACAAATCTATTAATACATTCTAGAGTTCAATTTTGGTTTCATCAATTGGATAAACATTTTTTCTGTTTCCAGTCTCAGCTGCTTGTTACTTGGATACAATTTATAAAACGGAAAAATAGTAAATTTCCCGTTTCCGCAATCATCAATGTTTTTGCTGACACCTAAGCATCGAACATTAGGGTCTCTAATCTGCTGTTTGTGTACAGTGACTCTATCTTTTAATTCCATGCCGGTTTCACCGATGTAGTTTTCGCCGCATCCCGAACATCTCATAACATACACCACATCTTTGCTGCGGAAAGTAGTACCTTCACTTATGATGTTACACGTGCCGCATCTTGGTGTGTTACATCTACTTACACATGGTACACTCTCTGTACAAGAATATTTGGATGGACAAAGAATTTGCTTGAAATTTTTTGGTTGCCTTGTACTTTTTATAATTTTAAATTTATTCAGTCCTTGTTTCATTTTATCGCTTTGCTGTAAAATTGGGAGGTTGTCCCTTATGACTGGCATGATATCACAATTATTAGGATTGAAGGTGGACACAAACGGTATAATTTGATCACCCACAGATTTTTCATTAGGTTTCAGGAGAGTATATCTTGGAATTTTTAAAGTCTTTTCTATTGCGTCATTTATGACGCGAAGCGGATATCCTAGCTTCCTGAGATACCCCATCAATTCTTTCAATCTTAAATCTCTTTTATCCGTTTCCGAAACGATGGTACATACTCTCCGCGCAAGTGAATAAGGAATGTTAGTTCGTGTATGCCTGGGGTGACATGAACCGAATTGTAGGTATTGATGGGTGTCTGTTGGTTTGTAGTAGATATCAGTTTTCAATTTAGTATCTTCCTTAACTACAAGGACGTCCAGTAATGGAATTTCGCTCTCGCTAGACTCCATAGTAAAACTGATGGAAGGATGGAGCTTATTAATAATATCCAGAAAAATGTCTAAATTTTCACGGGTTGAGAGCCAAACTAAAAAGCAGTCGTCCAAGAATCGCTTCCAAGTATCGCGCACATGTTTGGCAATGGATTCTGACATGGAATCGTGTACCTTCCTGTAAAGAATATCCTCTATGTAACCCATCACAACTGTACGATGTAGCGTATGTTGGGGCGACTTTCGTTCCCATGGCCGTTCCCTTTCTTTGATGATAGAATTTTCCGTTGAAACAGAAGGTATTATTTTCTAAGACTAATCTTAAAGATTCCACGATGAAACTTTCCGAAAATTCAGTGTCGATAGCCTCAGGATGTTTTCTCAGCCAAAACTGAACTGCTTCCAATCCCAGATCATGGGGTATGTTGGTAAATAAACTCTTCACATCAAAGGTGGCTAGAGTAGCATCAATAGGTACGGCATCGGGCAGCTGGGAAAGAAAGTCTATATCGTCTCTTACAAAACTCGGTACATGCTTTGTTAATGGTTTTAAAATGATATCGACGAGATTACTTAGGCAATGAGTCGGGCTGTTCGGTCCTCCGACAATCAGCCTGAATGTCAAATCAGGACAGCTGGTAATTTCGATATACTCCGCATTCTGTTCGGCAAAAGCATTATTTATCAATTTACTTTTATGGATCTTGGGTAGTCCATAGAAACTAGCCGTCTGCGGGTCACTGTTTATTAAGTTGTCTTTTTCTTTAGGGTGTAGATCTCCAGAGAAGTCATCACTATGTTTTTAATCTTCTTAATTACAGCTTTTTCAGTAATATCTGTTTCAATGTAAATTCCTTGTCTTGCAATAATTCATAAATTTTTATTCATAATATTCCGAGTCCATTATTACGACTGCGCCGCCTTTATCTGCTTCCTTAATAACAATCGATTAGTCATTTTTAAGATCCTCCACAGCTTTACGTTCTTCCAGTGATAAGTTGGGATTGCACTTCCTGATGTTCCGTAGAGGATATTTCTCCAGGTTGTTTAAGTAGTCATCAAGGTATTTATCCCGGTTCTTTTTTGGATTGAACATGCTTTTGTTCCTTAATGATGGTCTATTTGTGATCGAATTTTTATCGGAAACGGATATATCATCCTCTTGATCATCGCATTCAAAATATTCCATGAGTCTCAGTCTTCTACTGAATGCATGAATGTCCACTTTAAGCTCTTCGTGATTCTGTGACGGAGTTGGCGTGAACTTTAGACCCCGTTTTAGTAAAGTTATTTCAGCTGTAGTGAGTTGTCTTTTAGAAATGTTAATTATTTTTGGGTCAACGCGTTGTTTTTCTTCTGCAGCAGTCACATTTCTTTGAATCTGTGCCTTGTTTGGTGGCTGTACCCTAAAAAAATATCTGTTGTGATCCTCACGTTGTGCATTATTTTGTCTGCTGTAATCACCATGCTGTATATTATTGACTCTTCCTTGTTCTCTGCCACGTCCTCTTCCGCGTCCTGTACCACGCAGGAAACGTTTTTCCTGGTTCCCATGATAGTATGTGCGATTTGATTTAAAGTGGTTCAAATATTCTGCATGTTTTGATCTCGTCGACATCGCGGCCTCGTTCCGTCTTGCGCTCTGACCTCGCTTCAATCGAGTAGAGTGGTTTGAAGTAGCTTGCTGGTTAGTTTTCACAACACTAGCATAACTTCGGGTGGCCCGATTAGACGGATGGGTGCTTGGTGTTGTGCAATTAGAGTTTGACGGCTTAGTTTTACACTTTCTCTCCTTCACACACACTTGGTCCTTGCAGTACTTCTCTGCATACGAGTTAAACCATACTTCTTTCCCACTCCATATTTCAACAGACTTCATTTCTGCTTTACATATATCTTCCTTCCATAGTTTATTAAGAAACTCTTTAACTTCCGTTGAAGGTATATCATGAAAAGCTAACGCCATAAGATCATCTTTGGTTTGAACTGTACTTTCATATCTTGTCAGTCTCTTCTCTAAAAGAGCGATTTCCGTTTGAAATCTTCTAACTGCCAAGTCTTTACGAATGTCAGTTTCTTCTATAGCATTTATTCACCTGATCAAGAAGTAAATATATACTCCGAAACGTTGTGTCCCTCATAATAAAGAAGTTGACATCCATAAATTCTTTTCCTTATGTACATCACTTCTAAACGTCATTCGGGGCGGTCGGGTAGACTAGAGGTTTAAGCGTTCGCTCGTCACACCGAAGACCCGGGTTCGATTCCCGACATGGGTACAAAGTGTAAAGGCCATTTCTGGTGTACCCCGCCGCGATATTGCTGGAATATTGCCAAAAGCAGCGTAAAATCAAACTCACTCATTCACTCACTTTAAATTTCATTCAAAGACTTACTAACATTTGTAAGTATAGGGTATTTGTGTTAACAAGCTTCACGAAAACACTTCTCACGAAGCAATCCGAAGCCACACCAAATGTCACCCTAATAAAGGCAAAGCACGAGGACACAATATATTTTCAATGGAAATGATATGATCTTTTTAGAAAAGTGTACTGTAAGAGCGTCACGTTGACGTAAACGTCTGTCTGGCTTAATTGTGCTGGATTACTGTGACCGAGACGGCCACAGCAGTTTGTTTTTATTTTGTGAGCTTTCAGGAAATGAGTACAGTCCTGTACTTTGTGAGAACGAGCATATTGTCGTGCAAGACAATTGCGCCTGGTGCCTGGGACAACGTGATTTTGATTGTTTGTTTACTGTTTAACGCCACACTCAGTAACTGGTATGGGGCGAAATGTAAAGTACCTGTCATTTTTGCTCAAGTCTGATTTTACGTTTACGTTTATGATCACGCCTTCATATCAACAGGTAAAAAAATTCCATTGGGCCTAAAAAAAATTCTCCGCCATTTTCGCGGCCATCTTGAATGTCAAAATGGCTGCCATTCTGCCTTTGATTTGTATTAAGCTGTCGTTATATACAAATGAAATGTGGAGTTGGAACTGGATTCTTAAAATTAATTAAGAGAGTTAATTTTCAGGAATGCCAATTAAACATGCATAGTTATTGTGTCAGATGACATATTACCAACAATTTTAGTGAATTTAAGAAAATATAACAAAATGCATTGCCTGACACACAAAATGCACAACAATCATCGATTCTGTAATTTAATCAGATCTCAAATATATCATTCTTATTATTTCAGTTTTAATAAAAAAGACTGTAAACAGCAAATACAACAGGATTTCATTGTATTTATTTTTTGCAGTATTCTATAAGTTGTTATAGGTTAACATACAAAGTCCGATTTGCTCAACATCATCCTCATTCAAGTATGTCAAGATGTACAAGTATCGCCGAAATATTCAAAAACCCGTGAAGATACCAGTGTAGATTAGGTCTTCAGCAACCCAGGCTTGCCGCAACACGCGACTATGCTTGTCGTAAGAGGCGACTAACGGGATCGGGTGGTCGGGCTCTCTGACTTGGTTAATGCATGTCATCGATCCCAATTGCGTGGATCGATGCTTATGATGTCAATCAAAGGATTGTCTGGCCCAGACTCGATTTTTTACAGACCGCCGTCATATAGCTGGAATATTGCTGAGTGCGACGTTAAACAACAGACAAACAAACAAAAGCATATTCAAAAAACATTAACAGCCAAACGTGCTTTCAATAACACTTCTTGTGTTCAGAATTCATTATGTTAAAGTCAATCAAGTAAGTTTCTTATGAAGATAGCTTTCATTTTCAAGTGACAACTCTTCATCTGTTACTCCAGACACTTCAGCAATGTCATGTTGCAACACATTCAAACAATATTTATTGGCCTCACATTTACACAGATCAGTGCACCCAATGGTATGCTGTTTGCAACGGCATCACGCTGATCACTTCCTGACACGACAGTTGCATTTGGTAAGTTCAAAAATTGCTGATACAGCAAGCTCCTCTTTGAGAATCAGCATAAGTTTTACGTCTGCCTTTCGCCATCCAAGATCACATGGGTCAGGTATCATAGGATGTACAGCATTATCCTGTGTCCACAACCGACCTTGTAAGTGTGCCCTCTTGATGTGCTGTGCCAGTGTCCCTGATGTTGGAGGTAGCTTGTCTACCCACTTTGTCTGAGACAGTTTCTTTAACTTTTCCATCTCAAATTTGCTGCATCTTTTGCTGACGTCTCTTGCAGATAGGAATTTACACAGGAACCGTTGACACCTTTTTATCACATCAGTAGAAGGAACTTCATCTTTTCCCAGATCAACATTAGCACGGTCGTCTCCACAAACGCCACAAACTGAACCATGTAAGGCACGACAGCCCTGTCTATTCCAAGTATTACGAAGAGGGCTTGAATGGAACAAGTCTCTCTCCTCTTGTCACCTGGTTCCGTTAAGACATAAACCTTTGGTCCCAGTTCATCAAGTCGTCTAAAGAGGGGTACCGGCAATCGGTATCCTGAGTAACGAAATGTACACATAAAAGTCCATGCAGGATCATTAGAGAGTCTGCTTCATCTTGAGCACTGTTGGGGGTCGTTTGTCAATACAGCTTCACTTGTAACAGTGACAACTGGATAATTGCGACTGCTGATGACTTTGTCTGCAAGATACAGGGCCTGAGAGTGTTTTGTTGACTTGCTTGATCCATTATTGGTGCGGACTCAACAAATGTGCAGGTTTTCACCAGTATCTGTCAAATACCGAATACTTTCCTACAAGGAAAGGACTTGTCCATCAAACAATGTACCGGCGTATGAAACAAAAGCTTCACCCAAATCTTTACATAATTTGAATTGCCCCACATCCATCAGTGACTGCACTACTGCGCTTGCATCCATGGGAACATACCCAGGGTTGCCTTAATTCTGTACTTCAGCATTTGTGAGAGTGTCATCACCTACCAAACCTTCAAGGCCGTCAGTAATATCCCTCTTGTTTTTGCAAGTAATGGCAGATCCACCCTGGGTCATAAGAATAGGATTGATGGTGGAGAACTCATACTATGAGATTACAGTTTGCAGTTCAAGGTCACGATGTGACATGGCAACAAGGAATCTACATAAAAGTGTTGCAGTTGACTCGAGATGGAATTCCTTGGAGTTTGTCTTAACTTTCCCTTTGGAGTACAGGTCATCCCAGTTTAGAAAATGCACTTTTGACATCCGATTCCATAAACTCACTTTTCCACAAATACGCTGTTTGAGGAAGTTAGCCATGGCCTCTTCTCCCATAGATTCTATATTCAGGAGACTCTGCTCAGCTTCCTTTCTTACGATCGTCTTTGTAACTGAGTTTCGTAGCTTCTGTGTCCTGAAAGGGATCGTTCTCATCAAGGCTTGCTGATAGTGCTTTTACATATGCTTCCATCTGAAGAATCTTTGAGCTACACAAGTGATGATGGTGTTTCTTTTCATGATCATCCAAACCAAACATCTTCTCAGTTTCCTGATACAGACGTCCAAGTGCGGGTGCTGCTAGACAATGTTTGAGAAGGGTCGCTGACTTTGTTGTTATGCTTAGCAGACCACCATCACCTTTCAATACTTTCTTTGTGTGTATTGGAGCCTGGTCTGTACCAATACTGGTGAAGGGGGTTTTGTGTTCTGTGCCACTGCAAATTCTCCATCAAGAAGTCGCTTCCATATATCAGGATCTGAGGTGCGTGTATTGTATGCTCTGGTTGTCAACTCCAATATGTTCTGTGCATTATCCAGCCTTAAAGATGCCAGAAAAAAGGAACAGATCTGGTTCCTTCACAGAGGACGAAAGTTCAACATGATATTAACTTGATGCATGTACATGCGGATCCACCTGTACATAGGGCGATGCTTGTCATCTTCAAATTGTTTCAGCTGCCTTTCTAGATTCACATTTTCTCCGTGCTTAAGTCATCCCCGATGAGCAAATGCAATCGTCCTCCTGTAAGGTGTTCTGACATGGGCCCCAACAGCATGGTTGTAATGAGATCCATTGATGATCTGATTGAAGATCACAGTACTATAGAGTCCTGATGTATGCTTCATCGATACCACTGCACTCAACTGTTTTGCATCTGAAAAGAAATGGTCCCGGAAGTAGCCACCACTTTTCCTTGTGTGCATCATTCAGATATTTCAGTTTGAAGGCTTTTTCGATGGTTGGTTTGTTGTTTCGCGCCGCACTCCAGCAATATTCCAGCTACATGACGGCGGTCTGTAAAAAATCGAGTCTAGACCAGACAATCCAGTGATTGATATCATGACCATCGATCCTAGCAATTTGTTGGTTGGTTTGTTTGTTGTTTAACGCCGCACTCAGCAATATTCCAGCTATATGACGGCGGTCTGTTAATAATCGAGTCTGGACCAGACAATCCAGTGATTGATATCATGAGCATCGATCCACGCAATTGGGATCGATGACATGTTTCAACCAAGTCAGCGAGCCTGACCACCCGATCACGTTAGTCGCCTTTTACGACAAGCATAGTCGCTTTTCACGGCAAGCATGGGTTGCTGAAGACCAATTCTACCCCGTATCTTCATGGGTCGGGGAGTTAAGGACACGCCAAACTAGTCCAGTAATTAAAAGGTCCAGGTTCAACAAAATTGACGGAAAAGGTTTATTGCTTGATTTTGGTGCCTTGGCACCTATACATTAAAATAAAAAATAGTTTACCAAAATCGGACATGGGGAACCATCCGAAAATAGGTCAAATCCAAGATGGCCGCCAACAAAAGTAATAATAGTCATAAACGTGGAACCAATAACAATAAAAACATTCATGATGAGTCTATCTTTATTAGCTTGCCAGGATAAATGCAAAGAAATGTATATTTAACAATTTTGAAAGGAAAATTCACATAGAAATTTTAAATAATGCTTCAAAATGACGAAAAAGTACATAAATTTGTTAATATCAGTAATTCTTGCAGAACATGAACCGATTTATTATAATGTTGACGTTTTACATATAAAATCATACCTTTTATTGTCTTCACTTAAGTAATCAAATTAGAAACAAATATAATTGAAAAAGCTTCTTCAAAATGGCAGCCGAGCATACAATGTTTTAAAGATAGACCTCAAGAACATAAAGGTATGTATAAGCTATTTTTCTTTTATAGCTAAAATGAAAACTTGTATAATATATAGTGGATTGGCTCTAGAGAGGAATAACTGATGAAAATATGAACAAATATAAATATAAAATTTGAAACAGAGCCTTAAAATTAACATCAACATTTGTTTCAAGGAAAATCAAGGGAGATAACCCAAACTCCGGGAAGCAGTTATTTTTCTCAAATGGTATTAGCTTCTCAGAAACTTTATTAAAAGTTAATTCAGAAGATATAATCAAGACATTTAGCACAAAAATCATTTGCTATAATCGGAAAAGCAACATTTGTATCTGTACACATGTCAACCATATTTCTATGAACTGTTACTATTCGCAGGTGACTATTCTCAACTGAAGGTGTCCTATGTAGATCACAGATGGCGACTTGTTTGCTATGTATGGAACCAGTTAACCTGGACAAACCCCAGGATTATGTGAAGTTGACAGCAAAATGCTGCTGTAGCATTAATAACGCAAACAGACTGCACAAATTAGATGCACCAGACATCATATACAACTGTAGCCTGTTGGTACATAGACAGTGTCGAAGTATGCATATAAATCCAAAGGCAATCAAAGTAGCTGAAAACTCTTCGATCATATGTTTAAGCCTTAAATTTTAAAACTCACATGTTTTCTATGTGGTACTTGTATTGACCAGGATGTTGCATACACACATCCATATAGAAGTGTACTTCAGCAGTGCGATGGCTCTTGAGTTACTCAACATATGTCTGCAACATACTGTGTCAACAGGCAAGATGATTGGGCCAAGATAGTACAGTCAGGTATCGTGCCCATATACGATCTACCAGCTGAAGAAGCTATCCATCACCATGCTTGTAATAAGAATTTTCGGAGAAGGACAAGTATACCTGCTTATATTGAACATGAGGAGGCTCCACCAAAGAAACGGAGACTTGGTCGACTGAAGTGTATGTCCTAGATGACAGCATTTGAGATTGCCATTTATTACTTGGAAGAGAATGATGATGAAACGATTCCTTTGGACAATATGCATCACATTATGAAGTCAGTGAGTGCACTGAGTGATGATCAACTACACACTACATCTCAGCTGAAAAGGGAATTCATGAATCACTATGGGAACAAGGTATTCATAACTACAATCAGGCAACAACCTAACATTGCATCTCTTACAGCATATGAAAATGTTGCAAAGGTGGACAAATCCGACATGGACAGTTTGATTAAAGTTGGGGGAGGATACGTTCATACGCAGGTAGAGACCATGTCGAAACATATTGATGTGTATCTCGACAATGAGCAGATGGCATTAATTGACACCAATCTTGATTACCTCCCACATGCATTACGCATCCTCCTTCAAGCATCATCAAGAGCTGAAACAGTAAACCCCATACTGCGTCATTGGGTCAGGCAATAATGCATTCGACATGTCCCCATCATTTCTGCCTCCTCGACAAGTTTGACAAAGTATCACACTATAACACAAATATGGTCATTGTAATTTAGTGGATATGATAAGCCAGCTCGGTTTCAGCTCCTCGTAAATTTAGAAAATTCTCGGTGACCACTCATGGTGTTCACCTAATCAGAGACATTGCAGATACATTCGTGCAATACAAGGCTGGTTATATAGATCATGCCAGCAAAAGGTTTGATGGCACTGGCTCAATCCATGCCATGGGCGAGATGGTGAAACGGAGGGTACCAAGAGTTAAGGTGGACTTGGATGATGTTAAAAAAATCAACAGTGTCAAACTATTCTCACAAAGAAATCCAAAGGCAATTGGTGACTTCTGTCTTGATGAAAAGAATAGCAAACTAGATATTTTGTGGAGTGCGCCACTTCTGTGTGTGTTGACCACTGTGTTCCGGTTGCATGCAGTTGCTCCATTCTGACATTCCATACCCCAGGAAGAGCTCTGAGATATTCTTGTTGATTATCAACGTGACACCAAGTGACAAATCCTGTGTCAGATCAACGCTGGAGTATATTTCCAAACATGCCAGACGACATGGAATCACACCGGTTATTACAATTGACCAGCAACTTTGGTGAATTGCATACATGATCATCGAATCACGGCCAGCTGAGAGCCCCTTGCATCAAATAGCCCTGGTCTTGGGGGGATTCCATACTTAGATGAGTTTTGTGGGTACAGTTGGGAATCTGATGGCTGGATCTGGGTTAAAGGAGATCATCACTCAAGTATATTCAGAGGGTAGTACAGATCAGATGTTGTCCGGCAAATCAGTGTCACAAGCTGTGCAGGCTCATTTCTTGAGGAACCACTTCTGCAATGCTCTTATTGTGTTTGATGGTTATTGTGGTGTTTTTCGACCAAGGATGAGACCCATCAGAGAAGAACTGGAAGTGAGATTGGAGTGGATGTGGATTTCACAGCAGACCTGATTCTGAAAATGAAGAAAAAGCCCTTTTGGCAAATGAAAGAAACAAACAGAAATTCATCAGTCTGTTGGGGTCAAAAATCGAAAAAGGTGGGTTTTCAGATTAAACACTCATCCGGAGATGCTGACTATGACATTGCAATGTCTGCCTGGACATTGGCTCAAACACAGCCTTTGGTAGTGGTAGGGAATGACACAGACCTTCTCATCCTGTTGCAGGGGCGGTCGGGTAGCCAAGTGGTTAAAGCGTTCCCTCGTCACGCCGAAGACCCGGGTTCGATTCCCGACATGGGTACAATGTGTGAAGCCCATTTCTGGTGTCCCCCGCCGTGATATTGCTGGAATATTGCTAAAAGCGGCGTAAAACCATACTCACTCACTCACTCATCCTGTTGCAATATCACTTCAGACCCGATACCATGAGGCCATCTTTCTTCAGACAAGTACAAAGATCATTGAAATCTTCATCCTACAGATGATCCTTGATCCTAATCTCAGCCATTCTTTGCTCTTTGTACATGCTTTGTCATGGACCAACACAACATCGAGGCCATATGGCATAGGGATGGTCTCAGGAATATTCAAAGGTTTTCATGGTGACAGGTGAAAACCATGCAGAAATCGAGCAGGCTGGTAATCGAGGCACTTGCAATCCTCTACGGCTGTATGCCTGGCTTGGATTTGAATTCTGAAAGTGTGACAAAATTCACTGAGAAGGTATGTATCAAACTCAAATTACCTACCCCTTCGACACCTTCCACTGACATCAGATGCTGCCAGATTGCCCAGCCAACGAGTCTGACTCCAAGTGCAGACCTGGCTAGGCAACAATATGGATGCGACAGAATGGGGCTGGACGCTTCACAAGAGCAACAAGGGCATTATATTGAAACCAATCACAAGGCACCAAGCTGTCACTCCTAAATTTCTGTTGAAAATAATCAGATACAATTGCACTTGAAAGTGTGATGAAAACACATGCTCATGCAGAATTTTTTTGTCTACAATGTACCTCAGCATGTGGACAAAGCAAAGGGATGACATGTTCAAATGAACCAAGTCATGACGTTTCTGACATTACTGAATAATCGTCTCTTCAAGTCCAGTATATGAGTGTGAATATATAGACTGTCTTGAACATTAGACATTTAAATTGATAGTAAGTTTGATTTGTAAACTGTAGTATTGCAGGGTTATTCCCTCTTTATAAGCCCGTGTTAAGTATTTTGTAGTCCGATATGGAACAATTGCATTTTTTTCACATTTCGGGCAGCCCTAATTTATTTCTGTGTAAGATTTCACTTCAAAATTGTTAAATATATATTCCCCTGTCTTGATCCTATGAAGTTGATTATAAATAGAGTCATCATCCATGTTTAGATTTTGATTGATTCTTTTTTTTTTACTTTTTCGATTTTCGTTAGTATTGATGGCGGCCATCTTGGATTTGACCTATTTTGGGTGTTTCCCTAAATCAAATTTTGGTAAACTATTTTTTTTTTTAAAGTAGACCTATCAAGGCAGTGAAATGTGTTAAAAAACCTTTTCCGTCAATTTTGTTGAACCTTCATGAAAAATAAACCTTTAATTACCGGACTAAACAGGGATTTCCTATTTTCCTTCTTCTAGAGTACTGTCAGTACCGCTGCTGGAGGTTGATTTTGATGACAAAGTACAGCTTGAATATGATTGTCGATAGACATACCTGGATATGAGCCGCAAAAGATCCTTTTGATAAGCTAACTCAACTGCCAACCTGTTTTCTCCAGTCACATATCCTATAAACTTTGGGCTGGATTTCGGCTAAGGATTTCCATTAAATGTTAGACACTTCATTTCAAAGACAGTTGAAAGTACATCTCTAAGCATGTTCTTCGTCTCTTATGATAGGGTTAGTGTCTTGCAAACAGTATCTTTGGTCAGTCTTGGGTGTACTTTCTGATACAAAGAAGCTGCCGTCTCACGAAAGGAATGTCGCGCATCATGCGTATCAACTTTGGCATCAACATTGTCACACGAAACTCTCAAGGGTAAGTCATTGAAACAGTTTCTTTAGTCAGTGTTGGGTGTACTCCCTGATGCACAGACGTTGCCGTCCCATGAAAGGAATGTCGCGCTTCATGCGTATCAACATTGCCACACGAAGCTCTCATAAGGGGAGTCCTTGAAGATACCTGGACGAATGTATATTCTATCATTCTCGTCCATAGATTCAAGGATTGTATCTGTAACCTATGTGATGATTTCACCCACTCGCTTGTATGATATGCCAACTGATGCAGCATTTAGGAGATTGATCTCTTTTTTACTGCGATGCATGTGATGAAATGCAAGTTGACAGGACAACTGCAGGTTGAGTTTCTTCGTTTGGAATATGCATGACGACTTTGGAGAGAAGCTGACTAGGTGATCTGATTTAAAATTGTTGTGCGATTATATTGGCAAACCTATCAATATCTGATGACCGTTCCGTGCTAGCTGATTTGGAGCCTTGAATGACCCACGTCACAAATATCTTAAGTTCTGCAGGAACGCCAGTACCAATGCTGTTCATCAGGGATCCTGTAAAATTCCATGGGTCGTGACTTGCTTCTTGGATAGAAGAACGCAGCAACTTTGCACTTTCAAAAGAATTGCTTTCATAATATTCATTCAAACTTAACCTGTAAAAAGTCAAAATTGCCACTTCTGAAACTATTCAAACTGGATGTTTACCTCAGCAGATATACGAATTTCCTTGACACCTATTCATATTAATACACAAACCTGACATGTAAAATATGTAAATTGACCACAAATGGATAATAATTGTAAAATGTACGATTATTTGGTAAAACAGATGCATGATGGTAAATTTAGTGTATCCACCTGTTCATTGGGCGATGCTTGTTGTCATCATACTTCATGACACTGAAAGTGAAGAACATACAAAAAAATAAAACAAAAATAAAATAAATTGTTATTATTTATAAACTATATGACAACAACCTTTCTGTTGGAGGCTGGAACATTTGTCTAGTTTTATTGATATATTAAATTCTACACTATAATGTATATAAACATTTACCACGTGCACTTTCGAATTCCTTCATAGACGCATTTTAAGTCTTTTGGGTTTCCATTTTATAATCCAAGATGGCCGCCACGATGGCGTCAAAAAGGTTTGGGTTCAATGGAATTCTAATTCTTCAGTAATGGATGAACAAAAAAAAAGATTTTAAAAAAAATGACTTGAGCAAAAATGCCTGCAAATCTATTTTAGTGACACATACTTAATATTCCATATGTCGGCAGTCTATATATAACCGAGTCTGGACCAGGCAATCAAGTGATTAACATTCTGCGCATCAATCCACGCATTCGGGATACGATGACATGCTTCAACCAAGTCAGCGATCCTCACAACCCAATCCCATTAATCGCCTCTTTCGACAAGCATAGTCGCCTTTTAAGGCAAGCATGGATTACTGTAGACCTAATCTAACCCGAATCTTCGCGGGCTATACCCATTTTGAATCGAACCTGGGCCTTCTGCTTGACGACCAACCACGTTAACGCGACCGCCCCAACAGTAAAAGAGACGGAGCGGGTTCTAATTAATTCAACGTGGTTAACCCAGCTACTCCGGGTTAATCTGCAAAATTAATTTATTTTTGAAGTTGAGCAGTTCTAAATTCATGATCATGTTTGCATTTATACCAATCAAAGTGTGAAGGATAGATATAATGTCATTTTAGATAAAGTATATTTTTAATACTTTATTGAAATTGATTTTGGTGTTGCGGGATTTCCTGAATATTTGATGCCCGGAAATGTCATTGGAAATCGACAACGATAATACGTGGAGGACGTTTCAATAATGAGAATAAAGGCGACTAACGGGATCGGGTGGTCAGTCTCGCTGACTTGGTTGATGCACGGTCATCGATCCCGATTGCGTGGATCAATCACTGGATTGTCTGGTCCAGACTCGATTATTTACAGACCGCCGTCATATAGCTGGAATACTGCTGAGTGCGTCATATAGCTGGAATACTGCTGAGTGCGGCGTTAAACAACAAAACATCCAACCAACTTAAGCTTCATCCAGAAGGTACTGGTTCCCTGACATGAGTTCATGTAATGCTGACATGTTGCTAGAAGCGGCGTAAAACAATACTAAGCCTAGGAATGTATAGCGATCAACTACTTGCCGGCCTTTTTCTAGGTAAACAACAAATAAGTTAACAATTTTTCATATATTAACCAAATTATCCCGTGGGATTCCGGGTTAGAATAGGTCCCTGTAACCTATTGCGGTCGTAAAAGGCGACGAAATGGATCGGGTGGTCAGGCTCAGAGACTTGGTTGATGGCATGTGATCGTACCCCTCACAGTATCAATCACTGGATTGTCTTGTCCGGACTCGATTATTTACACACTGGCGATTTGTAGCTGGAATATTGCTGAGTGCGGCGTAAAACAACCAACAAAGTCACAAACCTTGTGAAAATACAAGAGGAACATTGTCAAATGTGGCTGATTACACGTAAATATAACCCTCTTAGTGAAGCATATTAAACAAACCACGTTTATGACGCATTCTTTTCAACCAATAGTCAGTAACGCGATCCTCGAGCTGCGATACAAAATTTCTCTTCAGAACGTCATTTATAAACCAAACTGACCTTCCACTCTAGCTACTTATTCGAGAGGCGACCATAACGTGATCGGGTGGTCAGGCTCGGTGACTTGATTGATCCATGTTATCATATATCGATCAAGTAGATGATGCTCACGATGCCAATCACTGGATTGCCTGGTGCAGACTCGATTATTTCAAACCGCCGTCATATAGCTGGAATAAGCTGTGTTTGTTTGTTTCTTTGTTTGTTGTTTAACGCCCAATCAACGGGACACTGTGGTCTTGTATGCAGGGACGGTGACGAAATCTTGTAATCGGGGATGGTGTGAAAGTTTTGTATTTGGGGATGGTATGGAAGTCTTGTATTGTCAGACGGTGAGGTAGTCTTGTATTATATAGGATGGTGGGGTAAAGTCTTCACATACTTCGTGCGTTTCTAAAGGGGAACAGTAACGTTAAAATTGTGAATTGTATTTGTTTTTCATAACAATCCTCCACAGTTCCGACGCAACTATAGGTTACTTAACAACGAATGATTTTCGAAAGGCTCTACGGTAAACTACTTTTATAACGAACTCAAAGGGGCCACTAATTTTAGTTTGTTATAACCGTAGTCCGTTATAAGCATATAAACAGCACACATACAACAAATGGCCGGGACTAAAAAATAAGTTCGTTATATCCGTCAGTTCGCTATAAGCGTGTTCGTTATAACCGTAGTTTACTGTATATTGTTCACGCGATCATTTTACCAACGATACTGCTTTGTCTTTTTCGGCCGTCCCATAACATAGAGTTCTTCTCAACCATTCCAGTTGACCTTGATTCACTATTCTTTAAACTGCCATCGCAAGAGCAGCAAAAGGTTAATATTGCATGATATTCACGACGCAACGGTTAATTAAGCCTGTTACTAGTCGCATCGTTCCCTAAATGTTTAAAATGTCATCTTGAAAGTACTCTGTTATGATTATTAAAGTCGTTAACATTATTACCGTGTTATTCCATTGCTGCTGTTAGTGTTGATAATTGTTGTTATAATGTCGTTCGTGTTTCTTCATTGTCAGTGGATTCATGAAGATCCGGTTTAGAATAGGTCTTCAGCAACCCATAAAAGGCGACTATGCTTGTCTTATGAGGCGACTAACGGGATCGGTTGGTCAGGCTCGCTGACTTGGTTGATACATGACATCGTATCCCAATTGCGAGGGATTGATGGTAATGATATCATTCACAGACTCGATTATTTACAGACCGCCCTCATATAGCTCTAATATTGATTCAGTGCGACGTTAAACAACCAACCAACAAACAAACATAGTGTTGTTCGTGTGTCGTCATGTTCAGTGTTATGTTGATGTTGTTAATTGTTGTCATAGTGTTGTCCTTTTTTCTTCATTGTCAGTGTAATGCTGGTGTTGTTAATTGTTGTCATAGTGTTGTTCGTGTTTTCATTGTCAGTTTAATGTTGGTGTTGTTAATTGTTGTCATAGTGTTGTCCGTTTTTCTTCATTGTCAGTGTTATGGTAGTGCTACGTCTGTTTATTGTGGTCTATATACATTCACATCCTTCATTTGGTAGTGCTACGTTTGTTTAGTGTGGTCTATACACATATACAGACCCGTGAAGGTCCGGGGTAGAATAGGTCTTCAGCAAGCCATGCTTGCCGTTAAAGGCGACTATGCTTGTCGTAAAAGTCGACTAACGGGATCGGGTGGTCAGGTTTGCTGACTTGGTTGATGCATGTCATCGATCCGAAATGCGTGGATTGATGCTCATGATATCAATCACTGGATTTTCTGGTCCAGACTCGATTATTTACAGACCGCCGTCATATAGCTGGAAGATTGCTGAGTGCAGCGTTAAACAACAAACCAACCAACCAACACATATACATCCTGCAACTGAGACCTCATCTCCGCGGCACTGACTGGATAAGTGTACGAATTCTGTCCTGCGGAATTTTGCGCCATTCTGCTTGTAACGCGTTGGTCAGTTGTGGGAGTGTCTGACGTGTTCTGACGTTGACGTACACGTCGATCGAGTTCATCGCAGAGGTGTTCGATTGGGTTGAGATCTGTAGATCTCGACGGCCAGGGCAAGACGTTGATGTTGGCATTATGAAGGTAGTCAACCGTGTCATGAGCTGTGTGCGGTGAAGCGTTGTCCCGTTGAAACAGCTCCCTCAGACGGTCAACAATTAGAAGAAGATGAGGTTGAAGAATTAGATTCATGTAGCGATTTCCCTGCATCACAACCAAGTCAGATCTTGTGGTGTAGGATAAAACACTAATAATACTACCTGTGTGTTTCTTTTTTTTGAAGAGTCTATTTAAATATCCTCAGACAATTAACCAAGGACACTTTCTACAATGCGACATTCCAACTTGCATTTTTTTTAAAACTTACCCCAAATGTTTATGTTTTTCAACTTTAGTAGGCATAATACGTTTTTTACTGAAATGCATTGTTTCTGGTATATTTCGTATTTAAATAGCAATTTCTCACATACATTACGTGTACTGCTGAACAATTTATGTTTTTGTAGTTAAAACATTCACTGACACCGAACTGTCCATACAGACATTGTTTCTGCATCACACTTTAGTTATATTCTGGTATATACACGTTACATAAACACCATATGAAACGGAAATACAATAGACAATACATAGAAATTATGCATTATTTATTACATCTACTTACATGATATTAAATCCTATATCATAAGAATATTGTTGTCTATACAATAATGCAACTGGAGCGATAAATCTAGATCCAACTACAGAATCACCTAAGTATGTCGAGAAAATGAGATAGCATCGGTACATGAGTATCAAGTTTATCTCTAAATGAGACACTTCAAGTTTTGATGATCCCTTATCTATCATACACTGAATCTACTTCTGTAGCTGAAATGTAATCGACTGTTATTTAGAAAAGTTCAAGGTACGTTAACTCCTATAACAGATAACACTCAGGTAATCGTCTTATAATATTAGCGGTTGCAAGTGACACCCAGTACACAACGTCATCCTGTAGGGGTACAGCAATAGAACATCTGAACAAGTTATGTTCATAGGGCCGTTGCGTTTCATCCAGTAGGCGTTGAATGTCAATGCTGCGTGTTTGTCTCTGTGATGATGGAATTTAGCAACATCATATGTCTGTTCTATCAGCTTCTGGTGTTCTGTGATCTCACAGTAGGCGCAGACATGTACGATGGTATTCTGGTGCATTTTGGAAGGAATGTTAGTCCAGGAAAGATTGATGACGAGGGCAGAGTTGAAATTGCCCACCCGTCCTCAAGACTTCACTGTTTCGCTATGTGCGCCCGTGACCCCAACTGTTCCAAGTGCGACAATGATGGAACGGATGAAGCAGCTTTTAAGGTGTTAAGAGGAAGGCAACATCATGCGGACGAGTATGTTCTTAAATGTGGTAAGTTGATATGTGGCTGTCTGTTCCATCCGAGGTAAATACAGTAAGTTAATCTATCATGAAAGCTCATGTGAGTGAGTGAGTGAGTATGGTTTTACGCCGCTATTAGCAATATTCCAGCAATATCACGGCGGGGGTCACCAGAAATGGGCTTCACACATTGTACCCATGTCGGGAATCGAACCCGGGTCTTCGGCGTGACGAGCGAACGCTTTAACCATTAGGCTACCCGACCGCCCCTGAAAGCTCATGACTTGACGATCGCATCAGACAGACACTGTGCCTACATGGGTCTAATTTTCATGATCTGTTCGTCAAATCTCATGGGGTCTGATGAATATCGTATCTTTTTTCTATATTTTTTTTATTAGAGGATCCAATGCCTACATATGTCTATGATTTGGATATCATGAAGTTTGTTCTTTTTTTAATGTTTTTTTTAAAATTATTTTTTATTTGTTTTTGGTGTACACAAACAACAAGTTTACAGAATATAGTTCACATACAATCGTAAGTACTTACAAGCTACAAAGTATATCTATGAATAATAACAAATAAAACTATTCCTGTGTCTGGATGGAAAGACATCTTTGTTGGAATTGTGTACGTTCTAGGATTTACTTGCATGGCTGTTGACAGAGTGGCCATAATTTTATGATCTGTGTGTAATAACATTTTGATATCCTTGACAGTCTTGATATCCTAATAAAATTGTCAATTTTGAAACATCTAGTTCTATTCCAGGTTTGTCTTTGATCCTTTTTGCAAGGTTGTTACAGACATGTTTTACAATTTCACAATTAAAGAACATGTGTATTAAGGTTGTTTTTTTTCCTTTACAAAAATAGCAAATATATATTCTGTATATCCCATTTTGTACAGCAACACGTTTGTTGGCATAATTCTATTAATAATACTGTTTTTGAACAATTTTTGTCAAGCCTATTCCGTCATGTTCAGGGCAATATCTAGGTCCCATCTATGAAGGCATTTTTGGGATATCAGATTGTTTGGTACCTTAGTTGATAAATAAAATATTATACACGTCAAGAAAGGCGGTCGCAGATCTAGGTCAGTGTATCTTGTTCAGGACAGCTTTGTCAAGAACTAATTGGCTACCGGTAAAGGACCAAGGGGTCAATCACCGTTTAGGAGGAATCAGCTAAAAAGAAGAGAATGTAAAAAAGGCGGTGCTTTTTAGTGTGCTTTATGAGTGAAAATAAAGCTTAATTGTCACATATGGACTGTAATAATTTTAAAATCTGTCCATTAAAGCCTTAAGAATTGAAATTGTTTAGAGGAATTATAAAGGTAACACAAAGTCGGACGCACTTTTATGCAGCATGAAGTGAACGCAGAGACGCTGCAGAACAAGCAGAGAAAGCGACCAACTGGTCCATTCAAATTAAAAGATGTATTTGTCTCAGGCATTCTTGTCTAAAAAAATAATTTTGTCGTATAGAAAGCTCCTCTTCAATAAATATTCAAAATAACACAATTTTTATACCAGATACATGCAGTTTCTGTCAATGATACATGTTTAAGATGCGAAAGCTGTTTTCATAATTATTTCAAAGTTACCTATGTATCTCACAAACGGCAAAGTCATGCATCATTACAAAGAAACATTAAATAAGTACATTGTATCAGCTTGTATGAGAAACGTCTAATTTTCAATACTGATACTGATGGTATTCCAGACTGACGATGGATAATTGAAGTCCAGGTTCCTGACGTCAGCTTGATAATAAAATGATAAAACGTGAATGTTTGTCCTTTTAATTGCATATTCCTATTAAATGCATCCATTTTATGGACAACTGAATTATGTAATTAACAAATTCAATTTGTACAGTCCATGGTTCAACTGCGAGTATAATGGTCTATTATTGAGAGTTGATTATGTTTAATGCAAACCTGACGGTCATAGGTATAAAAGGACCACTTCCAACATTACGCATGCGCGCGTTGTCTGAGCAATGTTATACTCTTTTCAATTTAGCAGGGTTATACCTTTGCTAATAACAAGATACATGCAGATGAGCACACGGTAACGTCCTCATAATTATTGTTTTATGATAAAAAGGCAACACACGTTACAATGTTAACACACGATTTCTTAAATTGTAATCATACCATTCTTTGACAAGACACTACACCGTCAGTTGTAAAGATATTCAGTTCATTTGTTTTATTTTGGATGGATCTAATTGTATATTAAGATTCCACTCTTAACTCAAAATCGACCACGTGGCCCCTTTACCGGTAGCCTTCCCCATATTTGTTTTTTGGCAATAGTTTATAAGGTAAAGGAGACGATTGTACTTGGCATACGACGTGTTTCGCATCTTAATGTTGCTTTTGTCTTTGCATCTTTGACAATGACCTTGAGATAGTCATACAGGTTTATTTATGGTTTGTTTGTGTAACGCCACACTCGTTAACACTCAGATCTGTGATTAATGTGAAAAACATAATATACTTTTTCGGTCACTGCTTTAAGACTTACATTTTACATAACATACAGGTTGTCCAGCGATCATCTATTTCTCACCTGAGACAAAAAAATACAGTATTTTCTGAAACAAATATTTTTAAAATACAAATCCCAACCCCTACCATCTCAAGATGATCAGTCACTACATAATGTTGTTTCTTGTATCCACAGGGTACACCGACAAATCTGCACCACCCACACAGGACATCAACAAATCTCCATCACCCACACAGAACATCAACAAATCTCCATCACCCACACAGGACATCGACAAATCTGCATCACCCACACGGGACACCGACAAATCTGCATCACCCACACAGAACATCAACAAATCTGCATCACCCACACAGGACACCGACAAATCTGCACCACCCACACAGGACACCGACAAATCTGCATCACCCACACAGGACACCGACAAATCTGCACCAACCACACAGGACACCGACAAATCTGCATCACCCACACAGAACATCAACAAATCAACATCACCCACACAGGACACCGACAAATCTGCATCACCCACACAGGACATCAACAAATCTCCACCACCCACACAGGACACCGACAAATCTGCACCACCCACACATAATGTCCAAAAATCTCCTGTGCTCCAAGACAAAGCCTCATCAACCTTGCAGAACAAGAAACCTGCGGGAAACCTAGGTCCTTCCAAACGTAAGGGACTGAGAAAAGAGGGGAAAAACAGAATGACGAAGATTTTCAGGAAGACAAAGATCGCAAAAGCAGGTAGGTTCATAAACAGAATACACTACAATGTATACACATAAAAAATAGTTAAGCACCTCCCAGACATTTTCTGTATAGTAAACAAGAATCACGAACATGACAAAATTGACAGAGTGGAGTTGGATAAAGCATTATGTTTGTAAAGAGCAACCATCTGAGAACAAACAAAACAAAATGAAATTTTAATTGAGATATGGTTGCCCAAACACCGGTGATGTTTTTACCACAGCATAACACCCACTATAAGTATAGCACTGCTAATTTGGAACAACGATAAATTATTGCACATAATGAATAAAAATGTCTATTTACGTCCATTAATGACATTCACGTGTCAAAAAGTTAAATAACGGTAGGGGCCACCGCGTGCACGGATGACAGCCTCAACCCTTCTCCTCATCCCTCCAGTCAGACGACGGATCATTTCAAAGGGAAATAGCGCCCATTTACATGGATATAGTATTAACATAACGCGGTATGCTGAGTCACCACTGCGACGGAGTGTGTGTTGACTGCACGCTGCACATGTAGGATGTTTACATCACGTGACGGTCACGTGCTAGCGAGGTCGACGGGTCAAAAGTAGTCCCGGCTTACAATGGCTACGAGTAACTTCAGAGGGCTATTTTCAGCGGAAATGGCCGATCGTGTTCGGAGTGTGAACAACAACGTATATGTAAACCGCGTTATGTTAATACTATATCCATGTAAATATACAACACCATGGCGGATGTTGTACAACAAATTGACTAGATTGTCAGATATTCGACATACACAAGTAGTGACCGTGGTTATATAGCATCTACCACAAAAGTTAATTGAATCTGCTAAACAAAGTGTTTGTGATCTATCGCCATAGGTAATCGCATACGACTACCAGATCACCTGTATTCTGCGGTATATCCGTCTGACAAGGCGTTCATAGCTGTCGAGTGTCGACGGGTCAGAAATAGTCCGGTTTACAATGGCTATGGAACAAATCACAGGTCTATTTCCAGCGGAAATGGCCGATTAATCTTACAACTTACACTGCAATGGTGAATGTGGTACAACAAATTGACGCTAAGACCATAACCGAGAGTGAGTGAGTGAGTGAGTATGGTTTTACGCCGCTTTTAGCGATATTCCAGCAATATCACGGCTGGGGACACCAGAAATGGGCTTCACACATTGTACCCATGTCGGGAATCGAACCCGTGTCTTCGGCGTGACGAGCGAACGCTTTAACCACTAGGCTAACCGACCGCCCCTCCCCATAACCGAGATGACAATGGTACGAGTCGTCATTGTGCTTGCTCCGGGACAACACGACTGGTCACGAATGACACAACCGTTTTTTGTAATATTGAAATTCTGTGTTCCAGCGGAGGTATTGGTCAGGATCATATACAAGGTTGTGACAGAGACTGGGAAATCGATTGACGGTGGCACTGACTGTTTCGTGTATCTGAGGGTGCACGGTGACAACAACGACCTTGAAGAACTGTACCTAAATAAAAAAGGACTTGAAATGCAACCAGGACAGATCGATAGCTTTAAAGTAAGTTGATGTTGATGTGTTGGTTGGCGGAGTTGTAATTCACGTTTATGTCGCCATACAGCATCCGCATCCGTATTGAAAGACGCCGTCACAGAGCTGGAATATTTTCAATTGCTCATGATGGCATTCACTGGATTGTCTGGTCCAGACTAATCTACTTCCAGACTGCTATCACATGAGTGCTGCGTTAAACAACAAACAAACAAACTGTAAATAAACTGATCGCGTGAAAAGGCTTGATGGACCAAACTTGATTATTTACAGACAGAGCTGGAATATTTTCTGAGTACGGCTTTAAACAACAATGCACACTAAAACATGTTCATATTGGAGTCTATGTGTTAGCCTTGGCACAACGACACCCCTATATTAGTCTATAATTATGCTGATATCTATTTCCAGTTCACCAGGACCAAAGACATAGGACATATTACAAAAATGGAGCTACGCTTGGTTAAGTATGGGATTTGGCCGGCCTGGTTTTGTGTTAGGGTGAGTAGAAATGATGTAAGGTGTATTCTCTTTTCATTCGTGTACGTACTCCTGTTCGAATCCCAACATCCTCAAACCGGTGGTGTTTTCCACAGTGGTATTGTTTAAATATTGCAGCGTTAAACCCCTGGTTGCCACTGTGGTATTGTTAAAATATTATAGCGTTAATCCCCTGGTTGTCACAGTGGTATTGTTGAAAAATTCTAGCATTAACCCCCTGGTTGCCACAGTGGTATTGTTGAAATATTGCAGCGTTAAATTCTGGTTGTCACAGTGGTATTGTTGAAATATTCTAGCATTAACCCCCTGGTTGCCACAGTGGTATTGTTGAAATATGGCAGCGTTAAACCCTGGTTGTCACAGTGGTATTGTGGAAATATTCTAGCAGTAACCCCCTGGTTGCCACAGTGGTATTGTTACAATATTGCAGCATTAAACCCTGGTTGTCACAGTGGTATTGTTGAAATATTCTAGCATTAACCCCTTGGTTGCCATAATGGTATTGTTGAAATAGTGTAGAGATAATGCAGTGACGTGCGTGTTTCTCCTCTTTAACCCAGACTTTGAATTCTAGATACATCATGAACACCGTTTTGAATTTGTGTTTAAATAATAAAAGTTTTAATATTGTCCGCTTTCATTTTTGAAAAAAAATAAAATACTGAAAACGATCACTGATCATTTGGTACATCGTAATCTGCAAATTTTGATGTTTCAGTGAACAATTTAAAATCTAATTATTGGATATTTACTCAGAAAATAAAAATAAAATGATCAATTGTGTTTTTCCATTAAATTATATAGAGAAATCAAGAATGTCCTAAATATTATGCACATACTTGGTATTTTCTTTGATATGTCGTTCGGGGGGAATAACAGTTCACAGTTTTACAGTTTACAGTTTTAATCATGATGTTAATCTTGCGTATTCTTCCGTATGTTTTTAGGCAATGAAGTACACGACAGATGATTATATTCAATGTTTGATATCATATCATGCGTAGATTTTGTCATAACAATTTAGGAACATGTTTACATGAATTTTTTTTCATACAGGAAAATGACAAATGCAGTGCCATGTATTGTATTTCTTACCTTTAGAGATGAAATTTTAATGTAACTGTAAAACACTTTGAAATGTCATATTCAATTATTGTAATTTCATATATACTCGTTATATCCGTTATTGCGTTATAAGCGTGTTCGTTATATCCATTAATTTTACATGATCGAATATACAGTTTGAACCCCGGACCTTCCGCCCTCCGCGCGGATGCTCCACCACTTGTGGGTGAGTTGGGTTTAACGCCTGTTTGAGGCAGTCTTGCCCTCTCCTCTTTCAGCGCCTGGCCCATTTCGGCGAACATTGTGGGTGGCCTTTGAGTGAGTGAGTGAGTATGGTCTTACGCCGCTTTAAGCAATATTCAAGCAATATCACGGCTGGGTACACCAGAAATGGGCTTGACACATTGTACCCATGTCAGGAATCGAACTCGGGTCTTAGGCGTGACGGGCCAACGATTTAACCTCTAAGCTACACGACCGCCCCGGTGTGGCCTTTCACGTCGGCGTATCTTGAACTCCTGGGGCGATTTAATTGGCTGTTTAGGCTTGTTTTCTAAAAGTCTGGTTTCTCATGAATCGATCCTGTACCCTGTGCTGGGTTGATCCTTAACTTCTGTGACTGCAGAAACACGTTCCGAAGTCTACAAATCACAGACTGGGGTACGTTGAACATATACAGAAAGAAAAAGAGTTAAGCATACCCCTATTTCTGAACCATGACAAAAACATCATGGTAACACAGGTACTGTCTTTGGCCTTAGACAATACCTAAAAATGTATGGAGTTGCAGGATAAAGTAAACGAGTTTCGTTTGACGTTTCATGTGAAACTGTTCCTTAAATTATACGGGCATAATCGGATGACGCATTCCACCCTATGTCTCGCGCCTCCAGTCAGACGTTGGATCTGTTGATGGGCCTGGATGCGACTGCATGCGAACAGTGAGGCCTGGCATTGTCACCCATGTACTGACGAGTAGCAAGAGGGTGGTGGTTAAAATGAGGAACGACGACTGGCCTCAAAACGTCCTGGATGTACTCTCAACAGGGGCTAAGTTGCCCCTTATGGTGACCAAATCCAACCTGCAATCATGAGAGATACACCCCCAAAACATTACCGTGCCCCCGCCGTATACAACAGTCTGTTTAATGTTCCTGGGTGCCGCCAAACTCTCGTTCTTCCATCAGTGACGTGGAGCAGAAAACGACTTTCGTATGGCCACTAGTGGATCCTTCTCCAAGTTCTCAGATTTCAGTTCTGTCGCGCAATATTCCATGCCAAACGAGCAGCTTTATGGTTATCTCTCATCAAGGGACGCTTTATGACTCGTCTAGCCCTCAGTCCTGCTGCTTCTTTGGCCGGTTCCTGACGGTTCTGGTGCTGAAACGGCGATTTTGGGCATCCACAGCTGTTTCAGACGAGTACTTGCTAAAAAGGGTTCTCGACGTATGAGACGTAGAAGGCCTTCGCGATGTGTCGTCACAGGAGGTGTTCCGGATCTGGAACGGTCCTGTACATCACCGGTTGGAGTATGTTTCTGGACTAAACGGCTTACGACAGTGTGATGATACTCCAAATTCCGACCAATGTCATTACAAGCCATTCCTGCGTTATGCATGCCGAATTTTTGCCATTTTGTGGCGTTTGATAAACGCCTCTGTGTCATGGTCACACAATGTCATGGAAGAACTGTTTAACACCGAGCTTAAGAAAGCAATTTTAACGTTTGGATATTCTGCTTTGGAAGATACTCGAGGGCATACCATGCATGGCTTTCGTCACGCATGACTGATAACATCATCTTGAGAAAACAGTTCTTCCCGTAATTATATCTTTCATTACTGTTACAAATATTGGGATGTGTTTAACCTTTTTCTTTGGGTATATGTGCTACCTCTCGCGGAGGTCTATCAGTTTATAGCATGTCAATAGCCCTGTCACGTTCAACACGATGTAGACGACACCTTCCAATCACAAATACTGCAATCTAAAAAAATCAGATCTAAGTTAGCTGCCGCTAAACAAAGATCTGAGGACATCCAATTACGGGTCAGAACGACCTTTTGCGAGCTTTGACCGACCACTGAAATTACAAGCGAGAAGTCAACATCAGCCAGTTAGAAAGCAGCTTTCTCGAGCTATACGGCACTCGTAACCTGGCGACTTCCATTTCAGACAACGCTTGTTAAATTTGTTGACACAGTTCTCGATAAAATTTTGGAAAACTAATCAAACGAACCTTCCGAACTGTCTAATAAACTAGTGTCCAAAAGAAAAGTTACCACCTGTTTGCAACGACATAAAGGAAAAACTAAACAATGCAGAAGTTTAGGATTGGTTTTATGCTTTTGAGAAATCCTTTCACAACATCTGTACATAAATTTCATTTCAATAAAATCTGTACAACCAATATGACAAGCCTTTAAAGATGGGTGGGGTCGAAAAATGAACATTTCGTTTGAGCACTGATCCCAGAAACAACGGGAAATGTCACACCACACGTCTCAAAGTCAAGTCAGTAGCGGGCATGTCCACCGTGAGCATCAATACATGCCAGAACACGCCTACGGACTGATGACGTCAAACGTCTGATGACGTTGGGAGTGATGCGTTGCCATTCCTCGAGGAGACATCGTTCCAAGTCCTGGACGTTGACTGTAGGCACACGGCGACGTCGGATTTGCCGATCGAGGTGGTCCCATAAGTGCTCGATGGGATTCATGTCCGGTGAACATGTGGGCCATGGCAAAACCTGTACGTTGGCGTTGGCAAGGAAGTTATGTGTCAATCTTGCTGTGTGTGGCCTTGCACTGTCATGTTGGAAAAGGAGTCCACGAGGCTGTTGCTAAATAAAGGGCACCAAAACAGGCCGTAGGATGTCATCAAGATAACGCTGTGCATTCAGGTTTCCACGAAATACGACAAGCATCGTTTTGACGTCACCACATATGCCACCCCAAACCATTAACCCTCCACCTCCAAACGGCCGGACCTGTTGGATACAGTTAGGCGCAAAACGTTCACCAAATCGTCGGTATACAAGCTGCCGTCCATCGTTTCTGAAGATGAGGAATCTGCTCTCATCAGAGAACATAACACGTGCCCAGTCCCGCCGTTGCCAACGTCGAACTCGGCCCGCCCAGATCAGTCTGTTGTTCCGGTGTCGAGGCGTCAGGAGCGGTCCGCGGTAGGGATGACGTGGCCGGATACCATACTGCCGTAGTCTCCTGTAGACGGTCTGTCGACTGATCCTGTGTCCCAGTGCTGTAGCCGCCGTGGACGTCGCTGTTACGGTGCGGTTCCTCAGGTGTAATACCCGGATGTAACGATCTTCACGGGGCGTGGTTACTCGTGGTCTTCCACTCCTGGGCCTGTCTGACGTCTGACCTGTCTGACGTAACCGCTGCATCAACCTGGTGATAGTGATGCGTGCGCAGCCCAGCCTTCTGGCGACGTCGACGTGTGACGCTCCTTGTTGGACCATTCCAACGGCTCTCTCTCTCTCGATGGCTCTCAAACGTGGTATATCTTGTGTTCTTTTTGTTGCTGTGATATCAACGTGTCTGATCAGCCGTTTTATACAGTTTTTCTGCACGTGCAGAACATGCTAGAGAGGGAAATGTCACTTTCACGAAATTTACGTTTTTTCCCGGAAGTGATCACGTGTTCCCGGTATTTTTTATCGACTGTGTTTGGGATGTGCAATACGAATTGGCATGTTTTCATACTTGACAATTCACTTAGTTAAAAACAATTTTGAAAATAAGTTGGTATCGTTTCTTTTGGACACTAGTTTATATGGTTGAGATTGTATGTCAGTGCTTCCCGCGTACTGTGCAACGGCTCCTCCGTTCAAATGTTTATCCCACGGAAGCGAGGGATAAACGATAATATTGACGGATACCCCGTGTTAACGTTTTCGAGGTTGCATGATTAGAACACTCATTCCGACTGTAGGGGCCGTAACTGTCGTTCGGAATACCCCGTGTTAACGTTTTCGAGGTTGCATGATTAGAACACTCATTCCGACTGTCACTTTCATGATCTGGTAAGCGACGCTTTGATTGGCCGGATGAAAGGTCGTTCTGACGTGATCCGTAATGGGATGTCCTCAGATCTTTGTAGCGAGAACTAAGATCAGATTTTAATGAGATTGACAAATACAGCATTAAAGCAAAAGTAGAGAGCTTACGTGTAACTGTTGATAAAGAAAAGCAGCAACTGGTTGCTGATAGCGATTTGACGTCCTTTCACTGAAACCTTAAAATCAAGAAGGGCCCTACCCACGTGCACGGATGAATTGCATGGTCCACGTGCAATACCTTGGATGTCTTTGGGCGATAGAGTTTTTGTTCCAGGACAGTATTTTTAACAAAGCTTTATGATGACCGACCACAACATTTATATTTCATGATTCCCCACTTGTCTTAGAGAGTCTGTATAGTCGGATATGGCGACTGTTATAAATGATATCATCGCTGGATACTGATTTTTGAGTCAGGACTGTGAAGTCAGTAATATGTTTCTGTTGTATGAGAAACGTCATGCAACAAGTCGAGTCGTGAACTGCTGATATCGCTTGTTTGAGTCACGTACATTGTCGCTATGGCGACGAATGAGTGAGTTAGTGAGTGCATATTTATAGTCACATCGGCAATATTTCAGCCATATCGTGACTAAATCAAGTTAGACAGTAATAATACATACAATGTTATTATAAAACCTGTCGTCAAAGGGCAATAAAATAACTAGATTATCACAGATGTATATTTTAAAACTAGTATTGAACCATAAAAAAGATATCACCATAAATAACAATATAGTATGGAGACGAATGGGTCCAGGGTATGTACCTTAATATAATGGTTTACAATTTCGAGAATTTATAAGCTCACGACAATGTTTACCTTTGTTCACATTTCAGATGGAACTAGAACGGCAGCGTCAATATTCGAGGCACACACAAGTTGAGATGTATCACTCTTCATTAAACCGATGGTTTCTGGAGAACGCGTCTGAGACTCGTGAGCCGGTTTCAATTACCTACAACATACCTTACAATCTGACGAAAACGTATTTAACATGAATTAACTTGGTAGAGGTAAACGCACGGGCGAAACGACGGGCGAAAGCCTTCACTCACAAGGTGAGATCAACAAGTAACATGTATGTGTATGCAGGACAAATGAAAGTTTTACTAGAAACTCTTCACACATCTATGACGATAGAGTTATTTTCACTTTAAAAAAAGTTCATGTTTGTAATGACGGACATGTTTTTCAAAACAAAATTCTTTCCTGATTGGTCAAAATTTGAATTCGTGGATATGGTTCATGACCAGGGGAAAAATGAATTTCTGATTCAACTTCACATTGTTATGTATCAGTAGAAATTGATGTAAGTATTCTCGCCTTGATTGTCAGTGGCAGCAATTGACTGAAACGCTCGTAAAATGTGAAGTGTTGTGGTGGCCAGATTGTAACGGTAAGTGTGATTTAAAGTTACCTCCCTTGGTTGATGACAAATCGTTAGAGAATTTTCGGGAAGGAACATTTTCTTGAAGTCTGTCTGCAACTATATAAGACCACAATAAATTAATTGCTATATAATCATCCCCACCGGACTCACGACTAAACCCCCGACAAATGGGTATTATTTGCCCGAGTGAAATGTTTAGAGTACAGTAACGACATCAGCTGTCAAGCGGCCATTTCATGTTTACGACACGCCGTGTAGTGTAACGACATCAGCTGTCAAGCGGCCATTTCATGTTAACGACATGCCGCGAAGTGGTCTACAACCGACACTCGGTGCTTGCCTGCCTATCGTCATCTAGCTGTCAGCTGTCAAGATGGTGTTGGCTATTTTGAAAATACGAGGGTGTATGCAAACCATTAAAGATTGGTATGCCTGTCCCTTGCCAGGCTGACTCTTCAACAACTTTGCTCGTGGGTAACTAGACAAATTAACGTTATTTGAGGATAAATTCTTAAACGCACGAGTACAAGTTGGGTCAGGGAAAACGAAAACAGGTTTGACACAGATACATCCGACTGCTACCATTCAAATCAATGTGTATTTATTATCTTTGTTATTTCAGTCATATATTGTTCATACAAAGGTGTCCAGTCATCAACTTGACGACTTTAATAGAAAAATAAAGAAATAAAAAAAAGCTTCCATCCCCACTTCCAAAAATATCAAATTAATTTAAATCTAGCAATTAATTTTAATGTGGACAGGTTCCCTACCTGAAGTCAATTGCTGCCACTTACAACAACAAGTAAACATATAACAATCTCTACTGCCAGATAACAGAATAGACCAAACTTAGGGACACAATTGCACGAGTGATGTATACTGTTATATATTCTCTCAAAACAAATGGCGCATAGGTGTTGACTATTTTCAAGAGTACATATCGTGGAAGGAAAGTGTTCCATGTTCCACATGTTCCAGTTTACTGATAAGATTGGTTTAATACTGTCACATAAAGGTTTTGATGTCTTTCAGAGAGTTAATGTTTGGACCCTTGACATTTGCGTGATTCGTTTTTCATTGGAAACTGCCTCCCGTTTGCCCATTGCTTATTACCAATCAGTGATAATTTAAGAACATCCTTTCAGCGTTAATTAACTGTTAAGTGTTCCTTCAACCATATGTAAGTGTTGCCTTCCAATTGTCAATTGCTAATCACCTATCTGCGCCAATTAACTGATGGTATATATATATATATATATATATATATATATATATCAGAACAAGAAAAGAAATGTAAGGTATATATATATATATATAATTAGCGCTGCTAGTAATATATATATATATATATATATATATAAGACCATACTAGCAGCGCTAATTTACTGTTAAGTGTTGCCTTCCAATTGTCCATTGCTAATCACCTATCTGCGCCAATTAACTGATGGCTTCCCTTTTTAGGTTTCAACGTTTCTTATCTTATTACTATTGTTGTTCTGACAGGTATATATATAGATATATATACAAAAATGAGGTAAATGTTCACTTGGTGTACATGTAATATATAATAAAATAATAAAGTCCACGTTAGTCTATCATCTTCTTTATATCAGTTTCATACATAGTACTTTCGCTGTCTCATGACAGCTCATCAGTGTAACTGACAATGACATATAATGACGTCATACTTATGATGACGTCATATATTACAACTGTGACGTCATAATGTATTTACACACTCCAGCGACGACACCAAGTAATTTAACAATTGTAGGGAGACATTTGAATTAAATATACAGTATTTGTAAAGTAACAGTGCAACATTTACGATTGAAATGACAAATCTATTAATACATTCTAGAGTTCAATTTTGGTTTCATCAATTGGATAAACATTTTTTCTGTTTCCAGTCTCAGCTGCTTGTTACTTGGATACAATTTATAAAACGGAAAAATAGTAAATTTCCCGTTTCCGCAATCATCAATGTTTTTGCTGACACCTAAGCATCGAACATTAGGGTCTCTAATCTGCTGTTTGTGTACAGTGACTCTATCTTTTAATTCCATGCCGGTTTCACCGATGTAGTTTTCGCCGCATCCCGAACATCTCATAACATACACCACATCTTTGCTGCGGAAAGTAGTACCTTCACTTATGATGTTACACGTGCCGCATCTTGGTGTGTTACATCTACTTACACATGGTACACTCTCTGTACAAGAATATTTGGATGGACAAAGAATTTGCTTGAAATTTTTTGGTTGCCTGGTACTTTTTATAATTTTAAATTTATTCAGTCCTTGTTTCATTTTATCGCTTTGCTGTAAAATTGGGAGGTTGTCCCTTATGACTGGCATGATATCACAATTATTAGGATTGAAGGTGGACACAAACGGTATAATTTGATCACCCACAGATTTTTCATTAGGTTTCAGGAGAGTATATCTTGGAATTTTTAAAGTCTTTTCTATTGCGTCATTTATGACGCGAAGCGGATATCCTAGCTTCCTGAGATACCCCATCAATTCTTTCAATCTTAAATCTCTTTTATCCATTTCCGACACGATGGTACATACTCTCCGCGCAAGTGAATAAGGAATGTTAGTTCGTGTATGCCTGGGGTGACATGAACCGAGTTGTAGGTATTGATGGGTGTCTGTTGGTTTGTAGTAGATATCAGTTTTCAATTTAGTATCTTCCTTAACTACAAGGACGTCCAGAAATGGAATTTCGCTCTCGCTAGACTCCAAAGTAAAACTGATGGAAGGATGGAGCTTATTAATAATATCCAGAAAAATGTCTAAATTTTCACGGGTTGAGAGCCAAACTAAAAAGCAGCCGTCCAAGAATCGCTTCCAAGTATCGCGCACATGTTTGGCAATGGATTCTGACATGGAATCGTGTACCTTCCTGTAAAGAATATCCTCTATGTAACCCATCACAACTGTACGATGTAGCGTATGTTGGGGCGACTTTCGTTCCCATGGCCGTTCCCTTTCTTTGATGATAGAATTTTCCGTTGAAACAGAAGGTATTATTTTCTAAGACTAATCTTAAAGATTCCACGATGAAACTTTCCGAAAATTCAGTGTCGATAGCCTCAGGATGTTTTCTCAGCCAAAACTGAACTGCTTCCAATCCCAGATCATGGGGTATGTTGGTAAATAAACTCTTCACATCAAAGGTGGCTAGAGTAGCATCAATAGGTACGGCATCGGGGAGCTGGGAAAGAAAGTCTATATCGTCTCTTACAAAACTCGGTACATGCTTTGTTAATGGTTTTAAAATGATATCGACGAGATTACTTAGGCAATGAGTCGGGCTGTTCGGTCCTCCGACAATCAGCCTGAATGTCAAATCAGGACAGCTGGTAATTTCGATATACTCCGCATTCTGTTCGGCAAAAGCATTATTTATCAATTTACTTTTATGGATCTTGGGTAGTCCATAGAAACTAGCCGTCTGCGGGTCACTGTTTATTAAGTTGTCTTTTTCTTTAGGGTGTAGATCTCCAGAGAAGTCATCACTATGTTTTTAATCTTCTTAATTACAGCTTTTTCAGTAATATCTGTTTCAATGTAAAATTCCTTGTCTTGCAATAATTCATAAATTTTTATTCATAATATTCCGAGTCCATTATTACGACTGCGCCGCCTTTATCTGCTTCCTTAATAACAATCGATTAGTCATTTTTAAGATCCTCCACAGCTTTACGTTCTTCCAGTGATAAGTTGGGATGGCACTTCCTGATGTTCCGTAGAGGATATTTCTCCAGGTTGTTTAAGTAGTCATCAAGGTATTTATCCCGGTTCTTTTTTGGATTGAACATGCTTTTGTTCCTTAATGATGGTCTATTTGTGATCGAATTTTTATCGGAAACGGATATATCATCCTCTTGATCATCGCATTCAAAATATTCCATGAGTCTCAGTCTTCTACTGAATGCATGAATGTCCACTTTAAGCTCTTTGTGATTCTGTGACGGAGTTGGCGTGAACTTTAGACCCCGTTTTAGTAAAGTTATTTCAGCTGTAGTGAGTTGTCTTTTAGAAATGTTAATTATTTTTTGGTCAACGCGTTGTTTTTCTTCTGCAGCAGTCACATTTCTTTGAATCTGTGCCTTGTTTGGTGGCTGTACCCTAAAAAAATATCTGTTGTGATCCTCACGTTGTGCATTATTTTGTCTGCTGTAATCACCATGCTGTATATTATTGACTCTTCCTTGTTCTCTGCCACGTCCTCTTCCGCGTCCTGTACCACGCAGGAAACGTTTTTCCTGGTTCCCATGATAGTATGTGCGATTTGATTTAAAGTGGTTCAAATATTCTGTATGTTTTGATCTCGTCGACATCGCGGCCTCGTTCCGTCTTGCGCTCTGACCTCGCTTCAATCGAGTAGAGTGGTTTGAAGTAGCTTGCTGGTTAGTTTTCACAACACTAGCATAACTTCGGGTGGCCCGATTAGACGGATGGGTGCTTGGTGTTGTGCAATTAGAGTTTGACGGCTTAGTTTTACACTTTCTCTCCTTCACACACACTTGGTCCTTGCAGTACTTCTCTGCATACGAGTTAAACCATACTTCTTTCCCACTCCATATTTCAACAGACTTCATTTCTGCTTTACATATATCTTCCTTCCATAGTTTATTAAGAAACTCTTTAACTTCCGTTGAAGGTATATCATGAAAAGCTAACGCCATAAGATCATCTTTGGTTTGAACTGTACTTTCATATCTTGTCAGTCTCTTCTCTAAAAGAGCGATTTCCGTTTGAAATCTTCTAACTGCCAAGTCTTTACGAATGTCAGTTTCTTCTATAGCATTTATTCACCTGATCAAGAAGTAATTATATACTCCGAAACGTTGTGTCCCTCATAATAAAGAAGTTGACATCCATAAATTCTTTTCCTTATGTACATCACTTCTAAACGTCATTCGGGGCGGTCGGGTAGACTAGAGGTTTAAGCGTTCGCTCGTCACACCGAAGACCCGGGTTCAATTCCCGACATGGGTACAAAGTGTAAAGGCCATTTCTGGTGTACCCCGCCGCGATATTGCTGGAATATTGCCAAAAGCGGCGTAAAATCAAACTCACTCATTCACTCACTTTAAATTTCATTCAAAGACTTACTAACATTTGTAAGTATAGGGTATTTGTGTTAACAAGCTTCACGAAAACACTTCTCACGAAGCAATCCGAAGCCCAACCAAATGTCACCCTAATAAAGGCAAAGCACGAGGACACAATATATTTTCAATGGAAATGATATGATCTTTTTAGAAAAGTGTACTGTAAGAGCGTCATGTTGACGTAAACGTCTGTCTGGCTTAATTGTGCTGGATTACTGTGACCGAGACGGCCACAGCAGTTTGTTTTTATTTTGTGAGCTTTCAGGAAATGAGTACAGTCCTGTACTTTGTGAGAACGAGCATATTGTCGTGCAAGACAATTGCGCCTGGTGCCTGGGACAACGTGATTTTGATTGTTTGTTTACTGTTTAACGCCACACTCAGTAACTGGTATGGGGCGAAATGTAAAGTACCTGTCATTTTTGCTCAAGTCTGATTTTACGTTTACGTTTATGATCACGCCTTTATATCAACAGGTAAAAAAATTCCATTGGGCCTAAAAAAAATTCTCCGCCATTTTCGCGGCCATCTTGAATGTCAAAATGGCTGCCATTCTGCCTTTGATTTGTATTAAGCTGTCGTTATATACAAATGAAATGTGGAGTTGGAACTGGATTCTTAAAATTAATTAAGAGAGTTAATTTTCAGGAATGCCAATTAAACATGCATAGTTATTGTGTCAGATGACATATTACCAACAATTTTAGTGAATTTAAGAAAATATAACAAAATGCATTGCCTGACACACAAAATGCACAACAATCATCGATTCTGTAATTTAATCAGATCTCAAATATATCATTCTTATTATTTCAGTTTTAATAAAAAAGACTGTAAACAGCAAATACAACAGGATTTCATTGTATTTATTTTTTGCAGTATTCTATAAGTTGTTATAGGTTAACATACAAAGTCCGATTTGCTCAACATCATCCTCATTCAAGTATGTCAAGATATACAAGTATCGCCGAAATATTCAAAAACCCGTGAAGATACCAGTGTAGAATAGGTCTTCAGCAAACCAGGCTTGCCGCAACACGCGACTATGCTTGTCGTAAGAGGCGACTAACGGGATCGGGTGGTCGGGCTCTCTGACTTGGTTAATGCATGTCATCGATCCCAATTGCGTGGATCGATGCTTATGATGTCAATCAAAGGATTGTCTGGCCCAGACTCGATTTTTTACAGACCGCCGTCATATAGTTGGAATATTGCTGAGTGCGACGTTAAACAACAGACAAACAAACAAAAGCATATTCAAAAACCATTAACAGCCAAACGTACTTTCAAATAACACTTCTTGTGTTCAGAATTCATTATGTTAAAGTTAATCAAGTAAGTTTCTTATGAAGATAGCTTTCATTTTCAAGTGATAACTCTTCATCTGTTAATCCAGACACTTCAGCAATGTCATGTTGCAACACATTCAAACAATATTTATTGGCCTCACATTTACACAGATCAGTGCACCCAATGGTATGCTGTTTGCACCGGCATCACGCTGATCACTTCCTGACACGACAGTTGCATTTGGTAAGTTCAAAAATTGCTGATACAGCAAGCTCCTCTGTGAGAATCAGCATAAGTTTTACGTCTGTTTTTCGCCATCCAAGATCACATGGGTCAAGTATCATAGGATGTACAGCATTATCCTGTGTCCGACCTTGTAAGTGTGCCTTCTTGATGTGCTGTGCCAGTGTCCCTGATGTTGGAGGTAGCTTGTCTACCCACTTTGTCTGAGACAGTTTCTTCAACTTTTCCATCTCAAAGTTGCTGCATCTTTTGCTGACGTCTCTTGCAGATAGGAATTTACACAGGAACCGTTGACACCTTTTTATCACATCAGCAGAAGGAACTTCATCTTTTCCCAGATCAGCTTTGGCACGGTCGTCTCCACAAACTCCACAAACTGAACCATGTAGGGCACGACAGCCCTGTCTTTTCCAAGTACTACGAAGAGGGCTTGAATGGAACAAGTCTCTCTCCTCTTGTCACCTGGTTCCGTTAAGACATAAACCTTTGGTCCCAGTTCATCAAGTCGTCTAAAGAGGGGTACCGGCAATCGGTATCCTGAATAACGAAATGTACACAGAAAAGTCCACGCAGGATCATTAGAGAGTCTGCTTCATCTTGAGCACTGTTGGGGGTCGTTTGTCAATACAGCTTCACTTGTAACAGTGACAACTGGATAATTGCGACTTGTCTGCAAGATAGAGGGCATGAGAGTGTTTTGTTGGCTTGCTTGAGAGTATTTTCTATTGATCCATTATTGGTGCGGACTCATCCCACTCTTAACTCAATACCGACCAAGTGGCCCCTTTACCGGTAGCCTTCCCCATATATGTTTTTTGGCAATAGTTTATAAGGTAAAGGAGACGATTGTACTTGGCATACGACGTGTTTCGCATCTTAATGTTGCTTTTGTCTTTGCATCTTTGACAATGACCTTGAGATAGTCATACAGGTTTATTTATGGTTTGTTTGCGTAACGCCACACTCGTTAACACTCAAATCTGTGATTAATGTGAAAAACATAATATACTTTTTTCGGTCACTGCTTTAAGACTTACATTTTACATAACATACAGGTTGTCCAGCGATCATCTATTTCTCACCTGAGATACAAAATACAGTATTTTCTGAAACAAATATTTTTAAAATACAAATCCCAACCCCTACCATCTCAAGATGATCAGTCACTACATAATGTTGTTTCTTGTATCCACATGGTACACCGACAAATCTGCACCACCCACACAGGACACCGACAAATCTCCATCACCCACACAGGACACCGACAAATCAGCACCACCCACACAGGACACCGACAAATCTGCACCACCCACACAGGACACCGACAAATCTCCATCACCCACACAGGACACCGACAAATCTGCATCACCCACACAGGACACCGACAAATCTGCACCAACCACACAGGACACCGACAAATCTGCATCACCCACACAGGACATCGCCAAGACTGCATCACCCACACAGAACATCAACAAATCAACATCACCCACACAGGACACCGACAAATCTGCATCACCCACACAGGACACCGACAAATCTGCATCACCCACACAGGACACCGACAAATCTGCATCACCCACACAGAACATCAACAAATCAACATCACCCACACAGGACACCGACAAATCTGCATCACCCACACAGGACACCGACAAATCTGCATCATCCACACAGGACATCGCCAAGACTGCATCACCCACACAGAACATCAACAAATCAAGATCACCCACACAGGACACTGACAAATCTGCATCACCCACACAGGACACCGACAAATATGCACCACCCACACAGGACACCGACAAATCCTCATCACCCACACAGAACATCAACAAATCAACATCACCCACACAGGACACCGACAAATCTGCACCACCCACACAGGACACCGACAACTCTGCATCACCCATACAGGACACCGACAAATCTGCATCACCCAAACAGAACATCAACAAATCAACATCACTCACACAGGACACCGACAAATCTGCATCACCCACACAGGACATCAACAAATCTCCACCACCCACACAGGACACCGACAAATCTGCACCACCCACACATAATGTCCAAAAATCTCCTGTGCTCCAAGACAAAGCCTCATCAACCTTGCAGAACGAGAAACCTGCGGGAAACGTAGGTCCTTTCAAACGTAAGGGACTGAGAAACGAGGGGAAAAACAGAATGACGAAGATTTTCAGGAAGACAAAGATCGCAAAAGCGGGTAGGTTCATAAACAGGATACACTACAATGTATACACATAAAAAAAAGTTAAGCACCTCCCAGACATTTTCTGTATAGTAAACAAGAATCACGAACATGACAAAATTGACAGAGTGGAGTTGGATAAAGCATTATGTTTGTAAAGAGCAACCATCTGAGAACAAACAAAACAAAATGAAATTTTAATTGAGATATGGTTGCCCAAACACCGGTACTGTTTTTACCACAACATAACACCAACTATAAGTATAGCACTGCTAATTTGGAACAACGATAAATTATTGCACATAATGAATAAAAATGTCTATTAACGTACATTAATGATATTCACGTGTCAAAAAGTTTAATAACGGGTGGGGCCACCGCGTGCCCGGATGACAGCCTCAACCCTTCTCCTCATCCCTCCAGTCAGACGACGGATCATCTCAAAGGGAAATAGCGCCCATTCATGATGCAAAGCTGCTGCCAATTCATCCAGATTGTGTGGAGGAGGATCTATTGCCTGCACTCTACACCCAAGAATGTCCCAAATGTGCTTTATGGGGTTAATACCTGGATTCATTGCAGGCCAAGGTAGAGTTGCAATGGCGTTGTTTGCCAAATATACAGTCACAACTCTTGAACGGTGGGGTCTAGCGTTATCGTCAATGAACAGGGGTCTTGATGCCAGAGGGTGGTTGTCAAAATGGGGAACAACAACTGGTTCCAGAACTTCCCGGATGTAACGTTCACCATTGAGATTGCCCCGTTTTGTCACAAGGTCTTACTTGCAATCGTGGGATACGCACCCTCATATCATCACGGCGCCACCACCAAACGGAGCAGTTGGTTTAATGTTCTTGGGGGTGTATGCTGTACCTTGGTGCCTCCACACTCTTGTTCGTCCATCATTCACATGCAGATGAAACCTGCTTTCATCTGACCAATGGATACGTCTCCATGTTCTGAGGTTCCACCCTTGGTGTGCCAAACACGCAGTCTTCGACGACGTTGTACCAGTAGGGGGCGTTTGACGACTCTTCCGGCACTCATTCCAGCAGCTATTAAACGATTCCGCAATGTTTGACAAGACAGACGTCTATTGGGTAACAAATTACGCCTCAGGTAGCTGCTCGTCGCACATGGATTTCTTCGCACTAATCGCAGTAATATCCTGTTTTCACATCTTGACGTCACAGGAGGGTGTCCTGTACGTGGCATGTCCTTAACTGAATTGGTTTGTGCGTGTTGTCGCACTAAACGGCTGATCAGTGAGTAATGGTAACCCAATTGACGTCCAATCACCATGCATACCAAATATGGTCCATCTTAGTACTTCACATAAACTCCTTTGCCGTTTTCATACTTGACGACTACACAAATCAGTTTACACCATTTTCAGTACCAGGATTTGATGCTTTTGCTGAGTGCTAGGGAGGCATGACGCACGTGCACGCACGGGAAATTGGGACGTCACCATCACGCATTAACGGTCAAATTATTCGGACTAAACAACATTAATATCATAATTAGTATTGCCATCAAAATTAAGCATTATGGTAGTGTATTATCCTACATAATACTCGGGGGTGATTAACTTTTTTTATGTGTATATATATCGGAATGTTATGACACTGACTCATTCGGCACCTCCCTCTCTCTCGCAAGACGACTCGCCCACATGTACAGATCGAACAACACGACAAACAAGTCAGAATGCGCGTTTGACTACGCACTTTGGTCGAGGAATCACCCCTTAATACTTTATTAGTTATATTTGGTGTCCAAATATACCAACACGACAGTCACAATTGCATTTTCACAATGAACAACGCCATCGGCAAAAATCGTCCCCTTTTCCTAAACGCAAAGAAGACTCAGCCATGAATGTTGGAAATGGATTAACAGTAAACAGGTGATCTATCGCCACAGGTAATCACACACAACCACCAGATTACCTGTAATCTGTGGTATTTCCGTCTGACAAGGCGTTCCTAGCTGTCGACAGTAAGCTAGAATGTTTACATCACGTGACGGTCATGTGCTAACGAGTTCGATCAAAAATAGTTCCGGCTTACATTGGCTACGAGACACCTCAGAGGTCTATTTTCAGCAAAAATGGCCGATTGGTCTTACAACTAACAATGGCGGATGTTGTTAACAAATTGACTAGGTTGTCCGCTGTGCACGATTGCGCGAAGACCATAACTGTGATGACAATGGTACGAGTCGTCATTGTGCCTGCTCCGGGACAACACGACTGGTCACGAATGACCCAACCGTTTTTTGTAATATTGAAATTCTGTGTTCCAGCAGAGGTATTCGTCCGGATCATATACAAGGTTGTGACAGAGACTGCGAAATCGATTGAGAGTGGCACTGACTGTTACGTGTATCTGAGGGTGCACGGTGACAACAACGACCTTGAAGAACTGTACCTAAATAAAAAAGGATTTGAAATGCAACCAGGACAGATCGATAGCTTTAACGTAAGTTGATGTTGATGTGTTGGTTAGCGGAGTTGTAATCCACGTGTATGTCGCCATACAGCATCCGCATCCGTATTGAAAGACGCCGTCACAGAGCTGGAACATTTTCAATTGCTCATGATGGCAATCACTGGATTGTCTGGTCCAGACTAATCTACTTCCAGACTGCTATCACATGAGTGCTGCGTTAAACAACAAACAAACAAACAAACTGTAAATAAACTGATCGCGTGAAGAGGCTTGATGGACCAAACTTGATTATTTACAGACGCCGTCACAGAGCTGGAATATTTCCTGAGTGCGGCTGTAAACAACAATACACACTAAAACATGTTCATATTGGAGTCTATGTGTTAGCCTTGGCACAACGACACCCCTATATTAGTCTATAATTATGATGATATCTATTTCCAGTTCACCAGGACCAAAGACATAGGACATATTACAAAAATGGAGCTTTTCATTAAGAAGTATGGAATAGCGCCGGCCTGGTTTTGTGTTAGGGTGAGTAGAAATGATGTTATTCATATTTTCTGTTCACTCGTGTTCATACGTTTAGATCCTGCTTCGAATCCTAACATCCTCAAACCAGTTGTGATTCCCACAGTGGTATTGTTAAAAAATTGCAGCGCTCAACCCCTGGTTGCCACAGTGGTATTGTTAAAATATCGCAGCATTAAACCCTGGTTGCCACAGTGGTATTGTTGAAATATTGCAGCGTTAAACCCTGGTTGCCACAGTGGTGTTGTTGAAATATTGCAGTGTTAAACCCTGGTTGCCACAGTGGTGTTGTGGAAATATTGCAGTGTTAAAGCCTGGTTGCCACAGTGGTATTGTAGAAATACTGCAGCGTTAACCCCCTGGTTGCCACAGTGGTGTTGTTGAAATATTGCAGCGTTAACTCCCTGGTTGCCACAGTGGTATTGTTGAAATATTGCAGCGTTAACCCCCTGGTTGCCACAGTGGTATTGTTGAAATATTGCAGTGTTAACCCCCTGGTTGCCACAGTGGTATTGTTGAAATATTGCAGCGTTAACTCCCTGGTTGCCACAGTGGTATTGTTGAAATATTCTAGCATTAACCCCCTTGTTGCCACAGTGGTATTGTTGAAATATTGCAGTGTTAACCCCCTGGTTGCCACAGTGGTATTGTTGAAATATTGCAGCGTTAACTCCCTGGTTGCCACAGTGGTATTGTTGAAATATTCTAGCATTAACCCCCTTGTTGCCACAGTGGTATTGTTGAAATATTGCAGCGTTAACCCCCTCGTTGCCACGGTGGTATTGTTGAAATATTGCAGCGTTAAACCCTGGTTGTCACAGTGACAGGCACATTCCTCCTCTTCAACCCAGACTATGTAGACAAAATACATCAGTTGGTTTTTTTTCTTAGGTGTCCTCCATCATTTCGTTTAAAAAAATCAGAAAGTTTGCAGACACGAAAGTGGAAGTTATTTTTTCCATGTTGAATAGTGTTTACAAAATCACGTTTCACGTATTTATCACGCGCATATCACATCACATATATTTCACACTCAGCTGCGATCCATGCATCCCTGAATCTTTAAACATGAAAAAACTAAATGGCTTTAATTTGTCCTTAAAGTAAATGGAGAAATGAAGAAAGTCCTAAACGTTGCGTGCATGTTTGGTAGTTTCATTGAGGTGACGTTCGGGTGAATGAATCATTCTTTCTTGCAGTTAACACACTGACAGAAATAGTAGAGTTCACTAACTTAGTCAATGAATTTCACTGTCCACACATACACTAACATGTTAGTAAATGTTACTAAACTTTTACTAAATAGACTCGTAGGTTGTCTATCGTAGACTGTAAAATTGACTAACCACTGCAGTGCCGTACCCAGAGTTGTAGACGACACATTCAAAATCGATCACAAATAATGTAGCAAAAGTAGAGAGCTTACACGTAACTGTAGGTAATGGAAATCAACATTACCAATGGCTCAGAGCGATTACACATTCACTCCATCCACTGAAGTCGAACAAAACCAAGAATGACCCCTACCCACGTGCACGGAGGAATTGCAATATTTTGCATGTATTGGGCTGCGAGGTTTTTGTTTCAGGGCAGTTTTATCTCTGGCAGTCATTTTTCAAAGGTTTGACGACCGTCCATAACAATTTATATTTCATGGTTCCCCACTTGGAGCCTCGTGAAGATTCCGGGGTAGAATAGGTCTTCTGCAACCCATGCGTGCCGTAAAAGGCGACTATGCTTGTCGTACGAGGCGATTAAAGGTATCGGGTGGTCAGGCTCGCTGACTTGGTTGATGCATGTCATCGTATCCCAATTGCTCGGATCGATGCTGATGATATTAATCACTGAATTGTCTGGTCCAGACTCGATTATTTACAGACCACCGTCACAAAGCTGGAATATTGCTGATTGTGGCCTTAAACAAATAAACAAACAAACTTGTCTTGGAGAGTCTGTATAGTCGAATAAGGGGACTGTTATGAATGATATTCTTGTCGGAGTATTTGAGTCTGGAGCGCGAAGTAAGTAATACGTTCCAGGTGTATGAGAAACGTCTTGCAACAAGTCGAGTGAACTACTAATATCGCTTGTTTCAATTTCATAACATTGTCATTTGGTTGGATACCACTTGTAGCGCTGGGTCATTCGAACCAGACTCACAGCGAAGCTTTGGTGTCGAACAAATGGTGGGGGCACGGGAGGCCCAGTCGTCTAAGGCGCCGCGATTCGCTGTGCAGAGTTGCGTCCCTTGGGTACGCCAGAAACCTATCATTGTGGGTTCGAATCCCGGTTCGCCCCAATTATGTTTCTAGGTTTGTCAGCACCATACCCGTGCTCGTGGGTTTCACCGAAGTGGTAAACGTCTTAGACCTACATCACTTCGGGCTTTCCTCCCACATTAAGCTGACACGCCGTGATATAACTGGAATACTGTTAAAAGCGGCGTTAAAACCCAACTCACTCACTCACTCACTTGAACAAATGGTCTACAGGATGATGCGTTTATGATCATTCGTAGCTTTGTTCACATTTCAGATAGCACTAGAACGGCGGCGTCAATATACCAGACACACACAAGTTGAGGTGTATCACTCTTCATTAAACCGATGGTTCATGTCTGTAATGGTTGAAAACCGTTTTCTAATTTTTCCTCTTTTTTGTAAAAAAGAACAAATTTCATATTTCATATTGTTGATTTTATTTATTTATTGTCCCAAAAGATTTTTGATAATAAAAACTCCAGTTTCCACCCTTACCGAAATACGCTGGAATTTCGTGACTTGATTGTAGAGACACCAGTGTTACGAGTTATGTCCCTTCTAATGACCAATCTCTCATATGGCCTCAGACCACAATTAATTTCCTTCTTTGCTATCTACAGTGACATGACAGCCCACCATAATTATTATCAGTCGTAGGCTGTTCTCCTGTTGCATGCTGACCAACCTGCATGGGAGCAAAATTAGTGAACATTTAAAGTCAAAACTGAGTGACAAACAGAGGGGGGACTACAAAAAGGGTCAACTTGACCCTGTGCCATGTTTTAGTAAACAAGCTGACCATTTATATTCAAAGAAATGAACATGTGCAGTAATACTGTAGCTAATGACTAGCTTATGACTGACTTTGTGTAAAAAATTGAGTTGAAATAGGTAACAGTTGCTGTACAGCTATGTTTTTTGTATATGCAATGCTACAATCAGCTGTCACTGTGATGAACATCAGTTAATGAATAAAATCTTAATCATTTACTTTGCTTGTTGTTGTCTCTTTTCACAGCTTCAAAGCCAAAAGGCAATCTGCATATGGCGCATGGCCTTTGCATGCACCCCTGTTCACACAGGCTACTCTGTCTGCATTTACACTATGCGGCTCAGCAGACAGATGTTCGACATAGGTGCATTTGGAATTATGGCACAAATGGCTGATGTCCAAATCACCTATGTCGAAATCTTCCCTATGCACAATGTAGCTAAGTCTATGGGCATTTACGGTGCGCCACTTGTTGGATATGGGGCAATAGTACCTCAAAATCCCATATCCACTGGGCTTACATGCCCTAGACCAGATTTGACATGGGCCGTTTTGACAGGTGCCATGTTGGTCACTTTTGGCTGAATGCCGAGCAAATATCTCTCTGTATTTCTTGAAAAAGGCTTCGATGTTGGCCATATTAATATTGTCCAAGTGCAAACGAGGCACGACAGGTGTAGTGATACATGATTCTACCATATTGGAACTCATATGACTTATTATGATGCTGGCATTCACTCATTTCAACAACATGCATAAAATCGCACGTTCGAAAAAGTACACAAAATCATTAAAAAAAAAAATAAAATATTTCAACCTGAAAACACATGTACAAAGATTTCAACACTTACTGTGAATATATGTGCAAAGTTTCAAGTCAATTTCTTGCATAATGATAGAGATATAGTGAATCAAACATATGCACTAGCCTCACCATATCAGGCCTCAGACCACAATTTATTTCCTTCTTTGCTATCTACAGTGACATGACAGCCCACCATAATTATTATCAGTCGTAGGCTGTTCTCCTGTTGCATGCTTACCAACCTGCCGCTTGTCACTTAAAACGCCAAGTTTCGGCCAGCATCCACCTCCTTGCTTTCGCAGTAACCACTGTCAACAATGCTCACCGGAAGTTTCGAGCCGAAACACACACAACGGCCTTCAACTTGGGGTCAAATCATGGGAAGCTGGAATCAATACCTTCACAGATTGGGGCTAACAAAAAAATGACAGCAAACTACAATGTCTTATCTTTCATTTAAGCTATCACAAAGTCACTCCAAAAAAATTGCCACAGGCTGAACAGCCCATTTAAACAGGGTACTATATTCTCCTATTTTCCTTCCGGTTCATGGTAAAACTTAGGGGGGGTAATTGTGGTCTGAGGCCATATCACTTACACTTGCTTCAAACAAAATGGCGGAGCCCAGTTAAGACGATCTGATTTTTAAAAATAAAATGGGTCTTAACTGACGAAGTGCATCAAATAATTTACTCACCTTGATTAAAAACATGAAAAGATTTGGACGCCCAGTTGACGGTACATATGCTTTGCAAATCCTGCAGTCGAACGAAATCTGCACGCTGAAATCCATGTTGTTTACGAACCGTATGTCTAATTCGTTTCGAGATTTTGATTGTACTATACAAAGACTCGTTAGTCCAGCCAAAATGTAACTCCGGAATTCCAGCCTAGTTCGGCAAGTGGAATCTGGACTTTTACTATCAGTTACCTCCCTTGCCCCGGGATGCTGAATGGTATCACTGGACATTATCAAATGTCAGGGAGATCGCCACAGCAGCCCTGCTACATCCAGATCCGTCGTATTCGAAACAAAACAGTCGCTGCAACACGTCGCCTTCTGCACATTAATGACCTGCCGGAATCCAAGCCAGATGGCCCCACGTTGGCGTTGATTTTTACATCAACATGATCGACTTTAGGGGCTGCAGTGGTGGCGATTACATCATCAGCGGCTTCTTCAACGTTATCGTAGCATTTGGTTTAGTGACGAAGATCATATACCTGAACACCATCTTGAAAATTAAATGATACCTATTGGACTCAGAGTGCATTTTAAAATTCTTAATTTCATGTTGCGTTTGATCTTTGGTTTCATCAAAACAGCCGGGCAAATGATAGCATACGCCTAAAAATTGGATTGGCCAAAAAATACAAAGTTTGTAGGTTGAAACAGCTGATACATTGCAAACAAGTCCGAAACTACCGCTCAATATATATATATATATGTATATTGACCGGCAGTTTATCTCGTAGCATCCAATGGACTAGCAAATACCTAAAACTTGTTGTTGATCTGACCAAAAGGGTGTGTTCATATTCCTCGATAAAAGAAACGTTTTTGTCACATGTCAAGTTTGGCGGTTTAAATGAGATCACTAGCAATTATTGCTTCCGCTCGACAACGTCAACAGAATAAAAAAAGGTATGTTCTCCCATCTCATGTCCTGTATACCATATTTAAGAAATGTCATGTTTGATAGTCAGGAAAATCGGTCGTAATTGATGAGGTATAAGGTAACCTGAGTGAGTAAGTGAGTTTGTTTTAACGCCGCTTTTAACAGTATTCCAGTTATATCATTGCGTGTCAGCTTAATGTGGGTGGAAAGCCCGAAGTGATGCAGGTCTCAGACGTTTACCACTTCGGTGAAACCCACGAGCACGGGTATGGTGCTGACAAACCTAGAAACATAATCGTGGCGAACCGGGATTCAAACCAATGATAGGTTTCTGGCGTGCCCAAGGGACGCAACTCTGAACAGCGAATTGCGGCGCCTTAGACGACTGGGCCACCCGTGCCCCCGAAAGTAACCTGAGAGGAACTTATGTGACACGAAAAGAGAACTTAGACCTTCCATAAACAGACAGGTTTAGTGACAGGAACTGATGTGACACGAGAAGAGAACTTAGACCTTCAATATACAGACAGGTTTAGTGTCAGGAACTGATGTGACACGAGTAGAGAACTTAGACCTTCCATATACAGACAGGTTTAGTGGCAGGATGATGTGACACGAGAAGAGAACTTAGACCTTCAATATACAGACAGGTTTAGTGTCAGGAACTGATGTGACACGAGAAGAGAACTTAGACCTTCAATATACAGACAGGTTTAGTGGCAGTAACTGATGTGACACGAGAAGAGAACTTAGACCTTCAATATACAGACAGGTTTAGTGGCAGTAACTGATGTGACACGAGTAGAGAACTTAGACCTTCAATATACAGACAGGTTTAGTGTCAGGAACTGATGTGACACGAGAAGAGAACTTAGACCTTCAATATACAGACAGGTTTAGTGGCAGGAACTGATGTGACACGAGTAGAGAACTTAGATCTTCCATATACAGACAGGTTTAGTGTCAGGAACTGATGTGACACGAGAAGAGAACCTAGACCTTCCATATACCGACAGGTTTAGTGTCAGGAACTGATGTGACACGAGAAGAGAACTTAGACCTTCAATATACAGACAGGTTTAGTGTCAGGAACTGATGTGACACGAGAAGAGAACCAAGACCTTCAATATACAGACAGGTCTAGTGGCAGGAACTGATGTGACACGAGAAGAGAACTTAGACCTTCAATATACAGACAGGTCTAGTGGCAGGAAATGACGTGACACGAGAAGAGAACTTAGACCTTCCATTTACCGACAGGTTTAGTGGCAGGAACTGATGTGACACGAGAAGAGAACTTAGACCTTCCATATACCGACAGGTTTAGTGTCAGGAACTGATGTGACACGAGAAGAGAACTTAGACCTTCAATATACAGACAGGTTTAGTGTCAGGAACTGATGTGACACGAGAAGAGAACTTAGACCTTCCATATACAGACAGGTTTAGTGTCAGGAACTGATGTGACACGAGAAGAGAACTTAGACCTTCAATATACCGACAGGTTTAGTGTCAGGAACTGATGTGACACGAGAAGAGAACTTAGACCTTCTATATACAGACAGGTTTAGTGTCAGGAACTGATGTGACACGAGAAGAGAACTTAGACCTTCAATATACAGACAGGTTTAGTGTCAGGAACTGATGTGACACGAGAAGAGAACTTAGACCTTCAATATACAGACAGGTCTAGTGGCAGGAAATGATGTGACACGAGAAGAGAACTTAGACCTTCGATATACAGACAGGTTTAGTGTCAGGAACTGATGTGATGTAGTTAATCTTTTGCAGATAATTCCCTCTTCTAAATAAGCAAACTATTTGTTTTGATCTCCGTTGTCTTCACATCTCATCTTCACACAGAGAATCATTCACTTTCTTAAAATAGCAAACAAATACGATCGATGTTAATGATAATATCCGTTTCTTTAATCTGTAATAGTGAGTGAGTGAGTTAAGATTTAACGTCACATCGGCAATTTTTCAGCTATACCGTGACGAGATAAAGTTAAACATTGACATCAAACATATTTAGTGTGCATAAAACCTGTCTCCGAAGAACAGTATAATAACTAGACTATCACAGGTTTGAGGTAAAACTAGTTTTAGAAAACGTGAAAGAGTAAACTATCAGTAAACAACACATTATAAAAAAGGGCTACAGAATGCCAGCAACGAATAATTTAGGGACCGTGGGGACTTACGATACTTTCTCCAGCAGGATTGACACCATCCCTGTCAGCTGCTGGCTATGGTATGCCATTTTAGCCATCAATTAAAAGAACAAATATTTTGCAATTAAAACCAAGGAAGGAATAACATACTTTGAAAGACATGGAGTGACAATACCCTCTCAGGGGGACAATAAGTTTACACTTCTTCAAACCCCGTCAAAGGCACAGCCATAAACAATCTCAGTTAATAATAATACACTACCAACTAATAAGAAACACATATTTACATCAAAATATATCAATAAGTTCTTTTTCTGTTAAAACACCAATAATTTAATGAGAGCTAATATTGGTAAAAAGGTCCTTTAGTGATGAAACTTTGAGAATTGATCCCTTGTGATGGAAAAATCAACACAGTCAAGCAGGACATGCTTGACCGTAATTTTATCATCACAAGGGATAAAGAATGGAGGATCCTCACCTTTTAATAAACATGGAGGATCCTCACCTTTTAATAAATCTTCGTGGTTTTATTTGCTGTGGCCAATACGACATCATCGTTAAATGACCTCTTCCAATCCCAAGATTGACAACCCAAGTAGGTGTAACCGATATTTGATTTGATTTTATGTAACCTATTGATGCCTACTTTGTTGTTCCACTTCTTTTGCATGAGATCTCGGATGTAACATCTAATCACTGTATGGGATAAGAAGTGGTGTCACAGATTTGCTTTTACAGCAGCAGCAGCCATTGTATTTCCTTTTATGCCCTCATGACTGGGCAACCAACAAAAGACGACGTCATTAGCCACTTTAGCAACTAAGAGTGTCACGTGTGTTTATTCTGGTATATACACATCATATATATCCTGCAACTGAGAGTCTCCTCTCGTCTGTTTATTCTGGAAAATACATCCTGCAACTGAGTGTGTTACGTCTGTTTATCATCGTATATACGCATCATATACACCCTGCAACTGAGTGTTACGTCTGTTTATTATGGTATATACGCATCATATACACCCTGCAACTGAGTGTTACGTCTGTTTATCATGGTATATACGCATCATATACACCCTGCAACTGAGTGTTAAGTCTGTTTATCATAGTATAGACGCATCATATACACCCTGCAACTGAGTGTTACGTCTGTTTATCATGGTATAGACGCATCATATACACCCTGCACCTGAGTGTAACGTCTGTTTATAATGGTATATACGCATCATATACACCCTGCAACTGAGTGTTACGTCTGTTTATCATGGTATATACGCATCATATACACCCTGCAACTGAGTGTTACGTCTGTTTATCATGGTATAGACGCATCATATACACACTGCAACTGAGTGTTACGTCTGTTTATCATAGTATATACGCATCATATACACCCTGCAACTTACTGTTGTACGTCTGTTTATTCGGGAATATGTTTTAACCAGATTTATTTTGCAATGAAATGGATCAGCAAATAAGCCATTAGCTCATCTTTATGTCATCAATAATTTGTCATTCAATTGTCAACATTGTCCAGTTCGAAAATATCTTCCCTGTTTTGCAACAGATCCATCGACAGCGACGCTTGCAATGGTGCCATACCTTACAGCCTTGGAATTTGAGAAACTGGACACGAGTGTGTGGTTAGCGATAAATAGCGATTTCTTCTTTTTCGTCGTCGAAAATGAGCGTGTTGCCCCACATTGTGTACGTGAATTTGATAATTTCGGTCGCGGTAGTGTAATGGTGTGGGAGCCATATCCTACACCACAAGATCTGACATGTTGTGGTTAATGAGAATTTGACAGCAAATCGCTACATGAATCAAATTCTTCAATCTCACCTTCTTCCAATCATTGACCGCCAGAGGGAGCTGTTTCAACAGAACAACGCTCCACCGCACACAGCTCGTGTCACGGTAGACTACCTTCATAATGCCAGGATCAACGGCTTGCCCTTGTCGTCAAGATCTCCAGATCTCAACCCAATCGAACACCTCTAGGATGAACTCGATCGACGTGTACGTCAACGTTATTAACAATTACATCTACTAACATGATGTCAAATCCTTTATCACAAGTACATTTACAGAATCACTTAAATATATCGAGAAAACGAGATACATAAGTATCAAGTTTATCTCTAAATTAGACACTTCGAGTATTGATTCCCCTTTATCAGTCACACACTGAATCTACGTCTGTTATTTAGAAATGTTCAAGGTACGTGAACTCCTAACCGATCTATTGAAATGAATACATTTAAATTCACAACAAATTATTAATGGTTGTATGTTAGAGAACAGACTATTCGAGGAAAGAACATTTGCGATGACGTGTGACACCCAGTACACAAACGTCATCCTGTAGGGGTACAGCAATAGAACATCTGAACAAGTTATGTCCATAGGGCCGTTGCGTTTCATCCAGTAGGCGTTGAATGTCATTGCTGCGTGTTTGTCTCTGTGATGATGGTATTTAGCAACATCATATGTCTGTTCTATCAGCTTCTGGTGTTCTGTGTTCTCACAGTAGGCGCAGGTATGTACGATGGTATTCTGGTGCATTTTGGAAGGAATGTTAGTCCAGGAAAGATTGATGACGGGGGCAGAGTTGAAATTGCCCACCCGTCCTCAAGACTTCACTGTTTCGCTATGTGCGCCCGTGATCCCAACTGTTCCAAGTGCGTCCGTTACGACATTGATGGAACGGTTGAAGCAGCTTTCAAGAAGGTGTTGAGAAGTTCGCAGCCTCATGCCGACGAGTATGTTCTTAAATGTGGTAAGTTAAACATCCATGATAAATACAATAAGTTTTCATCACCATTTCATCGCTTCAGTCAGATCCTGTGCCTACATATGTCTAATTTTCAAGATCAGTTCATCACATCCAATGGGGTCTGATGAAGATTGTACCTTTTTATATCGTTTTTTAATTATAATTTTATTTCTTTTTGGCGTATATAAACATTAAGTTTACATAATATAGTTTATATTCAATCTTAAGTACATACACGTTACAAAGTATATCTATGGATACTAACACAAACAATTATTCCAGTGTTCGGATGGCAAGACATCTTTGTTGAAATTGTGCAAGTTCGTGGGTTTACGTGAAAAGATGGTGACAGAGTTGCCAAAATTCCATGAACTGTGTGTATTTACATTGTGAATATAATATATATCTGTTCATGTAATATGAGTTGAGAATTTGGTAGGGAGTGGAAAATGTTGGATTTGAATATGTTTTCCTTTGTTATAATATGATTTAAACCATCATTTCATTTTTCTTGATAGCCTAATAAAATTGTCCGTTTTGAAACTTCTATGTCTATTCCAGGTCTGTCTTTAATCCATTTTGCAAGGTTGTTACAGGCATGTTTTACAATTTCACAATTAAAGAACATGTGCATTCAGGTGTTTTTCTACTTTACAAAAATTGCAAAGACATGCTTCTTTACATTCCATTGTGTACAACGACCCGTTTGTTGGTATAAGTCTATGAATAATACTGCATTGGAACCATTCTTATTTTGAGGACAGGTTATTTCTCTGGGCCTACGATTAATCATTTGACAATCTTTTCCCGTCATGTTAACCCCCTGGATGCCATTTGGACATATATGTCCCTACACAAACGCAGTTGCTGTGCCAGAGGGACATATATGTCCTTCTGAAACATCATGTTAAAAGAATTAAAGTAAAATATTTTTGGATTACCCCAAGCCCATAGCAATTGCAACATCGCAAAAAGTAGTAAATTTCCAACACATCTGTGTCATATTCACAACTCTACTGTCAATAAATAATGCATATGGAATTCCCCTTGTTTACACTTTTGTTCAAATGTTCCGCCATTGAAGTATTTTTTCATTTCGACAAATTGCACCGACTGATTGAAAATCCACATGCGAAGGAATGTTTGAAACCTTCATAACTATTTTGGTTAAAAGTTTGAAATGATAAAATATCTACGCATGTATGTAATAATTAGCTAATGAAACCCACTAAATGCCCAGTTTATCGATGGTGAATGGAGTGTATATTTTTGCTTCACAGTATTTGTTCAAGGCCTCGTTCATCACATTGAGTATCAAAGCGTATTCCAAAACATTCATACAGCAATATATACCTACTGACATCTGTAAAAAAACAGTCTGTGTGAAAATGTGCCACTTCTCATATTCATCCGTATACTAAGAAATTCCATTAATGCTTCCTAAACCTCAAATTCTGCAAAAACACAGGAAAGTTAGCGAAACTTCTTCGCCGAAATTGTAAACAAAATGGCGACCGAAGTTGAAGGTCGCTTAGCGGTACTTTTCATGAGAGAAAAAAAGTCGAAATCATGTCTCCCAGAAAAATCGCAAACGCACATGATAAAGTTTGACACACCCTTTTGGGTCTGTGTTGTTCATGTTTTGTGACTGATCATATGTAAGTCACGTATTCGTATGTTTAAAGAGGCGTGCCAATTTATTAAAAGACGTTGAAAAGTAGGTTGGTAACAACGGCATATAGACTTTATGCAGTGTCCAATATATGTATAGTTTATTGGTTATATAAATATACTGAAATAAATTAAAAACTTCACAATCCTAAAATTTTAACATTTTGACCAGTTATCATTGTGGGCCCTTATTGTGTATTTAAACAGTAATGGCCACGTATTGTATAACACCCGTTTTTGTGTAGCTGAATCGATCAAAATCATGTGCACAGCACTATAGAGGCGAAAGAGGTTTTTCACGTGCAACTGGTCACGTGGCCATAATACCGCACGTGTTTTCAACCATACTTGTTAGCAGTCATTAACAAAAAAAGAAAAACACAAGAAAACAAAAGTCTTTACGGCCATTTGTCATGCCATTCCTTTCAAATGTGCAACGTGAACGTGACATCGGCATGTTGCAGACGGGAACGTCCGTAGCTGAAGTCGCAAGGACGATGGGTTGTAGTCGACGGACTGTTTATGATTTACAGACGCGTCTACAGCAAAGGGGTACCACCGCTGATCGCTCTCGGCCAGGTCGACCACGTGTGACATCACATGCAGGGGATCGTCAGATTGTCTTACGTCACCTCCGTACCCGATTTTTGACGGCTACATCAACCAGAATGAACTGTTGAATGGGGAGACTGAGTGCGCAAACTGTTCGAAACCGTCTGAGAACTGCTCACCTTCAAGCACGACGGCCATACTGCGGGCCGATTCTGACTCAATTACACAGACGTCAACGTCAATTGTGGGCACAGCGACACTTACGATGGATTCAGAGGAATTGGAATCAAGTCGTCTTCAGTGATGAATCCCGATTTCATCTTCGATTTGCTGATGGTAGGGCGAGGGTGTGGAGGCGCCGTCATGTTGTGTACAGGAAGTTGACAGATTTCGAGGCGGAAGTGTCATGGTGTGGGGTGCTTTCTGTGGCAATGCACGTTCCAGGCTTCTTGTCATCCGTGGCAACCTCAACGCTGCTGCTTACCGCGACCAGGTACTGGCACCAGAACTTCTGCCTTTTATGGCAGCACATGGACCCGGTTTGATCTTCCAACACGACAATGCCAGACCCCACACAGCAATTTTGACAAGGAATTTCCTTCAGAATGCGGGAATCAACGTCATGGACTGACCGTCAAGGTCTCCCGACCTCAAGCCCATTGAACACGTCTGAGATGCTCTTGGCAGAAGTCTGCGCACTCTCCAGAACCAACCACAGAATTTGCAAGATCTTGGCACCATTTTTCAGCAACAATGGCGTCGTCTTCCCAATCATGTGTTCACAAGCATCACAAGGTCCATGCGGAGGCGTTGTGTGGCAGTTGTCAACGCACATGGTGGCCATACACGCTACTGAACGTGTGTGCCATCAGATTCTCGTGCTTGTGACTTATGATTTAAACTGTTGATGTTATTACCGAATACCGTAGGTGCTTGGAACAAACTATGGTTACCACCGTTAATTAAAATCCTTCTTTGGACATAAATGATTAAAACTTACCTATCTGATACATTTGTCCGTTGTGTATCATGTATGAGATTACTTTAAAAAATGTGAAGTTTTTAATTTGACTCAGTATATATAAACACGAACTATGTGATGTTGAATTATGAACGTGTAAAGGTCAGCTAACATTACTTGAATACCGGTTCCCGCTTAAGCTATTCATTACCTCGGTCTAAACGAGTTCGTTAGCTAGCTCTTTGACAGTAGAATTCATTACTAAATTATTAAATTAATAATCTATCATTTAATTCCAGTATGTAAATTTGGTATTCATACGGTTTGTTATTGTTAAATATCTTATTATTATTGCAAGACTCATTTTTTTTATTTCACGAATACAAATGAAGCTGTTACGGTTATCGACAATTCGGTTTCAATTATCCACCATATCGGAGTTGGCAAGAGCGGCAAATTTCGGATTGTTCGTCTGGAACGAAATACCGTGACCCGCGACCTTTGACATGCCACGTCACAGAGGTTACAGGTGCCCGAGTAAAACAACACAAAGTTCGATGTTGTAATCACCAACAGTGTTAAGTATGACATCCATTGTAAATAATTATACATTATATGCTTTAATCTTTATCTTCATGCTTTGTTTATCGAATCAGCGCGATGAACACAAATGAAATATAAAAAACGTTCGCTTCCCGCCGACAGCATGAATATTCATAGGGATAAAAATAGCCCCATGTGACAGACGACAACATTGCGATCGAAGTTGCCCATCAAGCATCAATCATGTCATCGGTGGGTGTTGGAGACGACGATGATTTTGGGGGGGGGGGTGTCGGACTTCGAGTCGGACATATCAGTCGATTCTCTCGAGTCCGACTCCGAGTCCGACTCCCAGGAAGAGATAAGCGGTAAGTAACATTAATTCATTTTCAGTAAATTGAGTATGTGTACTGTCAGTGTCAACATGGTCAAAGCAATGGCGGGAATATGAATTTGTTATGTTTTTGCAATTTTCGTAATTGTAGGCTAGATCTACTCTCGACAGTTGTGATGTTTCAAATGTTTAAATATCTACCATACCATGATAGTCATAGTAGAAACAGCCAACTTCCTTGTTTAGTATTTCATGAAATATGAATCTTAGAAATGATTTGAAAGAAAGGCTCTCATGGTAGTGAAGTTTTAACATGTCTACATGTGGCCTACACGTATGTTTGCTAAGTGCAGTAATATTAATGGAAAAATGTCTTTGTTCAAAATTAAAATTATCTTGAAGGACACACTAGTTCACACTTTTGACCTGAAGCCATATTTTTAAAGGAGTATAATGTGTCAGTCCTCAGAAATCTAAATCTAAAAGGTCTAACTTATTTTGAAATATAAAAAATGAAAATGTTTCGTTCATTTTAAATGTTAAATGTTATAGATATATCATTAAGGATGTAAATCAACATTTATTATAACTTACTAAGGAGAAAGGGTAGTGGCATTGCACCAAGTGACTGTTGTCCTTGCGCCAAATGGGTTGGGGGGGCAGCGCATTGAACAAATGTTCCCTCACCGGGCAGGTAGCCCGGAGCTATGGCCGTTTTTGTATGAAAATGTACCTTCATTGTAAAGCTTTTGATTTTAGTTCTAACCTCGGAAATGTTGGCGTCATGATTACACAATTGTTTCCCTGTGACTGCTCAATGAAGCCCTTCATTTTTCATTAATAAATTCATGTGGAGCACATATAATTATCCTTATCTTATCTTTATATAGTAGTAATGAAGATCGAGAAGAAGTCTTTCAACATGTTCAATCTATTCCCAACTAAAAAGGTCACAGGTTATACATATTAATTACAAGCAAAATATTAGTCTTGATGAAAATAAAGTTGCCACATGATTATTGATACTGTCTTGTAAAATATGCACAAGATCTACAGGGTCTGAAATAGTTCCTTCAAAAAACTAAATATATGTCTATAGGTCTATAAGTATATATATATAATATATTCATATTTTAATTAAATTTAAGATTGATACCAAACATAAAATACATTGGAGAAATGACAAACTGACATGAAACAATTTGCAAAATGTGTGTATCCAAGGGAGGTATTATAGGACATAAAGAAATGATCTCCCCTTGATCAATAATATAACATGAGTCAGCAGTTGCTGAGTTCCAATTATGATAAGAAACATCCATGAAAATTTGCAAATGCAGAGATAGAAACTAACATTTTAGTCCACTAGTTTATATGTTAAAATGATAACGTATAGTAAAACGCTATAAAATTGGCAAATTTCTACTAGTCCTTATGACACCTTAACTATTAGACTGTTTTGCAAGGACAATAGGACTAGTGCCACTTTCTATTGCTCTACTGCACAAAAATATATAATCAGGACAATGACATGGACATTAATACCAGCTCACTTATCCGGATACAAATTTCAAAATCTTCCCATTGTTTTTTACAGTACAATGGAATTTTACCCTGTCTTGTAAAGTATTATAGTTCAAACCCTTCATTTTGGTTTCGGTGTTAAGCATCACATAAAAAAATACTAAAGAGGCAAACATAAAAAAAGTTAAACATGTCCTCACAATTGTGATTGCAATAATTTATCTGCAATCTCTGAATTCTTATGCTTTAATTTTCAACCATGTCATAAAACAATATTATTTGAAAGGTTTTAAATTTCTGGATATTTGAATGTTGATAATACAGTTATACTATGTCTAGGATATGGTCTGTGAAGTGGAATGATTAATACATGCTTTTTCCAAGCTCCTATGTTATTTGAATTCAGGGACACACTACACATATCTATCTTTTAAGAAGGAATCCTTTCCCTTAGCACTTTTATATGTGATTGAAAGGAAATTATTAATAAGAAGCATTATTTCAAATTTCAGATCACGAGGAAAATAACACTGATGAGAGTGAAGAAGAGGCAGGGGCCAAACCGATTGTCCGTGGCCCCTGGCTGCCCGTGCTGGACACGGACAGCTTTGACCTCGGCAACATCAATTGAGGAGATCAATTTTGATTATACTTTGAACATTTCATGACAAAAATCACATATACATCCAACTGACTGTAAGAAATGTTAGCTAATACAGTTCCTTTTGGGTTTGTGATCAGTGGTTCCATGTCTTTAATACTGCTTGATGGTCACTCAGTGGCTGATGATGTAAGCAGGGACGGAAATGGAAATCGGGAACATATGATCAGATCGCAACGTTAGAATCTTTGATGAATCAATGCGTTTATCATCTACAAATTACGACAGATTTCAGACCATCACTGGAGCACTCAGCTGTGCTTACAGAATTATGTTCAACTAAACTTACTATCTCGTTTGCTGTCAAAGATGTTATAATAAATCCAAAATCCCAAACACCGCTGAACACGGTCGACGACATTTTGAAATATTCAAACTAAAGCTGTCGACAACACAAAAGGCATTTTCGTATTGTTTCTGCTTCATGTGAAGTTTTTAATTATTCTGTGTTTGTATAATCGTTATATGCTAAAAATGAAAATAAAACAACGTTATTTAGGATTCATAAAGATACGAGAATAACTCGTTCATTTGTCTGTATGCAAATTTCGTTGACGTGCAAATGGACATGTCCGCCATCGCCCGGTAGGAGTATTTTCAGTGAACTGATTTATAATTACATGAGCCGTGAGGAATACCTTTTGGTGCCAGGTAAGTACAAATATGCCATTCATAAGGGCATGTTCTTTCCAGATTACCTAGTACGATTTTCATACTAAAAAATGAATAATGGCCGAAAAGAATAATGATTTATTGCAATGAAGAAAACACAACACCGCGTATAAGTTTTATTTTGAAATGCGGTTTCGTTCTCTTCTTTCTAAAAGTACGTTATTTTAAATTTCATAGTTAAAGTTACACATTACAATTTATATGAGCATGTAAGTACTAAACCACAGATTTTAGGGATAAGATTTCATTCCTCACTTATAAATAGTTTTTTCATTAATATGCATTTTCCGACATGATATGCAAACGATAACGTTATAATTTCACTAATTTACGGACAAAAGGGCGTCACACATATTTGAACAAATTCGTAATCGACGATACCGCGGACGATTTTCCACGGAGATGTTTCATTTTCAACACGGTAATCGGGAAACAAACAGGCTTTCGCATAATGTTTTTGGTTTTTACATTAGTGGAGATTTACAACCTGACAAGACGCACAAAGTAACCAGTGCGCAATGTCAACAAAACAGCCGTCATGGACATTTAAAAAAAAAATGCATAATCAATACGTTTGTCGAGCTATAAACTACTGGTAATCACGTTAATGCTTTACAAGATCTACATCGGCAGTTAGGGAAATGGTTGTACTGTTATAGTGTGAAATTTGAAAATTGTGGGTTTTACCGTTGTTACGTTACGTCGTTTTTAGACGAAGGTGTGCAGTTTCCAGAACGTCACTCGCAAATAAACTCGGCACAGCGATAGCACACAGGCTATTTTTAGGTGGCAGCCAGAGGGTTAAAAGGGCAATATCTATTTCCCATCTTTGCATGTATTTTGGGGATATCATATTGTTTGGTACCTTATTTAATATTTTTAAATATTTCATAAAATATTCTACACAGCCCCGCCGCCACTCTCCAAATGTGGTTTTAAGAGCAGATGTGACTTAGAGGTGATTGAAATATTCTTACACTTGAGATTTTATTTTATTGCTTGAAAAAGACTAGAATATTCAAGAAAATGTATTTTACAGTCGTATATCTGTTTTAGGTCTAAGAGATCTAGAAGATGTTCACTCTCTTCTATGAAATCGTTTATAAGATTAATACCTTTCCCCGAGTAATGTTCCCTCTTCTAATATTCGTATTAGGCAATAAAGGTTTGGATAATATATCTTTTTCTTCATAGAATTTTTTTTTTCTTTTAAGCTATAATGCAAACAGAACATCTTTCCAGAATACATTGGTATCATTTATAATCTTTTCATGATCAGAAATATAGAATTGGTACTTTTGCAGAAAATCAATTTGTGTTGGACTTGTATTATTAATCTTAAGAGTGGTAAGTTTAGAGTGTGGATGTGAATGGAAGAAACGTTTAGTCCAAGATATCTTTTGAGCAGTGATTGTAATTTTAATATCAGGCACTCTTTTACCACCCTCTTCATAAGGGTTTATCATAATATTTCTTCTGACTTTAATTTGTCTGGTTTATTTTTCCATATAAAACGAAAGTAAGGTGTTTCGAGTTGTATACTTCTTTCACTTGTATTAGGTAGGTTTCAGAAAATGGTGGATTAATTTTGGTAAAATGTTTTAGTGCTGTAATTCTACATAATGGGATCAGGTCACGTGTTAACCAAGAGTGCTTGATGGTTTTTATAATTTTAAGTTTGTCTGCCAAATTGTGAGTAAAAATAATACCGAGTAGAGTAAAACCTTTTTTGGACCAATTCAAATTCCAACTTTTGAACAGTTTTATCACAGAAGCGTTGTAAGCTTTCATTTTGCTTGTGTTATTTTTTAAGCCCGAAAAAGATGCATAAGATTGAAGAGTTGTCATTGTGTTTTGGAGACTATCTTCAGTTCCATTTAATATGAGAGATGCATCGTCTGCGAATTGAAAAATGAGATATTCTATCTCATCAATACTTATTCTGTATGTTTTTTTATTAGTGCGTAGCACCATTGCCAAAATGTAAGCCCATAACAAGAATATATTAAAAATAAAGGTTCACCTTGTCTACATCCTCTTGTTACTTTAAAGAAAATCTGAAGCAAAACCGTTAACAAAAACAGTAGATTAAATAACGTGATAGAAGGTTGTTATCCATTGCTTATCTGAAGGTCAAAATTAACAAAAGCCAAAACTTCGTAAATGAAATCCCAATCTACTGAATCGAAAGCCTTTTCAAAGTCTTCGTAATTTCAATGCATTCAGTAAAGTCCATGATATCGTAAATTAATCAAGACGTAGTGCATTCTCCAATGTATCGTTATGACAGAAAACCTCTTTGATCCTCGTTTAATTATTGTTGGCTGTTTTCTAATTCTATTTGCCATTGTAACATATGCTAGCTTACAGGAAACATTTAATAGTGAAATTGGTCTCCATTTTTAAGTGCTGCTTTGGTTTGTCTTTTTTTAGGGACGCATGTTATTAGACCCTGCTTTTGACAAACTGATAATTCTCCTCTTTTGAAACCTAGGTTCAATGATCGTATGCAATATTTATGCAAACCTAGACAGATAAATTTGTAGAATTCTACAGTAAATCCATCAGGACCCGAACCTTTTTCATTTTTCATAATTTTTAAAGACTTTAAAACTTCCTTCCATTGTAACGCATTGCTAAGGCCTAATTGTTGTGATGTGCTTAGTTGTGGAATATTAAGGTCTTTAAACTTGTCATTTAGGTTTATGTTTTGCATGTCTGTTTCGTGTACAAATGTTGGTAATAACTCTGAGTTTCGTTGATGATATCTTTCGTTTCAGTAATGGTATGTCTATTCTTTGTTTTTAGCTCAGCTATAGCCTTGTTCAGAGAATTTCTTTTTTTCTGAGAATAAGATAAATTTCGTTGGATTTTAGCCCCCATTCCCCCCGAGATCGCGTGATTATTCCTTCTGTTTTTATATAAATCATTTCTTCCATTTCGATGTTTTCCTCCTTATGTTTCAACAATATTTCATTTTTCTATATCATTTGAGGTACCTACATTAATTTGAAATTCTTCAATATGTTTTTGTATATAAGTCCTTTTTGTATAGTTTGACCTCTTACCATCAACAGTAGTCTATATTAAATATGGCATTGCTTTGTTCATCGACACCTTTTTCATTATGGTCTATTGTTTTATTCATTATTTCTTTAGGTCCTGCAGCCAATATATACTTTCGCATTTTGAAAAACATTTTTGAGATTGTCAACCATTAATAATCTTACATAATTGTGTCTTGCCATGTGAACTTCTGAGAGTATGTTGTGTACACGGTATATTCTGTAACAAGAAAGGGATGAAAAGACAAGGTAGTAAGAAACAGATAGGAAGCAAAACATACATTTACTCACAGGTTAATATGGTCTGCCATGATGTGGAGTCGGTGTTGCCAAGAGTCTGACATTTCTTCACATGATATAATTTTGGACACATGGAAACAGGCGACGTAGTTGATTTCCTATAGTTAAGTGGAGGTTTGCTGAGAGTGGGGTGTTCAGTTGGTTGGCTGGTTGGTTTGTTGTTTAACGCCGCACTCAGCAATATTCTAGCTATATGACGACGGTCTGTAAATAATCGAGTCTGAATCAGACGATCCAGTGATTAATATCATGAGCATCCATCCACGCAATTGGGATCGAGGGCATGCATCAACCAAGTCAGCGAGTCTGACCACCCGATTCCGTTAGTCACAACTTACAACAAGCATAGTTGCGTTTTACGACAAGCATGGGTTGCTGAAGACCTATTTTACCCCGGATCTTCACGGGTCTGGGGTGTTCAGACCTGTACGAATGAAAATCTGGGCAAGGCTAATAATGTGATTAAAGTGAATTGGTATCTTACATTTTTGATTTTTTTTATTATGTTAAGCTTTTAATTTGTTAAAGAAAGCAGGTTTGCTATTCATATTAATATCTGTGTGAGTCATAATTCGTGCATTTTTCACAACCTGAGACAAAAGTATTTTCGAAGTTTTTTCTGAAACAAATATTTGTCAAATACAAATCCCTACCCCTACCATCTCCAGATGATCAGTCACTGATGTTGTTTCTTGTATCCACAGGGTACACCGACAAATCTGCTCCACCCACACAGGACACTGGCAAATCTGCACCACCGACACAGGACAACGGCAAATCTGCTTCACCCACACAGGACATCAACAAATCTCCACCACCCACACAGGACACCGACAAATCTGCTTCACCCACACATGACACCAACAAATCTCGACCGCCCACACAGGACACCGACAAATCTCCACCACCCACACAGGACATCAACAAATCTGCACCACCCACACAGGACATCAACAAATCTCCTCTGCCCACACAGGACACCTACAAATCTCCAACACCCACACAGGACACTGACAAATCTCCACCACCCACACAGGACATCAACAAATCTCCACTACCCACACAGGACATCAACAAATCTCCACCACCAGCACAGGACACTGACAAATCTGTACCACCCACACAGGACATCAACAAATCTCCACCACCCACACATGACACCAACAAATCTCCACCACCCACACAGGACACGGACAAATATCCACCACCCACACAGGACATCAACAAATCTGCACCACCCACACAGGACATCAACAAATCTCCACTGCCCACACAGGACACCGACAAATCTCCACCACCCACACAGGACACTGACAAATCTCCACCACCCACACAGGACATCAACAAATCTCAACTACCCACACAAGACATCAACAAATCTCCACCACCAACACAGGACACTGACAAATCTGTACCACCCACACAGGACACCGACAAATCTACACCACCCACACGGGACATCAACAATTCTACAGCACCCACACAGGATATCAACAAATCTGCACCACCCACTCAGGACACGGACAAATCTCCAACACCCACACAGGACATCAACAAATCTCCCCCACCCACACAGGACATCAACAAAACTGCACCACCCACACTTAATGTCCAAAAATCTCCTGTGCTCCAAGACAAAGCCTCATCAACCTTGCAGAACAAGAAACGTGCGGGAAATGTAGATCCTTCCAGAAGTAAAGAACTTAGAAAAGGGGAGAAAAACAGAATGACGAAGATTTTCAGGAAGACAAAGATTGCAAAAGCAGGTAGGTTCATTAACAGGATACACTACGATGTATACACATAAAAAAAGTTTAGCATCTCCCAGACATTTTCTGTATAGTAAACAAGAATCACGAACATGACAAAATTGACTCGCCCACATGTACAGATCGAACAACACGACAAACAAGTCAGAATGCGCGTTTCACTACGCACTTTGGTCGAGGAATCACCCCTTAATACTTTATTAGTTATATTTGGTGTCCAAATATACCAACACGACAGTCAAAATTGCATTTTCACAATGAACAACGCCATCGGCAAAAATCGCCCCCTTTTCCTAAACGCAAAGAAGACTCAGCCGTGAATGTTGGAAATGGATTAACAGTAAACAGGTCTCCGCCTACACATGCTCGCGGATGTACATTGTTGCGTCAAAGTTTTTATCCTAAATATATTCAAAAGATTTATACATATATACAACAACGCTTTGGATATATAGTTCCAACACGGAGACTGTAAAATAAAGTCACGTTAGCAGTAATGATAATAGCTATAACATCTACCATAAAAGGTCATTGAATTTGCTAAACAAAGTATTTGTGATCTATCACCACAGGTAATCACACACAACCACCAGATTACCTGTATTCTGCGGTATTTCCGTCTGACAAGGCGTTCCTAGCTGTCGACAGTAAGCTAGAATGTTTACATCACGTGACGGTCATGTGCTAACGAGTTCGATCAAAAATAGTTCCGGCTTACATTGACACCTCAGAGGTTAATTTCAGCAAAAATGGCCGATTGGTCTAACAACTAACAATGGCGGATGTGGTTAACAAATTGACTAGGTTTTCCGCTGTGCACGATTGCGCGAAGACCATAACCGTGATGACAATGGTGCGTGTCGTTATTGTGCTTGCTCCGGGATAACACGACTGGTCACAATGACACAACCGCTCTTTGTAATATTGAAATTCTGTGTTTCAGCGAATGCATTCGTCCGGAGCACGTACAAGGTTGTGACAGAGACTGGGAAAACTAAAGACAGTTCCACTGACTGCTTGGTACATCTCAGAGTCTACGGTTACAAGAACAACGTTGAGGTGTTGTACCTGCATAAAGATCTCCGAGATATGGGTGCAGGAAAGGTCGATAGGTTTCAGGTATGTTGATGTATCGGTTGATTTTTGTGTGTTTGTTGTAACGCCGCATTGAGTGCTCATTAGGTGAGGTGAGGTGAAATTGGGTTTAACGCCGCGTCCAAGATTATTGCACTTATATAGCGACGTGCATGTACGTGTGTGTGTTTGTGTGGCTGCTTGTATACTAGTCCGGACTATAGTGCTAGCCCACTAACATGAATACCCCATTCAGACACAGTATACTGACTCGGAGCCGACCAGTCCTTGTTTTAGCCCCTTAATGCCGAGCGCCAGACAGGGTAACAACAAGTACCATCTTTTAACGTCTTTTAGTATGACGCGGCCGGGGATCGAACCCTGGGCCTTCCACTCTCCGGGCGGACGCTCTACCACTAGACCACGGAGGCGGTCGAGTGCTCATTAATCCACGCGTATATCGCCATACAGGATCAAAATCAATACAGGTCTGGTGCACATGCTGGGGAATGTAGATAAGGTATGTTTATGTTAAAGGCAGACATTTATGTTCACAACTCCTTGATAGTATCCCTCCTATATTCCACCTATATGACGGATATCTTTAAATAGATTGACCCGTGAAGATCCCGGTTAGAATTTATTAGTCTTCAGCCAACCACGCTTGTCGTAAGAGGCGAATAACGGGATCGGGTAGCCAGGCTTGCTCACTTTGTTGACGCATGTCATCGTATCCCAATTCCGTAGATCGATGCTCATGATTGCAATCACTGGATTGTCTGGTCCAGACTAATCTACTTCCAGACTGCTATCACATGAGTGCTGCGTTAAACAACAAACAAACAAACTGTAAATAAACTGATCGCGTGAAAAGGCTCGATGGACCAAACTTGATTATTTACAGACGCCGTCACAGAGCTGGGATATTTCCTGAGTGCGGCTGTAAACAACAATACACACTAAAACATGTTCATATTGGAGTCTATGTGTAAGTCTTGTCACAACGACACCCCTATATTGGTTTATAATTATGATGATATCTATTTCCAGTTCACCAGGACCAAAGACATAGGACATATTACAAAAATGGAGCTTTTCATTAAGAAGTTTGGATTAGCGCCGGCCTGGTTTTGTGTTAGGGTGAGTAGAAATGATGTTATTCATATTTTCTGTACACTCGTGTTCATACGTTTAGATCCTGCTTCGAATCCTAACATCCTCAAACCAGTTGTGATTCCCACAGTGGTATTGTTAAAAAATTGCAGCGCTCAACCCCTGGTTGCCACAGTGGTATTGTTAAAATATCGCAGCGTTAAACCCTGGTTGTCACAGTGGTGTTGTGGAAATATTGCAGTGTTAAACCCTGGTTGCCACAGTGGTGTTGTGGAAATATTGCAGTGTTAAACCCTGGTTGCCACAGTGGTGCTGTGGAAATATTGCAGCGTTAAACCCTGGTTGCCACAGTGGTATTGTTGAAATATTCTAGCATTAACCCCCTGGTTGCCACAGTGGTATTGTTGAAATATTGCAGCGTTAACTCCCTGGTTGCCACAGTGGTATTGTTGAAATATTGCAGCGTTAACCCCCTGGTTGCCACAGTGGTATTGTTGAAATATTGCAGCGTTAACCCCCTGGTTGCCACAGTGGTATTGTTGAAATATTGCAGTGTTAACCCCCTGGTTGCCACAGTGGTATTGTAGAAATACTGCAGTGTTAACCCCCTGGTTGCCACAGTAGTATTGTTAAAACATTGCAGCGCTCAAACCTGGTTGCCACGGTGGTATTGTTAAAATATCGCATTGTTAAACCCTGGTTGCCACAGTGGAATTGTTGAAATATTGCAGCGTTAAACCCTGGTTGTCACAGTGGTGTTGTGGAAATATTGCAGTGTTAAACCCCTGGTTGCCACAGTGGTATTGTTGAAATATTCTAGCATTAACCCCCTGGTTGCCACAGTGGTATTGTTTAAATATTGCAGCGTTAACTACCTGGTTGCCACAGTGGTATTGTTGAAATATTGCAGTTTTAAACCCTGGTTGCCACAGTGGTGTTGTTGAAATATTGCAACATTAAACCCTGGTTGCCACAGTGGTATTGTTGAAATATTGCAGTGTTAACCCCCTGGTTGCCACAGTGGTATTGTTGAAATATTGCAGCGTTAACCCCCTGGTTGCCACAGTGGTATTGTTGAAATATTGCAGCGTTAACCCCCTGGTTGCCACAGTGGTATTGTTGAAATATTGCAGCGTTAACTCCCTGGTTGCCACAGTGGTATTGTTGAAATATTGCAGCGTTAACTCCCTGGTTGCCACAGTGGTATTGTTGAAAAAGTAATTGCAGCGTTAAACCCTGGTTGTCACAGTGGTATTGTTGAAATATTGCAGTGTTAACCCCCTGGTTGCCACAGTAGTATTGTTGAAAAATTGCAGTGTTAACTCCCTGGTTGCCACAGTGGTATTGTTGAAATATTGCAGTGTTAACTCCCTGGTTGCCACAGTGGTATTGTTGAAATATTGCAGCGTTAACTCCCTGGTTGCCACAGTGGTATTGTTGAAATATTCTAGGATTAACCCCCTTGTTGCCACAGTGGTATTGTTGAAATATTGCAGTGTTAACTCCCTGGTTGCCACGGTGGTATTGTTGAAATATTGCAGTGTTAACAGCACAGTGTCACAGTGACAGGCACATTCCTCCTCTTCAACCAAGACTATGTAGACAAAATACATCAGTTGGTTTTTTTTCTTAGGTGTCCTCCATCATTTCGTTTAAAAAAATCAGAAAGTTTGCAGACACGAAAGTGGAAGTTAATTTTCCATGTTGAATAGTGTTTACAAAATCACGTTTCGCGTATTTATCACGCGCATATCACATCACATATACTTCACACTCAGCTGCGATCCATACATCCCTGAATCTTCATACATGAAAAAACTAAATGGCTTTAATTTGTCACTAAAGTAAATGGAGAAATGAAGAAAGTCCTAAACGTTGCGTGCATGTTTGGTAGTTTCTTTTAGGTGACGTTCGGGTGAATGAATCATTCTTTCTTGCAGTTAACACACTGACAGAAATAGTAGAGTTCACTAACTTAGTCACTGAATTTCACTGTCCACACATACACTAACATGTTAGTAAATGTTACTAAACTTTTACTAAATAGACTCGTAGGTGGTCTATCGTAGACTGTAAAATTGACTAACCACTGCAGTGCCGTACCCAAAGCCAATATACAGGTAGCACTCTTATTTATATCTAGCAATCATCTACTTGTCATGACACTGCGCATGTCACGTGGTCGAGGCGCCCAATCAGAAATCTGATACCCTGTGATTCAATCTGGCTTTGGAACATGTAGACGCTTTCTCATCGTCTAGTCAGCAACATGCATTTCAGTGGCCTGGCACAAGTCAACAGCGATTTGACTGGCTGTTTGAGCTAGATTTCTTGAAACCTGGTTTCTGATGGACCAATCCTGGGCTTTGGTTGTTTTACGCCATGTGCGGGGCCGATCGTTGTAATTTTTGTCTGCAGAAACATATTGCAAAGTCTGCAAATCACAGACATTGAACAAGTGCAACCTCACGCTGAGTTCTACCACTTAAAAGGATGTCAGTGACCCTTAAGCGTTCATCAAGTAGTAGACGACACATTCAAAATCGATCACAAATACTGTAGCAAAAGTAGAGAGCTTACACGTAACTGTAGGTAATGGAAATCAACATTACCAATGGCTCAGAGCGATTACACATTCACTCCATCCACTGAAGTCGAACAAAACCAAGAATGACCCCTACCCACGTGCAGGGCGGAATTGCAATATTTTGCATGTTTTGGGCTGCGAGGTTTTTGTTTCAGGGCAGTTTTATCTCTGGCAGTCATTTTTCAAAGGTTTGACGACCGTCCATAACAATTTATATTTCATGGTTCCCCACTTGGAGCCTCGTGAAGATTCCGGGGTAGAATAGGTCTTCTGCAACCCATGCGTGCCGTAAAAGGCGACTATGCTTGTCGTACGAGGCGATTAAAGGTATCGGGTGGTCAGGCTCGCTGACTTGGTTGATGCATGTCATCGTATCCCAATTGCTCGGATCGATGCTGATGATATTAATCACTGGATTGTCTGGTCCAGACTCGATTATTTACAGACCACCGTCAGAAAGCTGGAATATTGCTGATTGTGGCCTTAAACAAATAAACAAACAAACTTGTCTTGGAGAGTCTGTATAGTCGAATAAGGGGACTGTTATGAATGATATTCTTGCTGGAGTATTTGAGTCTGGAGTGCGAAGTAAGTAATACGTTCCAGGTGTATGAGAAACGTCTTGCAACAAGTCGAGTGAACTACTAATATCGCTTGTTTCAGTTTCATAACATTGTCATTTGGTTGGATACCACTTGTAGCGCTGGGTCATTCGAACCAGACTCACAGCGAAGCTTTGGTGTCGAACAAATGGTGGGGGCAGGGGAGGCCCAGTCGTCTAAGGCGCCGCGATTCGCTGTGCAGAGTTGCGTCCCTTGGGCACGCCAGAAACCTATGATTGTGGGTTCGAATCCCGGTTCGCCCCAATTATGTTTCTAGGTTTGTCAGCACCATACCCGTGCTCGTGGGTTTCACCGAAGTGGTAAACGTCTTAGACCTGCATCACTTCGGGCTTTCCTCCCACATTAAGCTGACACGCCGTGATATAACTGGAATAATGTTAAAAGCGGCGTTAAAACCCACCTCACTCACTCACTCACTCGAACAAATGGTATACAGGATGATGCGTTTATGATCTTTCGTAGCTTTGTTCATATTTCAGATAGCACTAGAACGGCGGCGTCAATATACCAGACACACACAAGTTGAGGTGTATCACTCTTCATTAAACCGATGGTTTGTGGAGAACGAGGGAATGGCTTTTCTGATCAATGAGTTTACCTACAACATACCTTACAAACTGTGGAAAAGTTATCGCAAAGAAAAGAATTTAATAGGTAACATGATGACACTTCGATCAAAGGATAACAAGAAACGCTCGACGCGTATACATTGAATTACATTGAGTTGTTTTCATCTAAAGTTCATGTCTGTAATGGTTAAAAAAACATTTTTTGTAAAAAAGAACAAATTTCTGATTCAATTTCATATTGTTGATTTAATATATTTATTGTCCCAAAAGATTTTTGATAATAAAACTCCAGTTTCCACCCTTACCGAACTACGCTGGAATTTCGTGACTTGATTGTAGAGACACCAGTGTTACGAGTTATGTCCCTTCTAATGACCAATCTCTCATATGGCCTCAGACCACAATTAATTTCCTTCTTTGCTATCTACAGTGACATGACAGCCCACCATAATTATTATCAGTCGTAGGCTGTTCTCCTGTTGCATGCTGACCAACCTGCCACTTGTCACTTAAAACGCCAAGTTTCGGCCAGCATCCACCACCTTGCTTTCGCAGTAACCACTGTCAACAATGCTCACCGGAAGTTTCGAGCCGAAACACACACAACGGCCTTCAACTTGGGGTCAAATCATGGGAAGCTGGAATCAATACCTTCACAGATTGGGGCTAACAAAAAATTGACAGCAAACTACAATGTCTTATCTTTCATTTAAGCTATCACAAGTCACTCCAAAAAAATTGCCACAGGCTGAACAGCCCATTTAAACAGGGTACTATATTCTCCTATTTTCCTTCCGGTTCATGGTAAAACTTAGGGGGGGGGGGGGGGGAACTGTGGTCTGAGGCCTATAAGGACAGAAAAAAGTATGCAATTCAAATAAAACTTCATCAATACTAAGCCCATACACTGTTGAAGGCTCACAGAAAATTGAAAATGGAATCCCTAACTCATACACAGCTTGACTTATAGTCATTTGAAATCATGCTGCATCCATAGCACTTGAGAGTACATTTTTGGCATGAATTCATTTCAAATGCAATTCTAATTTGTCCATAACTCCATAACCAAAGGGAAATTGACAAAACAAGCAAGTGTGCCTGTCTCGTCATTACATATACTATCAACAGACAACAATTTCAGTCCCGTATATCAATTCGTTTGGGGGGGGGGGGGGGGGGGGGGCTATTTTTAGGTACATGCATGCATTTTTTAACAAATTGAATTAAAGTTCATATTTTTCAACAAAAATGAAAATTGAAACTGTTAAATTTTTATTCACATGAAAGCCCTGTCTCTACTCATTAAAATGATTGGTCGGACAGGTAGCTGTGTACAGCCAATCAAGTGCAGCGAGTCACCAGGTGTGACCACTCTCAGCTGACACTCGGCCAATACACGCCAAGGTGTCAAACTGTGTGTACAGCTCAACTGCAATTTGGACTGCTGGCACAAGACATATGTATGTCTCGAGAGTTTCTAATACATTTACACGCTTGTCATTGCCATTGACATTACTCAGTGATGGGGTATATAGGTACATCTTGTGCTCAGAGCTCATTAGTTCTGTCCGAGACAATCACGATGAAAGGCGATCGCAAGAGAATCAAGTCACAGTTCAGCAAGGGCCACACTCCCTGGAACAAAGGTCTGCGACTGCATCGTTCGACATCCACTGACTGCGACGACCCTCAGCTGCAGATAGCCAAGGAGAGAAAATGGGGAGCATGCTGGAAAGTGACACTGAAATGTGTTGTATGTGACTTCACAGCACCTGAAATGAAGTTGTATAAAGAAATCAAGACAGGCAAACCTGGACCAAACCCAGCAGCCCCTAACGTAGGACTTGCCTTGGGTCTTCCAGACACCCCTATTGGAAACACAAGAACCAGGTTACTGATGGCAAACATGGACATTCCGCCCCCATGCAGGAGCAGTATGCAGATGACCTCTAACAAGGTGGCTATTGCTGTTACTGAACTGAATACACAGGATATGGCTGAAAAAGTTGAATTGGTAAAGGAAGTTAATCGGAAGAGGGTTACTGAGCCATGCGAGATGAATATTGCCATGGATGGCCGATACAACTCAACGACAATAGCAAGCAGGAAGAAGCCAGGGCAGAATGCATCACAAGCAATCGGCATAGCCTGCGAAACTGTTACCGATAAGAAGTTCATCATCGGCGCGTCATTCCAGAATAACAAATTGAATTAAAGTTCATATTTTTCAACAAAAATGAAAATTGAAACTGTTAAATTTTTATTCACATGAAAGCCCTGTCTCTACTCATTAAAATGATTGGTCGGACAGGTAGCTGTGTACAGCCAATCAAGTGCAGCGAGTCACCAGGTGTGACCACTCTCAGCTGACACTCGGCCAATACACGCCAAGGTGTCAAACTGTGTGTACAGCTCAACTGCAATTTGGACTGCTGGCACAAGACATATGTATGTCTCGAGAGTTTCTAATACATTTACACGCTTGTCATTGCCATTGACATTACTCAGTGATGGGGTATATAGGTACATCTTGTGCTCAGAGCTCATTAGTTCTGTCCGAGACAATCACGATGAAAGGCGATCGCAAGAGAATCAAGTCACAGTTCAGCAAGGGCCACACTCCCTGGAACAAAGGTCTCACCCTTGAGTCTGAAGAGACAGAAAGTGACTCTCCACCCCAGATACCCAGGACTGTCACTAGGATGAGTGCTGAAGACTTTTCACTGGTTACCAAGTCTAGGCTGGATGGCACTGGGCTGTCGACACCTGACTGTGAGGGCATCTCTACCTCTGTGAGGCTGTTGCGGCCTACCGCGGCCAGTATGCAAGACCTGAAACAAGAGTCAAGCAAAGATGACTTGGAGGGTATGAGACTAGTCGACAATGAAAAGGTGGCTGAAGCATGGAACACAGCTCTGCGACTGCATCGTTCGACATCCACTGACTGCGACGACCCTCAGCTGCAGATAGCCAAGGAGAGAAAATGGGGAGCATGCTGGAAAGTGACACTGAAATGTGTTGTATGTGACTTCACAGCACCTGAAATGAAGTTGTATAAAGAAATCAAGACAGGCAAACCTGGACCAAACCCAGCAGCCCCTAACGTAGGACTTGCCTTGGGTCTTCCAGACACCCCTATTGGAAACACAAGAACCAGGTTACTGATGGCAAACATGGACATTCCGCCCCCATGCAGGAGCAGTATGCAGATGACCTCTAACAAGGTGGCTATTGCTGTTACTGAACTGAATACACAGGATATGGCTGAAAAAGTTGAATTGGTAAAGGAAGTTAATCGGAAGAGGGTTACTGAGCCATGCGAGATGAATATTGCCATGGATGGCCGATACAACTCAACGACAATAGCAAGCAGGAAGAAGCCAGGGCAGAATGCATCACAAGCAATCGGCATAGCCTGCGAAACTGTTACCGATAAGAAGTTCATCATCGGCGCGTCATTCCAGAATAAGCTGTGCTGGACTGGTGCTTGGCTGAAAGGAAAAGGAATGGATGTGAAGTGTCCAGGGGGGCACCCAGACTGTACTGCAAACATGTCGGCCTTCGCTCCGTTCTCCGAGTTCAATATGGGAGAGGACATTGGAAATCAGCTTGCGCTACAGGGTGTGCTAATTAAGTATGCTACTACCGATGGGGATTCTAAGTCTGCAGATGGAATAGACAAGGCTCTGAAAGTGTTAGACCCTACGTGGAAGGTGCAGAGGCTTGCTGATCCCACTCACTTGGCTCAAGGACAGTTTCGGCAATGCTACAGAGCTGATTTCAACCCAGATATGTTCCCCGGCACTAGTCGTACACAGAAATTGGAGGCTAAGAAGGTGCTAAGTCAGGATGTAAAGGCACGGTGCAGCCTGATACTGAAAGAACTCATGAAGGATCATGCAGGCGACATGAAAGCACTTCGTAGTATCTTACCTAGAGTGCTCGAAGCAACCCTTAAGTGCTACAGCGGCGACTGCTCCAGGTGTGCCCGGTACTCTGTTGTGTGTCGAGGCGGTGTAACAAACAGCTGGTGGCAGCGGTCCATGTTCCTCGGCTGCAACAAAATCACTCATTTCAATATGGATGACAATGATAAACACTTGATGAATGAAATTCTCAAGATGAAGCTGAGTGTCGAAGTTGTCGAACAAATGAAACTGTACACAGACACACAGAAATGTGAAGCCGTGAACCAATCAATGAGTATTTCTTTGCCAAAGAACGTGAACTTTTCAAGAAATATGATCGGGAGGGCTTCATCGACTATTCATAGGCTCAACAATGGCCCCGGGACATCAGCAATCGACAAGTGCCAAAACTCTGGTGTTGAACTATCAAGTCAAGCAGTGCGGTCACTTGAACAAATTGACAAGGAAGCTGCCTATCACAAGGAATACCAGAAAAGTCCCAGTGTTGTGAAAAGAAAGCTCGTGCAGCATGGGAGCAAAATTAGTGAACATTTAAAGTCAAAACTGAGTGACAAACAGAGGGGGGACTACAAAAAGGGTCAACTTGACCCTGTGCCATGATTTAGTAAACAAGCTGACCATTTATATTCAAAGAAATGAACATGTGCAGTAATACTGTAGCTAATGACTAGCTTATGACTGACTTTGTGTAAAAAATTGAGTTGAAATAGGTAACAGTTGCTGTACAGCTATGTTTTTTGTATATGCAATGCTACAATCAGCTGTCACTGTGATGAACATCAGTTAATGAATACAATCTTAATCATTTACTTTGCTTGTTGTTGTCTCTTTTCACAGCTTCAAAGCCTTCAAATCTGCATATGGCGCATGGCCTTTGCATGCACCCCTGTTCACACAGGCTACTCTGTCTGCATTTACACTATGCGGCTCAGCAGACAGATGTTCGACATAGGTGCATTTGGAATTATGGCACAAATGGCTGATGTCCAAATCACCTATGTCGAAATCTTCCCTATGCACAATGTAGCTAAGTCTATGGGCATTTACGGTGCGCCACTTGTTGGATACGGGGCAATAGTACCTCAAAACCCCATATCCACTGGGCTTACATGCCCTAGACCAGATTTGACATGGGCCGTATTGACAGGTGCGATGTTGGTCACTTTTGGCTGAATGCCGAGCAAATATCTCTCTGTATTTCTTGAAAAAGGCTTCGATGTTCGCCATATTAATATTGTCCAAGTGCAAACGAGGCACGACAGGTCTAGTGATACATGATTCTACCATATTGGAACTCATATGACTTATTATGATGCTGGCATTCACTCATTTCAACAACATGCATAAAATCGCATCCTGTTGCATGCTGACCAACCTGCCACTTGTCACTTAAAACACCACCTTGCTTTCGCAGTAACCACTGTCAACAATGCAGTCGAACGAAATCTGCACGCTGAAATCCATGTTGTTTACGAACCGTATGTCTAATTCGTTTCGAGATTTTGATTGTACTATACAAAGACTCGTTAGTCCAGCCAAAATAGAACTCCGGAATTCCAGCCTAGTTCGGCAAGGGTGGAATCTGGACTTTTACTATCAGTTACCTCCCTTGCCCCGGGATGCTGAATGGTATCACTGGACATTATCAAATGTCAGGGAGATCGCCACAGCAGCCCTGCTACATCCAGATCCGTCGTATTCGAAACAAAACAGTTGCTGCAACACGTCGCCTTCTGCACATTTATGACCTGCCGGAATCCAAGCCAGATGGCCCCACGTTGGCGTTGATTTTTACGTCAACATGATCGACTTTAGGGGCTGCAGTGGTGGCGATTACATCTTCAGCGGCTTCTTCAACGTTATCGTAGCATTTGGTTTAGTGACGAAGATCATATACCTGAAAACCATCTTGAAAATTAAATAATACCTATTGTACTCAGAGTGCATTTTAAAATTCTTAATTTCATGTTGCGTTTGATCTTTGGTTTCCTCAAAACAGCCGGGCAAATGATAGCACACGCCTAAAAATTGGATTGGCCAAAAAATACAAAGTTTGTAGGTTGAAACAGCTGATACACTGCAAACATCAAGTCCGAAACTACCGCTCAATATATATATATATATATATATATATGTATATTGACCGGCAGTTTATCTCGTAGCATCCAATGGACTAGCAAATACCTAAAATTTGTTGCTGATCTGACCAAAAGGGTGTGCTCATATTCCTTGATAAAAGAAACGTTTTTGTCCCATGTCAAGTTTGGCGGTTTAAATGAGATCACACGCAATTATTGCTTCCGCACGACAACGTCAACAGAATAAAAAAAGGTATGTTCTCCCTTCTCATGTCCTGTATACCATATTTCAGAAATGTCATGTTTGATAGTCAGGAAAATCGGTCGTAATTGATGAGGTATAAGGTAACCTGAGTGAGTAAGTGAGTTTGTTTTAACGCCGCTTTGAACAGTATTCCAGTTATATCATTGCGTGTCAGCTTAATGTGGGTGGAAAGCCCGAAGTGATGCAGGTCTGAAACCCACGAGCACGGGTATGGTGCTGACAAACCTAGAAACATAATCGTGGCGAACTGGGATTCAAACCAATCATATTTTTCTGGCGTGCCCAAGGGACGCAACTCTGAACAGCGAATTGCGGCGCCTTAGACGACTGGGCCAGCCGTGCCCCCGAAAGAAACCTGAGAGGAACTTATGTGACACGAGTAGTGAACTTAGACCTTCGATATACAGACAGGTTTAGTGTCAGGAACTGATGTGATACGAGAAGAGAACTTAGACCTTCAATTTACAGACAGATCTAGTGGCAGGAACTGATGTGACACGAGAAGAGAACTTAGACCTTCAATATACAGACAGGTCTAGTGGCAGGAAATGACGTGACACGAGAAGAGAACTTAGACCTTCCATATACCGACAGGTTTAGTGGCAGGAACTGATGTGACACGAGAAGAGAACTTAGACCTTCAATATTCAGACAGGTTTAGTGGCAGGAACTGATGTGACACGAGAAGAGAACTTAGACCTTCAATACACAGACATGTTGGGTATCAGGAACTGATGTGACACGGGAAGAGAACTTAGACCTTCCATACACAGACAGTTTTAGTTTCAAGAACTGATGTGACACGAGAAGAGAACTTAGACCTTCAATATACAGACAATTTTAGTTTCAAGAACTGATGTGATACGGGAAGAGAACTTAGACCTTCCATACACAGACATGTTGGGTATCAGGAACTGATGTGACACGGGAAGAGAACTTAGACCTTCAATACACAGACATGTTGGGTATCAGGAACTGATGTGACACGGGAAGAGAACTTAGACCTTCCATACACAGACAGTTTTAGTTTCAAGAACTGATGTGATACGGGAAGAGAACTTAGACCTCAATATACAAACAGGTGTTGTGTCAGGAACTCATGTCACACGAGAAGAGAACTTAGACCTTCAATATACAGGCAGGTGTTGTGTCAGGAACTGATGTAACGAGAGAAGAGAACTTAGACCTTCCATATACAGACAGGTTTAGTGGCAGGAACTGATGTGACACGAGTAGAGAACTTTGATCTTCAATATACAGACAGGTTTAGTGTCAGGAACTGATGTGACACAAGAAGAGACACAAGAAGAGACAGGTTAATAGCAGGACAGGTAGGATGTAGTTAATCTTTTGCAGTTAATCCCCTTTTCTAAATAATCAAACTATTTGTTTTGTTCTTTATGTTTTCACAACTCATCTTCACACAGAGAAGCATTCACTTTCTTAAAATAACAAACAAATAAGATCGATGTTGATGATAATATCCGTTTGTATAATCTGTAATAGTGAGTGAGTGAGTCAAGATTTAACGTCACTATTTCAGCCATACCGTGACGAGATAAAGTTAAACATTGACATCAAACATATTTAGTGAAGAACAGTATAATATCTAGACTATCACAGGTTTGAGGTAAAACTAGTTTGAGAACACGTAACAAAGATTAAACTGTCAGTACAAAACAGAATATTAAAAAGGGCTACAGAATGCCAGCAACAAAATATTTACTGACCGGTAGGACTTAGGATACTTTCTCCAGCAGGATTGACATCATCCCTTCAGCTGCTGGCTATGATATGCCATTTTAGCTATAATTTAAAAGAACAAATATGTTACAATTAAAACCAAGGCAGGAATAACACACTTTGAAAGACATGGACTGACAATACCCTCTCAGGGGGTCAATAGGTTTACACGTCTTCAAACCCCGTCAAAGGCACAGCCATAAACAATATCAGTTAATAATAATACACTATCAATTAATAAGAAACACATATTTACATCAACATGTATCAATAAGCTCTATTTCTGTTAAAAAAACAATAATTTAATGAGAGCTAATATAGTTAAAAAGGTCCTTTAGCGATGAAACTTTGAAATATTGATCCAAGCAGGACATGCTTGACCGTGATTTTATCATCACAAGGGATACAGAATGGAGGATCCTCACCTTTCAAAAAAGAAATGGAGGATCCTCACCTATTAATTAATCTTCGTGGTTATATCTGATGTGGCCAATACGACATCGTCGTTTAATGACCTCTTCCAATCCCAAGATTGACAACCCAAGTAGGTCAAACCGATATTTGGCTTGATTTTATGTAACTTATGATACCTACTTGGTTGTCCCACTTCTTTTGCATAAGATCTTGGATGTAACATCTAATCACAGATGTGTAATCACTGTATGGGATAAGAAGTGGTGTCACCGATGTACAGCAGCAGCAGCCATTGTATTTCCTTTTATGCCCTAATGACTTCAGACGATGTCGTATTGGCCAGTTGAAAGATCATTATACAGTTCTAAAATATTTGATATAATTGGATGGTTAAAAGAGACATTTTTTAGTGCCTTATGATGATATATTTTTTGCATGCAGACTGTCGTTGAATGTATACCAAGGCTTTAAGTGAGTGAGTGAGTACCGTCGCATCGGCATTATTTCAACCATATAGCCAAGTTAATATGTTTACAAGTGAGTCATTTTTGCAAAGTTATATTTAAAAACAATTTATGAAACATATCTGAGCATATCAATATTATGTATACAATTTTAAAACACGGGCGATAGGCTACCAGTCACCAAGGCTAGGCCTTCTCGCTGGGGATCTTACATTACCTATGCTTCCTGCATGATACCGCAGCAGGATTTACGTCATCACTTTAGCTACGGGTGGTAGTGCATAATACTAGCCGATATTAAAAAGTACTTAGCAATGAGTTGGCTTAAAAACACTGGTTGATGATAGTGACATCGATGATGATAAGATTACGTGTCCCACAGGGGGACAATAATTTAACGATACTTTAACCTCCTGGACAGAGCCTTCAATAATGTCAGTTCAAAACCAAATTTAAAAGCAAGTATTCAATTATCTACACACATATTTAAAATTTATTATACAGACCAATTTCTTTCAAATAGCTGATAATGAGATGCCCTCTGACACAGGAAAAGAGATCTTTCAGATTTACGCTTTGATGATGTGAAAATACAGCTATGGCCTGGTATTCTAGATGATAAATATTTTGATCCAACGACAGTGGCTCATGCTACTTTGCCACCGTCCTTGGATCCATCATAAAAGATTAACCGGTGAGTGTCGTATGTATTGCTTAATTGTATATACAGTAAACTACGATTATAACTCAAAGGGATCACTCATTTTAGTTCGTAATAACCAGTGTTGGTTATAAGTTGGTTGGTTGGTTCGTTGTTGTTTTACGCCGCACTCAGCAATAATCCAGCTATATGACGGCGGTCTGTAAATAATCGAATCTGGACTAGACAATCCAGTGATTGATATCACGAGCATCGATCAACGCAATTGGGATCGATGACATGTTTCAACCAAATCAGCGTGCCTGACCACCCCGTCCCGTTAGCATAGTCGCCTTTTCCGGCAAGCATGGGTTGCTGAACACCTATCCTAACCTGGATCTTCACGGGTCTGGTTATAAGTATATATATATAGCATATATACACCAAATGGCCGGGATAAAAAAATAAGTTCGTTATATCGACCAGTTCGTTATAAACGTGTTCGTTATAATTCCTGTTCATTTTCTAGTTTATTTGTGTCAGATTTTATACAACGGATTAGGGAAACGTATACTTCTTGCCTCACCATCTGCCAGGGAGGAATAAACAAGAGCCGAAATGGAGAGATAATATCTAGATCTATATTAGCAGCAATGATAAGTGATTTGATCCGAATTCCAAGAGGGGAACAGCTTTGGATTCCCCTGAAACAGTTCTTCATATAGGGGATGAAAAACGGAGTCATAGGCAGGATTGGAATGTAAAAATTTAGTGATATATTGAAAAGACAATTTTAATTCAGCGTTGTTTCAAAGAAGGTTCATTAGCTTCGACATAGAGGCTGTTAACAGAAGTTCTAAAGCACCAAGGCATAGTCTTAGTCCTTGATGGTGGATTGAATTTAGTTTTTTTAAATTACACTTGCAAGCTCCAGCATACACAATTGCAGCCATGGTCCATTTTAGAACGGATTAATGATTTATATAAGTGAAGGAGAGTTGTTTGATCCCCTCCCCACTTAGCAGTCGAGACGACTTTCAACAAATGTAGGGCCTTCAGGCATTTTGTCTTTAAATAATTAATATGAGGCAAAAACGTCAAATGGTAGTCGAAAATCAAATAAAAGAAAATGAGCTTTTTTTACAACCTTAATTGGAGAGCCATCTAAAAAGAGCTCTGGGTCTGTATGGGGATTATATTTCCGACAGAAATGTATACAATTGGTCTTCGTCTGTGACCACTTAAATCCATTGTCAAGACCCCATTTATGAATTTTATTAAGACACAACTGTAATTGTCTTTCATTGGTATGCAGTATCATGAGCTTATGTTGAAGAAGGGTGTAGCTCATGCAGTGAAAATACTTTATAATAATGTTCGCCATTGTCAGAATAACTATTAACTGTTTTTCCTTTGCTGGTGTTTTTGATACTTCTGAACCTTTGGATTATTATTTGAAGAAGAGTGTTCAGCTTAATTTTCACCCATCTTATTTGCAGTATCCGATTTTTCAGTCAGTAAAGCATTGTCACCTTTGAGATGATGAATACTAGATTTGGAACCTTTGCCTTTGAATAGTTGGATCATGTTCCATACCTTTGACATTGGCGTGCGTGAGTTTATTTGGCAAAAATAATTCTTTCAAGCCTGATATTAGTGTGTTTAAAAGTTCGTCGAACCTTGGCATAAATGATTTTTACGTTATTTAAATTATGAAAAGTAGGGTGGCGTCGAAAGTATTCTCCGCCTTCTTCCTACGCTTCCTGGCTTGTTTGCATTCGTCATTAAACCATGGTGTACGAATATGTGGGTTCACAGAGGACTTAGGAATAGTTTCATCCGCTATATCCTTCAGTTTGTCGGAGAACAACTGAATTGGGTCAGGAACATCCATAAAAGTTCTTGTTGCAAATTGTCAGTTCAGATGGTCTGAAATAATCATCGGTGGGATTTATAGCTGTAATTACTGTCGGGAAATAGTCACTGTCACAAAGGTCATCATGGACTGACCATTCAAATTAATTATATATGTTTGAATCTGTGATTGGCAGATCTAAAGCAGAATATGTTCCAGTTGCAATATATGAATATGTGTTCGAGTTATCATTGAATATGCATAAATTATTATTTGAAATAAAGTCTTCAAGAAGTTTCCCTTTATTGTTAGTTACGGAACTTCCACAGAGGGTTATGACCATTAAGTTCACCCATGATGATACAGGGCTTAGGGAGATGGTCAAATAAATCCTGAAGATCGGACTGCTGAAGATACAAGGAACAAAGTGTGAAGGTTATTTATAAACTGAGACAGACAGCGACAGCCTGAAGGTTGCAGTTTAGTGGAATAGAATTGTAGATAATGCCCTAACTCACCAAAATGGAAACACCGCCAATAGCTTTATCACCGCGTGGTAAAAAGAATGAAAAGAATTATACTGACGCATTTCAAATTTATCTTTTTGTTTTATGATATGTTTCTTGTAAACTAAATGCTGACGTTTTGAAAATCTTATGATAATAATTGTACTCTATGAAAATTGTTCCAAAGTACTCTGCAATTCCACTGAGTTAAATTGGGAGATTGGCTAATGGAGGTTCTATAAGGGATCTTTCACCTGTACTTGAGGAGGATGGACTCCTACTTCTGAGTTCTGAAGATAGCGTCACGTTTATCTCCTGGGCAAAGGGGATTGGAGATTGTTGTCTATGATTTAGATGCTTTCTTTGTTTATATTTTGACAATTCAACATATATATTATCGTCAACAGTTGGTTGGATAACTTCAGGTTGTAACTGACTCACTGTCTGAGACGAAGATGTTGCCACATTGGACTGACTGTCAGAAGTAGTAGGCACAGCAACAGTTTGCACTGACTGGTCTGACGTCCAAGTCAGATCAATTTATTAGGATACGTAAACAGTTTTGTTGTTTTTTAAGACAGCAGCTGAGTTGGTGGTAGTTGGAGAGTGTTTAGTTGGAATCTGGCTGAGAATACGCTTTTTAGCTTCAAAGAAGGAAGTATCGTTTTCGTATTTCAACTCGAGAAATTTTGATTGTAACTGCCACTCAGGGATGATAGATGTGCACCATCGCAATTTGCTTATTTAAGATCTTCACTGCATTCGGAGCCTTGGTGATCCTCACTACAACGATGACAACATGGGGTATGATGGCAAGATTTAGAACCGTGTCCAAACCTTTGACAGGTGCAATATCGGAGTGGATTGGGGACATACACCTCCACTCCGATATTAAAATAATCAGCTTTTATTGATTTGGGCTCAGTACAGGAAGCAAAAGTAAACAAGTACGTGTTGCTTGGTTCTATTCTACCGTCATGTTTCTTGAAAATGAAGCGTTTGACAGAAGTAACATTTTGATCTGTAAGTTCATCAACTATCTCCTCCTCAGACATGTCAGCTAGACAAGGGCTCTGTCTCTAACAATGATTTTACTGGATTGGAGTGTTTTGTGCGCTGAGACAGCAACACTGACGTTTGCAAACTGTTTTTGTTGTAATAAAAGGATTGTTGTCCACAAGGAGCTAGCCGCCTCGGAGACGTGAAACGTTTTTGACTTCTCCACAAATAGGTTGAATTGTCTTTGATATTAGAAAAGGAATGAGCATGGGAGGTTCTCATCAGAAGATTCGATTCATGTTTCTTGTTGCTTAGAACTGATGCTAGAACATCTTCATTAAATGAAAGATGATCAGCCTCTAGCCGCCTCTTTTTTTGTCATTTCTAGTGGAACCAGAGTGTGTGTGAGCTGTGATGTAGGTAATAGGATTTAGCTCCCCACCAACCATTGGAGTATCTACAAGGGCGGTGCTGCAGTGGAAGCCAGGCTGCACCATCAGGGTTAAAGGGTTGGTGTACTCCAGGAAATACAACGCGAATAGCTATATTTGTCTACCAAAAGAAATATCAAGCTGGTTCGGTACATGCCAGAACATTGGAGACATATAGAATTCGGAGGTTGACATCACCAGATTGGCCCATGAGTAAAAATGCAACCGCCTTCGGGGATAAGACGCTAGGCAATACTTAGATTTGCATTAGTAGATGTAGATAATGATACTTTAGCATTAAAAATTGTTTGATATATTTCCAAAGTGACACTTTTCCATGCACAGGGCATGGCTTGACTAGCCGATTGAAAGAATTGGTCCAATTCTACCACCTGTCTTGGTCAAGTAAGGGTCCAAGTGGTGTGTTGGGCAAAAGGGACACCAGTTCTTGGTTCCAGTGCCCTCAGCCACCACACTCCGTCCTCCACCTAAAGAGGGGCGCAGAACACGGCAAACGGGTTTCCCGATCTGCACGCCCTTTACGACCAGCAATGGGGTGCTGAGGACACATTCTACCCCAGGTCTGCACGGGGGGAAGAGCGATTAGCGCTACACAGAACTCACTGTGTGGAGGTTGCTCTTCATAAGTGACTATAATCTGTAAATAAATTGGTATGGAATAATAATATGATATTTGATGATCGTCCCCAATATTCCAAGCTCTGTACAACACTTATGTACAGAATATAATTCTTGTTGTAGTGTTTGGGCATGCCTTCAAGTTTTAACAGTATAACCAAAACAAGAATCATGCGTACAGCAATGATAATAGTGATTTATTGGTTATGTAATGACGAAGGTTGGTTCAACATTTGCAGTCCCTAGGTGATGAATAGATAATAAAAAGTACAGAAGTACAATCATCAATACAATCAATTAGTGTCAGAAGGTCCGTGGGGATTCCGGGGATACATATAGGTTTCCTGCAACCTAAGCTTGCCAGATTCCGTTACTTGGTTAATTGTTATTGTTTGTTTGTCTGTCTTGTATTGTCTTGTATTCGGGGAGGGTGGGGTAGCCTTGTATTCTGGAACTGTGGGGTAGCTTTGTATTCTGGAACTGTGGGGTAGTCTTGTATTCTAGAACTGTTGGGCAGTCTTGTATTCTGAGATGGTGGGGTAGTCTTGTATTCTGAAACTGTAGAGTAGTCTTGTATTCTGGAACTGTTGGACAGTCTTGTATTCTGGGATGGTGGGGTAGCCTTGTATTCTAGAACTGTGGGGTAGCCTTGTATTCTGGAGCTGTTGGGAAGCCTTGTATTCTGGAACTGTTGGCCAGTCTTGTATTCTGGAACTGTGGGGCAGCCTTGTATTCTGGGATGGTGGGGTAGCCTTGTATTCTGGAACTGTGGGGTAGCCTTGTATTCTGGAACTGTGGGGTAGCCTTGTATTCTGGAACTGTGGGGTAGTCTTGTATTCTGGAACTGTGGGGAAGTCTTGTATTCTGGAACTGTGGGATAGCCTTGTATTCTGGGATGGTGGGGAAGCCTTGTATTCTGGAACTGTGGGGTAGCCTTGTATTCTGGAACTGTGGGGTAGCCTTGTATTCTAGAACTTTGGGGTAGCCTTGTGTTCTGGAACTGTTGGCCAGTCTTGTATTCTGGAACTGTGGGGTAGCCTTGTATTCTGGGATGGTGGGGAAGCCTTGTATTCTGGAACTGTGGGGTAGCCTTGTATTCTGGAACTGTGGGGTAGCCTTGTATTCTGGAACTTTGGGGTAGCCTTGTATTCTGGAACTGTTGGCCAGTCTTGTATTCTGGAACTGTGGGGCAGCCTTGTATTCTGGGATGGTGGGGAAGCCTTGTATTCTGAAACTGTTGGGCAGCCTTGTATTCTGGAACTGTGGGGTAGCCTTGTATTCTGGAACTGTGGGGAAGTCTTGTATTCTGGAACTGTGGGGTAGTCTTGTATTCTGGGATGGTGGGGTAGCCTTGTATTCTGGAACTGTGGGGTAGCCTTGTATTCTGGAACTGTTGGGCAGTCTTGTATTCTGGAACTGTGGGGTAGTCTTGTATTCTGGAACTGTGGGGTAGCCTTGTATTCTGGAATGGTGGCGAAGCCTTGTATTCTGGAACTGTGGGGTAGCCTTGTATACTGGAACTGTGGGGTAGTCTTGTACTCTGGGATGGTGGGGAAGCCTTGTATTCTGAAACTGTGGGGTAGCCTTGTATTCTGGAACTGTGGGTAAGCCCTGTATTCTGGAACTGTGGGGTAGCCTTGTATTCTGGAACTGTGGGGAAGTCTTGTATTCTGGAACTGTGGAGTAGTCTTGTATTCTGGAACTGTGGGGTAGCCTTGTATTCTCGAACTGTGGGGAAATCTTGTATTCTGGAGCTGTGGCGAAGTCTTGTATTCTGGAACTGTGGGGTAGCCTTGTATTCTGGGATGGTGGGGAAGCCTTGTATTCTGGAACTGTGGGGTAGCCTTGTATTCTGGAACTGTGGGGTAGCCTTGTATTCTGGAACTTTGGGGTAGCCTTGTATTCTGGAACTGTTGGCCAGTCTTGTATTCTGGAACTGTGGGGCAGCCTTGTATTCTGGGATGGTGGGGTAGTCTTGTATTCTGGAACTGTGGGGTAAGCTTGTATTCTGGGATGGTGGGGTAGTCTTGTATTCTGGAACTGTGGGGTAGCCTTGTATTCTGGGATGGTGGGGTAGTCTTGTATTCTGGAACTGTGGGGTAGTCTTGTATTCTGGGATGGTGGTAGTAGTCTTGTATTCTGGAACTGTGGGGTAGCCTTGTATTCTGGAACTGTGGGGTAGCCTTGTATTCTGGAACTGTGGGGCAGTCTTGTATTCTGGAACTGTGGGGTAGCCTTGTATTCTGGAACTGTGGGGTAGCCTTGTATTCTGGAACTGTGGGGTAGTCTTGTATTCTGGAACTGTGGGGTAGCCTTGTATTCTGGAACTGTGGGGCAGTCTTGTATTCTGGAACTGTGGGGCAGTCTTGTATTCTGGAACTGTGGGGAAGCCTTGTATTCTGGAACTGTGGGGTAGTCTTGTATTCTGGAACTGTGGGGTAGCCTTGTATTCTGGAACTGTGGGGCAGTCTTGTATTTTGGAACTGTGGGGTAGTCTTGTATTCAGGAACTGTGGGGAAGCCTTGTATACTGGAACTGTGGGGTAGCCTTGTATTCTGGAACTGTGGGGTAGCCTTGTATTCTGGAACTGTGGGGTAGTCTTGTATTCTGGAACTGTGGGGTAGCCTTGTATTCTGGAACTGTGGGGTAGCCTTGTATTCTGGAACTGTGGGGTAGTCTTGTATTCTGGAACTGTGGGGCAGCCTTGTATTCTGGGATGGTGGGGTAGCCTTGTATTCTGGGATGGTGGGGTAGCCTTGTATTCTGGAACTGTGGGGTAGTCTTGTATTCTGGGATGGTGGGGTAGCCTTGTATTCTGGGATGGTGGGGTAGCCTTGTATTCTGGAACTGTGGGGTAGTCTTGTATTCTGGAACTGTGGGGCAGCCTTGTATTCTGGGATGGTGGGGTAGCCTTGTATTCTAGAACTGTGGAGTAGTCTTGTATTCTGGAACTGTGGGGTAGCCTTGTATTCTGGAACTGTGGGGAAATCTTGTATTCTGGAACTGTGGGGTAGTCTTGTATTCTGGAACTGTGGGGTAGCCTTGTATTCTGGAACTGTGGGGTAGTCTTGTATTCTGGAACTGTGGGGCAGCCTTGTATTCTGGGATGATGGGGTAGCCTTGTATTCTGGAACTGTGGGGTAGCCTTGTATTCTGGAACTGTGGGGTAGCCTTGTATTCTGGAACTGTGGAGTAGTCTTGTATTCTGGAACTGTGGAGTAGTCTTGTATTCTGGAACTGTGGGTTAGCCTTGTATTCTGGAACTGTGGGGAAATCTTGTATTCTGGAACTGTGGGGAAGTCTTGAATTCTGGAACTGTGGGGTAGCCTTGTATTCTGGGATGGTGGGGAAGCCTTGTATTCTGGAACTGTGGGGTAGCCTTGTATTCTGGAACTGTGGGGTAGCCTTGTATTCTGGAACTTTGGGGTAGCCTTTTATTCTGGAACTGTTTGCCAGTCTTGTATTCTGGAACTGTGGGGCAGCCTTGTATTCTGGGATGGTTGGGAAGCCTTGTATTCTGGAACTGTGGGGTAGCCTTGTATTCTGGAACTGTGGGGTAGCCTTGTATTCTGGAACTGTGGGGTAGCCTTGTATTCTGGAACTTTGAGGTAGCCTTGTATTCTGGAATTGTTGGCCAGTCTTGTATTCTGGAACTGTGATGCAGCCTTGTATTCTGGGATCGTGGGGTAGCCTTGTATTCTGAAACTGTTGGGCAGCCTTGTATTCTGGAACTGTGGGGTAGCCTTGTACTCTTGAACTGTGGGGAAGTCTTGTATTCTGGAACTGTGGGGTAGCCTTGTACTCTTGAACTGTGGGGAAGTCTTGTATTCTGAAACAGTGGGGTAGCCTTGTATTCTGGAACTGTGGGGCAGTCTTGTATTCTGGAACTGTGGGGTAGTCTTGTATTCTGGGATGGTGGGGAAGCCTTGTATTCTGGGATGGTGGGGTAGTCTTGTATTCTGGAACTGTTGGGTAGTCTTGTATTCTGGAACTGTAGGGTAGCCTTGTATTCTGGAACTGTGTGGAAATCTTGTATTCTGGAACTGTGGTGCAGTCTTGTATTCTGGAACTGAGGGATAGCCTTGTATTCTGGGATGGTGGGGTAGCCTTGTATTCTGGAACTGTTGGGCAGCCTTGTATTCTGGAACTGTGGGGTAGCCTTGTATTCTGGAACTGTGGGGAAGTCTTGTATTCTGGAACTGTGGGGTAGTCTTGTATTCTGGGATGGTGGGGTAGCCTTGTATTCTGGAACTGTTGGGCAGCCTTGTATTCTGGAATTGTGGGGTAGCCTTGTATTCTGGAACTGTGGGAAAGTCTTGTATTCTGGAACTGTGGGGTAGTCTTGTATACTGAAACTGTGGGGTAGCCTTGTATTCTGGAACTGTGGGGCAGTCTTGTATTCTGGGATGGTGGGGTAGCCTTGTATTCTGGAACTGTTGGGCAGCCTTGTATTCTGGAACTGTGGGGTAGCCTTGTATTCTGGAACTGTGGGGTAGCCTTGTACTCTGGAGCTGTGGGGTAGTCTTGTATTCTGGAACTGTGGGCTAGTCTTGTATTCTGGAACTGTGGGGCAGCCTTGTATTCTGGAACTGTGGGCAGCCTTGTATTCTGGAACTGTGGGAAAATCTTGTATTCTGGAACTGTGGGGAAGTCTTGTATTCTGGAACTGTGGGGTAGTCTTGTATTCTGGGATGGTGGGGAAGCCTTGTATTCTGGAACTGTGGGGAAGTCTTGTATTCTGAAACAGTGGGGTAGCCTTGTATTCTGGAACTGTGGGGCAGTCTTGTATTCTGGAACTGTGGGGTAGTCTTGTATTCTGGGATGGTGGGGAAGCCTTGTATTCTGGGATGGTGGGGTAGTCTTGTATTCTGGAACTGTTGGGTAGTCTTGTATTCTGGAACTGTAGGGTAGCCTTGTATTCTGGAACTGTGTGGAAATCTTGTATTCTGGAACTGTGGTGCAGTCTTGTATTCTGGAACTGAGGGATAGCCTTGTATTCTGGGATGGTGGGGTAGCCTTGTATTCTGGAACTGTTGGGCAGCCTTGTATTCTGGAACTGTGGGGTAGCCTTGTATTCTGGAACTGTGGGGAAGTCTTGTATTCTGGAACTGTGGGGTAGTCTTGTATTCTGGGATGGTGGGGTAGCCTTGTATTCTGGAACTGTTGGGCAGCCTTGTATTCTGGAATTGTGGGGTAGCCTTGTATTCTGGAACTGTGGGAAAGTCTTGTATTCTGGAACTGTGGGGTAGTCTTGTATACTGAAACTGTGGGGTAGCCTTGTATTCTGGAACTGTGGGGCAGTCTTGTATTCTGGGATGGTGGGGTAGCCTTGTATTCTGGAACTGTTGGGCAGCCTTGTATTCTGGAACTGTGGGGTAGCCTTGTATTCTGGAACTGTGGGGTAGCCTTGTACTCTGGAGCTGTGGGGTAGTCTTGTATTCTGGAACTGTGGGCTAGTCTTGTATTCTGGAACTGTGGGGCAGCCTTGTATTCTGGAACTGTGGGCAGCCTTGTATTCTGGAACTGTGGGAAAATCTTGTATTCTGGAACTGTGGGGAAGTCTTGTATTCTGGAACTGTGGGGTAGTCTTGTATTCTGGGATGGTGGGGAAGCCTTGTATTCTGGAACTGTGGGGTAGCCTTGTATTCTGGAACTGTGGGGAAGCCTTGTATTCTGGAACTGTGGGGTAGCCTTGTATTCTGGAACTGTGGGGTAGCCTTGTATTCTGGAACTGTGGGGTAGCCTTGTATTCTGGAACTGTGGGGTAGCCTTGTATTCTGGAACTGTGGGGCAGTCTTGTATTCTAGAGCTGTGGGGTAGCCTTGTATTCTGGAACTGTGGGGTAGCCTTGTATTCTGGAACTGTGGGGTAGCCTTGTATTCTGGAACTGTGGGGCAGTCTTGTATTCTGGAACTGTGGGAGAGCCTTGTATTCTGGAACTGTGGGGTAGCCTGGTATTCTGGGATGGTGGGGAAGCCTTGTATTCTTGAACTGTTTGGGCAGTCTTGTGTTCTGGAGCTGTGGGGTAGCCTTGTATTCTGGAACTGTGGGGTAGCCTTGTATTCTGGAACTGTGGGGTGGCCTTGTACTATGGAGCTGTGGGGTAGTCTTGTATTCTGGAACTTTGGGGTAGCCTTATATTCTGTGATCGTGGGGTATAGTCTTTTATTCTTGGATGGTCGGGGTAGTTATGTATTATTACCCATATGGGCTCAAATATGCAGTGTAATAACTTTTTGATATTTTCACAGTGTGCAATTAGTGATTCTCGAAGCTGATTGGTCAGTGGAACAAAGATCAATTTTCATTGGACAACGGAACTATTTATTTCTCATCAGATTCATTCACAAATCCACGCCTTTCCCTTCAGATGTTTTACGTGCTACAATCTCACTGATTCGAGATTTTTAAGACAAGACACATAGTTTCATATTAACAACATGATTTCACGTTATCATTTTTTTCATTTATTTCACATGATTTTCATTTTACAGTAAAAAACAAAACTACGTCCCCGTTTGTAAACAAACATGGCTGGCCATTTGAGACCTGTCAAAGTAAATGACCTCGTAAAAAAGGGACGGAGATCTGACTGACATGAAAATTATTCGTATAATTCAACCTCTGAACAATGTTAATGTCTTTGTTGTCAAAACTGCATATGGCCAGATTGAAGTTCCAAGATTCAGATTATGATGTTGCCAGAAACTGTTTCTAGGGCGCCGAGATCATCACCACCAAGTCCTGGTTTGCGTCTGTGCTAGAGGGCTTGCTGTATGATGAATTTTTTCGACCACCCGAATCCAAAAACCGGACTTTGTATAGACAGGTTTGCCTTTGTGAACGATGATGACATCGATAACTGCCAATGAAAATGAAAACACAATGAAAAAGACTAAACTTGACAAGTTGACATGAACTTAGTTCACAAATGTATACAGGTAAGAAAAACACGAAAAATATGACTACTCACATTTTCAACGATGGCATGAGAATAAAAAAAAATCATTTTGCAACAACATTTAGACTTTCCGAAAGACATCATAAAGAGACACTATTTCGTACAATGTTGTAACGTTGTGTGAAGAAATAAGAACGTGACACTTTTTTATACAATGTATACGTTTTTCGTAACCTCGATGTCTGCAAAGTACGGTGCTGAGCGGTATGCAGGCTGACTGACGCCCGGGCACCATATGACTATGAGGGTTAATGACACAGGAAAGGTGCAACTAAACATTATTATTTGCAAATGTATCATTTCGGCATGCACATCAGACAGTTCAGAATTCGAACTGTCTACTTTGAAGGAGATCAAGGGTAGCATAAAGTGTTACCTTAGCGACATGATTAGGCCTACCAGCATCTGGTTGCGAAATCGATGCACTTTGCTGAACTTGGAGAGGTTTTGAAATCAAAACAAAAATAATTAAAAATACAAGGAAAAGAAAACTTACCCCAGCGAGCTGATCCTGTGTCCGATATTGAACTAAATGAACTCCGTGAATGCGGACAGCTTAGCACCAAGTCTCCAGATACCGTGTTTGTCTATCAACAGGTATTCGACCATTATGAATCACATCAAAATATCAACAAACTCCCGTCATCTGACTGTGTCCACTCCGCGTTTGACAAATCCTCCTGAAATCCCACATGCACATGTTTCCCATCAGTGACACTTGTATCAAATCACTCACGATGTTCATTAAACTTGTTGTCCGGATTAAACTGTAACGCCGGTTCTCTTGGCATTCCTGGTTTCGGCCGTCTCATATCTGGGTCAAGTCGGGTCATTCATTCCGACACTGTGACAGCAATCGTACTTTTCAAAGTTTACCTTCTTTTCGTAACTTTTCTCTAACAAACAAGACTTCTGTACATTCCGTCTATGTTGTTGTTATAGGTTTTGTCATTTTTGTCAAATGACACATAAAAAAATTGACCGGTTTTCCGTGTTTCCTCTTCTCAATGTGAAATGCATGTTTCTGCCGATGCACGACGGGGGCTGTAACGTCATTGACGAGATCTTGTCAAAACAAGCTTTGATTAAAAAACCTGATGAACCTTTTTGGAAACCTGTCTTCTTTATCAATGCTAGATAGTGTACGCTGTGTAAATCGGTGTGTTAATTGAGTAATGCGGTTGGAATGAGTGGACAGTGTTTTTTCACACGCGGATTGATACAAAACAGCTGATTCTTGATCGGCGACAGTTGATTGTTTTTTTCTTGAAACATGTCCTTAATATGAATATGGGTAATAAATAGAATAACCCACTCGGTACGAGTGATTACGGAAAATATGTCACTCGTGAAATTAATGTTTTAAGTTCCGAGCTAAGCTAAAGCTCGGAACTTAAAACATTAATTTCAGGAGTGACATATTTTCCGTAATCACTCGTACCGAGTGGGTTATTCTATAATTCTCCATTTGTTGGGTTGTCTTATATTTGGGGACGGTGGGGCGGGCTGGTTGTTCTCCCCAATCACACACTAAAGGGATCACACGTTTCTAAAGGGAACGGTAACGTTATCTTCATTCGTTAAAATATATATTGTAAATTGAACCGTCCACAGTTCCGTTACTTTACAACGGACGATTTTCGAAAAGCCCTATATTGTTGATGATATCGTTTTACCAACGATGATGCTGTTCCATCACATTGAGTCCTAACACCAATCTTGATCCATCTTTCATTTAAACTGCCATCGCATAAGCAATAAAATTATATGCTGCATGATATTGCACAGTATTGAAGATAATGACGTAGTTGAGGAAAGGCAAAAACCCACAAGCATGGTCTGTTGCTGATGAATTCAAACTCAGGAGGTTGGTAAGGAAACCTACAAGTATGGCCTGTTGCTGATGAATTCAAACTCAGGAGGTTGGTAAGGAAACCCATAAGCATGGTCTGTTGCTGATGAATTCAAACTCAGGAGGTTGGTAAGGAAACCCACAAGCATGGTCTGTTGCTGATGAATTCAAACTCAGGAGGTTGGTAAGGAAACCCACAAGCATGGTCTGTTGCTGATGAATTCAAACTCAGGAGGTTGGTAAGGAAACCCACAAGCATGGTCTGTTGCTGATGAATTCAAACTCAGGAGGTTCATAAGGAAACCCAGAAGCATGATCTGTTGCTGACGAGTGTCACATCTGTTTATTCTGGTATATACACCTCATATACACCCTTCAACTGAGAGTGTCACGTCTGTTTATACTGGTATATACACCTCATATACATACTGCAACTGAGAGTGTCATGTCTTTTTATTCTGGTATATACACCTCATATACATCCTGCAACTGAGAGTGTCACGTCTGTTTATACTTGTATATACACCTCATATACATACTGCAACTGAGAGTGTCCCGTATGTTTATTCTGGTATATACGCATCATATACACCCTGCAACTGAGTGTTACGTCTGTTTATTATGGTATATACACATCATATACACCCTGCAACTGAGTGTTACGTCTGTGTATCATGGTATATACGCATCAAATACACCCTGCAACTTACTGTTGTACGTCTGTTTATTCGGGCATATGTTTTAACCAGATTTATTTTTCAATGAAATGAATCAGCAAACAAGCCATTATCTCATCTTTATGTCATCAATAATTTGTCGTTCAATTGTAAACATTGTCAAGTTCGAAAATGATTTCCGATCGGAACATCGCCAGGAGGGAAATCGCAGTGTTCTTTTGCACGCCACTTCAACGTCTACCATAGCACCATTGCCGCCTTTGTGACCGATACACACAGTTCAATTCCACTGCAGACGTCCGAGAACCGGCCGACCAAGAGTTACCACCCCTGCACAGTATCGCTACTTCATCGCAATGTCACAGCTGCGGAGACTACAGGACGCATCCCTGGTTTGAGGAGGATATCGGACCAGACTGTCAGGAACCATCTTTTCGAGGCTGGAATCCGACCCAGAGGACCAGTTATCTTCCCTGTTTTGCAACAGATTCATCGACAGCGACGCTTGCATTGGTGCCATACCTTACAGCCTTGGAATTTGAGAAACTGGACACGAGTGTGTGGTTAGCGATAAATCGCGATTTCCTCTTTACCGGCGTGTTTATCGTCGTCGAAAATGAGCGTTTTGACCCACATTGTGTACGTGAATTTGACAATTTCGGTGGCGGTAGTGTAATGGTGTGTGGGCCATATCCTACACCAAGAGATCTGACTTATTGTGGTTCAGGAATATTTGAGAGCAAATCGCTTCATGAATCAAATTTTTCAACCTCACCTTCTTCCAATCACTGACCGCCAGAGGGAGCTATTTTAACAGAACAACGCTCCACCGCACACAGCTCATATCACGGTAGACTACCTACATAATGCCAGGATCAACGGCTTGCCCTGGTCGTTGAGATCTCCAGATCTCAACCCAATCGAACACCTCTGGGATGAACTCGATCGACGTGTACGTCAACGTTGTTAACAATTAACATGATGTCAACTCCTTTATCATAAGTACATTTGTGTCCAATAAATAATGCAACTGGAGCGAGAAATCTAGATCAAACTACAGAATCACTTAAATATAGCGAGCAAAACGAGATACATTAGTATCAAGCTTATCTCTAGATGAGACACTTCAAATGTTGATTCCCCTTTATCAGTCTCACACTGAATCTACGTCTGTTATTTGGAAATGTTCAAGGTACGTTTACTCCTAACCGATCTATTGAAATGAATACATTTAAATTCACAACAAATTATTAATGGTGGTATGTTAGAGAACAGACTATTCGAGGAAAGAACATTTGCGATGACGTGTGACACCCAGTACACAAACGTCATCCTGTAGGGGTACAGCAATAGAACATCTGAACAAGTTATGTTCATAGGGCCGTTGCGTTTCATTCAGTAGGCGTTGAATGTCATTGCTGCGTGTTTGTCTCTGTGATGATGGTATTTAGCAACATCATATGTCTGTTCTATCAGCTACTGGTGTTCTGTGATCTCACAGTAGGCGCAGACATGTACGATGGTATTCTGGTGCATTTTGGAAGGAATGTTAGTCCAGGAAAGATTGATGACGGGGGCAGAGTTGAAATTGCCCACCCGTCCTCAAGACTTCACTGTTTCGCTACGTGCGCCCGTGATCCCAGCTGTTCCAAGTGCGTCCGTTACGACAATGATGGAACGGTTGAAGCAGCTTTCAAGGAGGTGTTGAGAAGTTCGCAGCCTCATGCCGACGAGTATGTTCTTAAATGTGGTAAGTTAAACATCCATGATAAATACAATAAGTTTTCATCACCATTTCATCGCTTCAGTCAGATCCTGTGCCTACATATGTCTAATTTTCAAGATCAGTTCATCACATCCAATGGGGTCTGATGAAGATTGTACCTTTTTATATCGTTTTTTAATTATAATTTTATTTCTTTTTGGCGTATATAAACATTAAGTTTACATAATATAGTTTATATTCAATCTTAAGTACATACACGTTAAAAAGTATATCTATGGATACTAACACAAAAAATTATTCCAGTGTTCGGATGGCAAGACATCTTTGTTGAAATTGTGCAAGTTCGCGGGTTTACGTGAAAAGATGGTGACAGAGTTGCCAAAATTCCATGAACTGTGTGTATTTACATTGTGAATAAAATATATATCTGTTCATGTAATATGAGTTGAGAATTTGGTAGGGAGTGGAAAATGTTGGATTTGAATATGTTTTCCTTTGTTATAATATGATTTAAACCATCATTTCATTATTCTTGATATCCTAATAAAATTGTCAGTTTTGAAACTCCTATGTCTATTCCAGGTCTGTCTTTAATCCATTTTGCAAGGTTGTTACAGGCATGTTTTACAATTTCACAATTAAAGAACATGTGCATTCAGGTGTTTTTCTACTTTACAAAAATTGCAAAGACTTGCTTCTTTACATTCCATTGTGTACAACGACCCGTTTGTTGGTATAAGTCTATGAAAAATACTGCATTGGAACCATTCTTATTTTGAGGACAGGTTATTTCTCTGGGCCTACGATTAATCATTTGACAATCTTTTCCCGTCATGTTAACCCCCTGGATGCCATTTGGACATATATGTACCTACACAAACGCAGTTGCTGTGCCAGAGGGACATATATGTCCTTCTGAAACATCATGTTAAAAGAATTAAAGTAAAATATTTTTGGATTACCCCAAGCCCATAGCAATTGCAACATCGCACAAAGTAGTAAATTTCCAACACATCTGTGTCATATTCACAACTCTACTGTCAATAAATAATGCATATGGAATTCCCCTTGTTTACACTTTCGATCAAATGTGCCGCCATTGAAGTATTTTTACATTTCGACAAATTGCACCGACTGATTGAAAATCCACATGCGAAGGAATGTTTGAAACCTTCATAAATATTTTGGTTAAAAGTTTGAAATGATAAAATATCTACGCATGTATGTAATAATTAGCTAATGAAACCCACTAAATGCCCAGTTTATCGATGGTGAATGGAGTGTATATTTTTGCTTCATAGTATTTGTTCAAGGCCTCGTTCTTCACATTGAGTATCAAAGCGTATTCAAAAACATTCATACAGCAATATATACCTACTGACATCTGTAAAAAAACAGTCTGTGTGAAGATGTGCCACTTCTCATATTCATCCGTATACTAAGAAATTCCATTAATGCTTCCTAAACCTCAAATTCTGCAAAAACACAGGAAAGGTAGCGCAACTTCTTCGCCGAAATTTTAAACAAAATGGCGACCGAAGTTGAAGGTCGCTTAGCGGTACTTTTCATGAGAGAAAAAAAGTCGAAAGCATGTCTCCCAGAAAAATCGCAAACGCACATGATAAAGTTTGACACACCCTTTTGGGTCTGTGTTGTTCATGTTTTGTGACTGATCATATGTAAGTCACGTATTCGTATGTTTAAAGAGGCGTGCCAATTTATTAAAAGACGTTGAAAAGTAGGTTGGTAACAACGGCATATGTACTTTATGCAGTGTGGAATATATGTATAGTTTATTGGTTATATAAATATACTGAAATAAATTAAAAACTTCACAATCCTAAAATTTTAACATTTTGACCAGTTATCATTGTGGGCCCTTATTGTGTATTTAAACAGTAATGGCCACGTATTGTATAACACCCGTTTTTGTGTAGCTGAATCGATCAAAGTCATGTGCACAGCACTATAGTGGCAAAAGAGGTTTTTCACGTACAACTGGTCACGTGGCCATAATACCGCACGTGTTTTCAACCATACTTGTTAGCAGTCATTAACAAAAAAAGAAAAACACAAGAAAACAAAAGTCTTTACGGCCATTTGTCATGCCATTCCTTTCAAATGTGCAACGTGAACGTGACATCGGCATGTTGCAGACGGGAACGTCCGTAGCTGAAGTCGCAAGGACGATGGGTTGTAGTCGACGGACTGTTTATGATTTACAGACGCGTCTACAGCAAAGGGGTACCACCGCTGATCGCTCTCGGCCAGGTCGACCACGTGTGACATCACATGCAGGGGATCGTCAGATTGTCTTACGTCACCTCCGTACCCGATTTTTGACGGCTACATCAACCAGAAATGAACTGTTTAAGGGTAGACTGAGTGCGCAAACTGTTCGAAACCGTCTGAGAACTGCTCACCTTCAAGCACGACGGCCATACTGCGGGCCGATTCTGACTCAATTACACAGACGTCAACGTCAATTGTGGGCACAGCGACACTTACGATGGACTGAGGAATTCTGAGGAATTGGAATCAAGTCGTTGTGGAGGCGCCGTCATGTTGTGTACAGGAAGTTGACAGATTTCGAGGCGGAAGTGTCATGGTGTGGGGTGCTTTGTAAGGCAATGCACGTTCCAGGCTTCTTGTCATCCGTGGCAACCTCAACGCTGCTGCTTACCGCGACCAGGTACTGGCACCAGAACTTCTGCCTTTTATGGCAGCACATGGACCCGGTTTGATCTTCCAACAAGACAATGCCAGACACAGCAATTTTGACAAGGAATTTCCTTCAGAATGCGGGAATCAACGTCATGGACTGACCGTCAAGGTCTCCCAAACTCAATCCCATCGAACACGTCTGGGATGCTCTTGGCAGAAGTCTGCGCACTCTCCAGAACCAACCACAGAATTTGCAAGATCTTGGCACCATTTTTCAGCAACAATGGCGTCGTCTTCCCAATAATGTGTTCACAAGCATCACAAGGTCCCTGCGGAGGCGTTGTGTGGCAGTTGTCAACGCACATGGTGGCCATACACGCTACTGAACGTGTGTGCCATCAGATTCTCGTGCTTGTGACTTATGATTTAAACTGTTGATGTTATTACCGAATACCGTAGGTGCTTGGAACAAATTATGGTTACCACCGTTAATTAAAATCCTTCTTTGGACATTAATGATTAAAAATTACCTATCTGATACATTTGTCCGTTGTGTATCATATATGAGATTACTTTAAAAAATGTGAAGTTTGTGATGTTGAATTATGAACGTGTAAAGGTCAACTAAAACTACTTGAATACCGGTTCCCGCTTAAGCTATTCATTACCTCGGTCTAAACGAGTTCGTCTGTCTAAATATATATAGCTAGCTCTTTGACAGTAGAATTCATCACTAAATTATTAAATTTATAATCTATCAATGAATTCCAGTATGTAAATTTGGTATTCATACGGTTTGTTATTGTTAAATATCTTATTATTATTGCAAGACTCATTTTTTTTATGTCACGAATACAAATGAAGCTGTTACGGTTATCGACAGTTCGGTTTCAATCATCCACCATATCGGAGTTGGCATGAGCGGCAAATTTCGGATTGTTCGTCTGGAACGAAATACCGTGACCCGCGACCATTGACATGCCACGTCACAGAGGTTACAGGTGCCCGAGTAAAACAAAACAAAGTTCGATGTTGTAATCACCAACAGTGTTAAGTATGACATCCATCCATTTATCGAATCAGCGCGATGAACACAAATGAAATATAAAAAACGTTCGCTTCCCGCCGAGAGCATGAATATTCATAGGGATAAAAATAGCCCCATGTGACAGACGACAACATTGCGATCGAAGCTGTCTACCTAAAAGGATCATGTCAGCAGTGGGTCTAGGAGACGACGATGAATTGGTGGGGGGGGGGGGGGGGGGGGGGGGGGCGGACTTCGAATCTGACATATCAGTCGATTTTCTCGATTCCGAGACCGAGTCCGACTCCCAGGAAGAGATACGCGGTAAGTAACATTAATTCATTTTCAGCAAATTGAGTATGTGTACTGTCAGTGTCAACGTGGTCAAAGCAATGGCGGGAATATGAATTTGTTATGTTTTTGCAATTTTCGTAATTGTAGGCTAGAGTGAGTGAGTGAGATTGGTTTTACGCCGCTTTTAGCAATATTCCAGCAATATCACGGCGGGGGACACCAGAAATGGGCTTCACACATTGTACCCATGTCGGGAATCGAACCCGGGTCTTCGGCGTGACGAGCGAACGCTTGAACCACTAGGCTACCCGACCGCCCCTGTAGGCTAGATCTACTCGTGACAGTTGTGATGTTTCAAATGTTAAAATATCTACCATACCATGATAGTCATAGTAGAAACAGCGAACTTCCTTGTTTAGTATTTCATGAAATATGAATCTTTGAAATGATTTGAAAGAAAGGCTCTCATGGTAGTGAAGTCTTAACATGTCTTCATGTGGCCTACACGTATGTTTGCTAAGTGCAGTAATATTAATGGAAAAATGTCTTTGTTCAAAATTAAAATTATCTTGAAGGACACACTAGTTCACACGTTTGACCTGAAGCCATATTTTTAAAGGAGTATAATGTGTCAGTCCTCAGAAATCTAAATCTAAAAGGTCTAACTTTTTTTGAAATATAAAAAAATAAATGAAAATGTTTCGTTCATTTTAAATGTTAAATGTTATAGATATATCATTAAGGATGTAAATCAACATTTATTATAACTTACTAAGGAGAAAGGGTAGTGGCATTGCACCAAGTGACTGTTGTCTTTGCGCCAAATGGGTTGGGGGGTCAGCGCATTGAACAAATGTTCCCCCACCGGGCAGGTAGCCCGGAGCTATGGCCGTTTTTGTATGAAAATGTACCATCATTGTAAAGCTTTTGATTTTAGTTCTAACCCCGGAAATGTTTGCGTCATGATCACACAATTGTTTCCCTGTGACTGCTCAATGAAGCCCTTCATTTTTCATTAATAAATTCATGTGGAGCACATATAATTATCCTTATCTTATCTTTATATAGTAGTAATGAAGAAGAAGTCTTTCAACATGTTCAATCTATTCCCAACTAAAGGTCACAGGTTATACATATTAATTACAAGCAAAATATTAGTCTTGATGAAAATAAAGTTGCCACATGATTATTGATACTGTGTTGTAAAATATGCACAAGATCTACAGGGTCTGAAATAGTTCCTTTAATAAACTAAATATATGTCTATAGGTCTATATATATATATATATATATATAATATATTCATATTTTAATTAAATTTAAGATTGATACCAAACATAAAATACATTGGAGAAATGACAAACTGCCATGAAACAATTTGCAAAATGTGTGTATCCAAGGGAGGTATTATAGGACATAAAGAAATTATCTCCCCTTGATCAATAATATAACATGAGTCAGCAGTTGCTGAGTTCCAATTATGATAAGAAACATCCATGAAAATTTGCAAATGCAGAGATAGAAACTAACATTTTAGTCCACTAGTTTATATGTTATAATGATAACGTATAGTAAAACGCTATAAAATTGGCAAATTTCTACTAGTCCTTATGATACCTTAACTATTAGACTGTTTTGCAAGGACAATAGGACTAGTGCCACTTTCTATTGCTCTACTGCACAAAAATATATAATCAGGACAATGACATGGACATTAATACCAGCTCACTTATCCGGATACAAATTTCAAAATCTTCCCATTGTTTTAACAGTACAATGGAATTTTACCCTGTCTTGTAAAGTATTATAGTTCAAACCCTTCATTTTGATTTCGGTGTTAAGCATCACATAAAAAAATACTAAAGAGGCAAACATAAAAAAAGCTAAACATGTCCTCACAATTGTGATTGCAATAATTTATCTGCAATCTCTTAATTCTTATGCTTTAATTTTCAACCATGTCATAATACAATATTATTTGAAAGGTTTTAAATTTCTGGATATTTGAATTTTGATAATACAGTTATACTCTGTCTAGGATATGGTCTGTGAAGTGGAATGATTAATACATGCTTTTTCCAAGCTCCTACGTTATTTGAATTCAGGGACACACTACACATATCTATCTTTTAAGAAGGAATCCTTTCCCTTAGCACTTTTATATGTGATTGAAAGGAAATTATTAATAAGAAGCATTATTTCAAATTTCAGATCACGAGGAAAATAACACTGATGAGAGTGAAGAAGAGGCAGGGGTCAAACCGATGGTCCGTGGCCCCTGGCTGCCCGTGCTGGACACGGACAGCTTTGACCTCGGCAACATCAATTGAGGAGATCAATTTTGATTATACTTTGAACATTTCATGACAAAAATCACATATACATCCAACTGACTGTAATAAATGTTAGCTAATACAGTTCCTTTTGGGTTTGTGATCAGTGGTTCCATGTCTTTAATACTGCTTGATGGTCACTCAGTGGCTGATGATGTAAGCAGGGACGGAAATGGAAATCGGGAAAATATGACCAGATCGCAACGTTAGAATCTTTGATGAATCAATGCGTTCATCATTTACAAATTACGATAGATTTCAGACCATCACTGGAACACTCAGCTGTGCTTACAGAATTATGTTCAACTAAACTCACTATCTCGTTTGCTGTCAAAGATGTTATAATAAATCCAAAATCCCAAACACCGCTGAACACGGTCGACGACATTTTGAAATATTCAAACTAAAGCTGTCGACAACACAAAAATCATTTTCGTATTGTTTCTGCTTCATGTGAAGTTTTTAATTATTCTGTGTTTATATAATCGTTATATGCTAAAAACGAAAATAAAACAACGTTATTTAGGATTCATAAATATACGAGACTATATAAGCTAACTCGTTTATTTGTCTGTATGCAAATTTCGATGACGTGCAAATGGACATGTCCGCCATCGCCCGGTAGGAGTATTTTCAGTGAACTGATTTATAATTACATGAGCCGTGAGGAATACTTTTCGGTGCCAGGTAAGTGCAAATATGCCATTCATAAGGGCATGTTCTTTCCAGATTACCTAGTACGATTTTCTTACTAAAAAATGAATAATGGCCGAAAAGAATAATGATTTATTGCAATGAAGAAAACACAACACCGCGTATAAGTTTTATTTTGAAATGCGGTTTCGTTCTCTTCTTTCTAAAAATACGTTATTTTAAATTTCATAGTTAAAGTTACACATTACAATTTATATGAGCATGTAAGTACTAAACCACAGTACTAAACCACAGATTTTAGGGATAAGATTTCATTCCTCACTTATAAATAGTTTTTCATTAATATGTATTTTCCGACATGATCTGCAAACGATAACGTTATAATTTCACTAATTTACGGACAAAAAGGCGTCACACATATTTGAACAAATTCGTAATCGACGATACCGCGGACGATTTTCCACGGAGATGTTTCATTTTCAACACGGTAATCGGGAAACAAACAGGCTTTCGCATAATGTTTTTGGTTTTTACATTAGTGGAGATTTACAACCTGACAAGGCGCACAAAGTATCCAGTGCGCAATGTCAACAAAACAACCGTCATGGACATTTTGTAAAAAAATGCATAATCAATACGTTTGTCGAGCTATAAACTACTGGTAATCACGTTAATGCTTAACAAGATCTACATCGGCAGTTAGGGAAATGGTTGTACTGTTATAGTGTGAAATTTGAAAATTGTTGGTTTTACCGTTGTTACGTTACGTCGTTTTTAGACGAAGGTGTGCAGTTTCCAGAACGTCACTCGCAAATAAACTCTGCACAGCGATAGCACACAGGCTATTTTTAGGTGGCAGCTAGAGGGTTAAAAGGGCAATATGTAGTTCCCATCTTTGCATGTATTTTGGGGATATCATATTGTTTGGTACCTTATTTAATATTTTTAAATATTTCATAAAATATTCTACACAGCCCCGCCCCCACTCTCCAAATGTGGTTTTAAGGGCAGATGTGACTTAGAGGTGATTGAAATATTCTTACACTTGAGATTTTATTTTATTGCTTGAAAAAGGCTAGAATATTCAAGAAAATGTATTTTACAGTCGTATATCTGTTTTAGGTCTAAGAGATCTAGAAGATGTTCACTCTCTTCTATCAAATCGTTTATAAGATTAATACCTTTCCCCGAGTAATGTTCCCTCTTCTTATATTCGTATTAGGCAATAAAGGTTGGGATAATATATCTTTTTCTTCATAGAATTTCTTTTTTTCCTTTAAGCTATAATGCAAACAGAACATCTTTCCAGAATACATTGGTATTACTTATAATCTTTTCATGATCAGAAATATAAAATTGGTACTTTTGCAGAAAATCAATTTGTGTGGGACTTGTATTATTAATCTAAAGAGTGGAAAGTTTAGAGTTTTGTTTTAAACATATTTTATTGACATATATGGTCAACGGGATTGGGCAAAAGTTATCCAACTTAGGTGGCCCTTTCCCTACTCTATATGTACAGACATTGATTATACATATATATACACATATACATACACACATACATATACATACGTATACAGAAATACAAACATATACACATAATCATATAAACACACAATCATATATACTCATACATACATACATACATACATACACATAGTAAGATACATATACACTTATTACAAAGAGAAGTAACAAAGAGAAATATATTTACACAAGAACATAAACATAATGTTTGCAAGAGTAACATAGACAGTCATGCATAAGAATTGTCTATAGACACAGTTTACTTGTATGTACACATTAATCCAAAATACATGCAAAACTACATATATAATTACACAATCATACATACACTTATGTACATGTACACATATGCATACCTACACACACTACATGTACATACATACACATATACCCTTGAATACGCATGCATACATATATATACATACACATATTTACACACATACACCAGGATATATATACCCGTAAACATTATGTTTACAGAAGGAGGCAGAGATACACATGTATTCATGTACATGCATGCAGTTTATTCACTGATGGCGTAATTAATAATAAATGGTCGCAGAGCGATATTCTGTATTAATGATAAAGGGTTACTCGAATCTATTAGTCGACAGTATATATTTTTGAACGCTGTTGAAGATGAGGTTATTGTTACTTTCAGATAGGGATACATCTCCGTAGAGAATATTTTGTATTGTACATGTAGTTCCAGCTTTTATAATGTTAGCGAACATGATATTTCTGGGAATAGTGTAATTGGGACAAGAAAAGAAAAAAGTGTATGTTGTTTTCACATGGGTTTCCACAAGAGCAGGACAAAGTATCAGATAAATTTACTTTAAAGAGGTCTGCATTTAGGGAACTGCAAGAATGCCTTAGGCGTGTATGTAAAATATTATCTCTACGGTTGCCGATTGAGAAGTATGGAGGTGGAGCTGTAATGGTTGTTTTAATCATGTGTTTAAAATTTGATAATGATGTTGCACTTCTGTATTCAGGGGGTAACTCATTCCATAATTTGATTGAAGAAGGTATAAATGATTGTTGGTATGTGACTGTTCGTGCTTGCGGCGAATTCAGATTATTCTGATTTCGTAACTCATATCTACTAAAAGTTGATACTTTTGGTGGTACATGTCATGTAAATACGATGGGCATAGGTTATTAACAATACTGTAGATTGTGCAGAGTTTTTTATTTGACCTCCTATAAGATAGTGATTCCCATCCTGTCTCAAAATATAAACTCGATCTTGAGGAGAATTTAGGGAGACCTGTTACTATGCGAGCGGCTTCGAGTTGAATCATTTCAAGTTTTTCGGAATTTTCATGACTGCAGTTGTCCCATACCTCTGAAGCATATTCTAATATAGGCCTTATGAAAACAAGATAGACTTTGGACAGGGTTTGTCTATCAAGTAAATATTTAACGGTTCTTAACGAACAAATCATTTTGGAAGCTGAGCGGCAAATGTTATCAACGTGAGTTGTCCACTTCATATCATGGGAGAGAGTAACGCCCAGATGTCTGTGCGAGATAGATGCGCTTAGTGCGGTATTGTTATAAATGATATCTGCAGTGCGGTTTTTACAATGAGTGAACAGAATAAATGTTGTTTTGTCCGGGTTAAACTTAACTAGCCATCTATTTGCCCAGGTATTGAGAAGCTCTAGATCACTGTTTAATCTGTGTTCTATCATTTGTAAGTGAAGAGATGATGTACCAATGGAAGTATCGTCTGCAAAAAGGCGAGTGGAATTCACTAGATTATCAGCGAGATCGTTAATGTAGACCAGAAACAAAAAGGGACCTAATACCGAGCCCTGGGGGACACCGGCTCTGGTGAATTTCAAAGATGAAAAGCTGCCATTTACAAAAACCTTTTGTCTCCTTTGACTAATATAGTCTTCTAACCATAGTAATAGCTTGCCCGTTACACCGTATTTTTTGTAATTTATGAAGTAATCCTTTATGCCAAACTCTGTCAAATGCTTTCGATATATCACAGAATACCATACAATAGTATTCGTGCTTGTCGACAGATGAGACAATATCATTATAAATTTCTATTAATTGTGAGGTAGTAGAATGTCCTGGTACAAAGCCGGATTGATATTTGTTTAGGAGACTATTCATATTGAAATAGTTGTATAAGCGTTTAAAAACTAATCTCTCCTGTAGTTTTCCAAGAATAGATAACAAGCTAATTGGTCTGTAGTTCGAGGGTAATGCTTTGTCACCTTTCTTGTATAATGGCATGACGTGAGCAAGTTTCCAGTTTTCTGGAAAGATTGCTTCTTTTAAAGATCGATTGAAAATTATACATAATGGGATGGCAATACTGTCAGCCAAGGGTTTTAAAAGTCTAGGGTTTATATTATCTGGTCCGCTTGATTTATTGCATGGTAGTGACTTTATGAGATCGCTTATTTCTAATTCAGTAACTGTGATATCCGAGAGAGAGGTTTCACAACGTTGACTGAAATCCGGAAGCGGTTGATTTCCGTCATCAACATCACAAATAGAAACAAAATAATTATTGAGTACATCAGCCTTTTCGACATCGGTAAATGCTGTGGTTTTATTTAGGTCTGTATACAGAGGGGGGATACATGCTGGTGAATTGTCATTTTTGATGATGAATCTCAATAATTTCCAGTAGTTGGTACTGTTTGAGTTCAGATGTGTTTCCAACAAGCCATTAATGTTGCTATAGTATTTTTCTTTGGCTATCTTTTTCATATTATTAAATTTGTTTCTTTGCTTTTTGTAATTGACAGCATCGCTTACTTTACCAGCTCGTAGTGCCTTTTTTCGATAGCGGTCTCTGGAGCGACGCTCCCTTCTGAGGTTATTATCGAACCATGGTTTGTCCGTTGGGCGAATAGTTACACACTTAGAGGGTATATAGTCGTGCATGTAATTTTTTAGTTGGGAGTGGAATTTGTCACACATTTCATTAACGTCCAGACATTCTTTAAAAAAGTCGTTCCAATTTTTATTCTTAATTTTTATATTCATTTTAGCAAAGTTAGCTTGTTTGTAGAGCCATACGTTTCTTCTTTATGACTTTTTTATATTAAGATATACATTAATAGACACGAAAACTCCCCTGTGATCCGATACATCGGAACTAAAATCTAGTACACCGGATAAGGAACAATTACAATCATTACTTACTAAAATAGGGTCAATAAATTTAGCCGAATGTGTTGTAATTCGTGTTGCTTCATTTATAACACTACGTAAGTTCTTGCGTGTTATTATGTCACGTAAATGGTGGATATTCGTATTGAAAAGATCTTCATTTAGGTCACCAACTAGGACGATGTCACGGGAAACATCAAGTGCAGTTTCTATCATGTGCTCAAGAACAGTCCAATATGCGGTAGGGGTGTTCGGTGCGCGATAGGTGACACAAAGCAGAAAACTGTGCTGTGGTGAATAAACTTGAAACCACATATATTCAGAATTAATTACTTCCAAGTCTGTTCTATGCTTGACACTAAGTGAATTAGAAAAATATACAATTATACCACCTCCGAAACAATCCCTGTCCCTCCTGTGAGGTTCGTGGAAGAGATCAAGGAGCAGGTCGGCTGACTGAATGTTGGCGTCCAGGTGAGATTCAGTGAAGCATAACACATCGAAATCGCAGATATCATCGTAGATTATAGTCAATTTATGCCGGATACTTCTAATATTCAAGTGGAATATGCTAATATCATTGGTTGTGTTATATTGTTTTGGGCCGGGATTTGGATGAATATCACCAGCAATGAACAATAGAAGGAGGGAGATTAATTTCATATTTACGCACAGGCCATACGTCATGACAAAACAAAGGTGCAGTATGTACATCGTGGAATACATTTTGAAATGGATATATACTTCATTGGTAAAAGCGTGACGCCTGAGGTAAGTTGGCATACATTTATTGTAAAATAATCCAATCGTCGCCCTGTATGACATGATGTCAATCATTGCCTAATTTGGAGAGAATAATGAACCAGGTGAGGGCGACGATGAACGTATTCTCAAAGTGTTTGATAATTAGTTTGGTGAATATGACTAATCGTATGTTAAGCGCGCTGAAGAGGCATAATGAATATGTAAGTTCTTCTTGATTGTGCAGTACAAAATGTTCAAAAGTGTTAAACTGTAGTCTCTTTGTGGACAGAGGACAAACACATGAAGTATGTACAAGTAATATAGAAAAGATCCAGGAAAAAGCTGGGTCTTGTGCAAAATGAATAGAGGGAATATGATACAAAAGCGAACAATGTGAATCATAATGATGGCGACAAGTAGGGAGTGTTGCCACAAATTGATTTTGTTGGCTTGGGTGGGACTGTGCAAGTACAGCAATAGCTGTGACCAAGATGCATCTGATCATGATTAATGACATCTGCAGAAAGAAGTAGGTAGCTCTGAAATGATATGATTGTCACTTTCAGAATATAGATGACATTGGCATGATACCTAAACAGGTACAGGTCTAGAGGTCACAACACATTTATGAATTTATCAGATCGTCAATGTCTGCAAGACAGTTGATCAAAAAACGCTTTCCGCTTTGTTTGCATGCAGATATCCTACCATCAAATGTCCAGAATGAGTACATTGAGGTCGCTTTCTTGAGTTCTAGGAGCCTTTTAATTAGTGAACGGCGATGTTTGGTCAGGTCTTCAGTGATGAAGATTTTGTCAGGGTTAGACCTAAGTTTGCGTTTTGACATGTACACGGCATTTTTCGTGTTGTGGGATACAAATTTGACAAGTACTTGGGCTCTGCCGTTGATGACCCTACCCACAGTATGCGAACGATCTAAGTCATTCTTATTTAGTTTTATACCTAAGTCTTTATGACAGATATCAATGACTTTATCATCAGTTGGGGCTTTGACATCATCGATGGGCACATTCATAAAACGTAACGAATTGCGTCGTGTGTATTGTTCTAGTTCCTTGATGTGAGCTTGAGCCTTAGTCAGATTATCCTCAACCCTGTGAACTTTGTTTTGAAGTTGTTGGATCAGGTCTGATTGTGCTTTAATAACTGAATTTTGATTTTCGACGCAATCTACTAAGGTACTTGTTGCCGATTTAACAGCCTGCTCGACGACTTGTTCAAGGTGTTTGCCTAACTCCATAGTCAATTTTGGCACTAAGACGGGTAACAACTTTGCCATAAAAAGTTCGTGGGCAACTGCCTGAGTTAGAGCATCTGAGGCTTCATCCTCAGTGAGAGAGTCACCCCCACTGGATAGAATAGGTCTTCTTTGTCGTTGTGCTGGAGGTTGATCATCAGCTGGACTGTCTTTGCCACGCTTTTCTCCAGTCGAGGGTAATGGCGGAGTGATTGGGGTGTTCGCCGCCATGTTGCTTCTCGTGTTGATTGTAGAAGTTCAGGGCAGAGAAAGAGAGAAAATAGTTACTTAAAGTGACTTAGAGTGTGGATGTGAATGGAAGAAACGTTTAGTCCAAGATATCTTTTAAGCAGTGATTGTAATTTTAATATCAGGCACTCTTTTAGCACCCTCTTCATAAGGGTTTATCATAATATTTCTTCTGACCTTTAATTTGACTGGTTTATTTTTCCATATAAAACGAAAGTAAAGTGTTTCGAGTTGTATACTTCTTTCACTTGTATTAGGTAGGTTTCAGAACATGGTGGATTAATTTTGGTAAAATGTTTTAGTGCTGTAATTCTACATAATGGGATCAGGTCACGTGTTTACCAAGAGTGCTTGATGGTTTTTATAATTTTAAGTTTGTCTGCCAAATTGTGAGTAAAAATAATACCGAGGAGAGTAAAACCTTTTTTGGACCAATTCAAATTCCAACTTTTGAACAGTTTTATCACAGAAGCGTTGTAAGCTTGCATTTTGCTTGTGTTATTTTTTAAGCCCGAAAAAGATGCATATGATTGAAGAGTTGTCATTGTGTTTTGGAGACTATCTTCAGTTCCATTTAATATGAGAGATGTATCGTCTGCGAATTGAAAAATGAGATATTCTATCCCATCAATTCTTATTCTGTATGTTTTTTTATTAGTGCGTAGCACCATTGCCAAAATGTAAGCCCATAACAAGAATATATTAAAAATAAAGGATCACCTTGTCTACATCCTCTTGTTACTTTAAAGAAAATCTGAAGCAAAACCGTTAACAAAAACAGTAGATTAAATAACGTGATAGAAGGTTGTTATCCATTGCTTATCTGAAGGTCAAAATTAACAAAAGTCAAAACTTCGTAAATGAAATCCCAATCTACTGAATCGAAAAAGCTGAATCGAAAAAAGTCTTCGTAATTTCAATGCATTCAGTAAAGTCCATGATATCGTAAATTAATCAAGACGTAGTGCATTCTCCAATGTATCGTTATGACAGAAAACCTCTTTGATCCTCGTTTAATTATTGTTGGCTGTTTTCTAATTCTATTTGCCATTGTAACAGATGCTAGCTTACAGGAAACATGTAATAGTGAAATTGGTCTCCATTTTTAAGTGCTGCTTTGGTTTGTCTTTTTTAGGGACGCATGTTATTAGACCCTGCTTTTGACAAACTGATAATTCTCCTCTTTTGAAACCTAGGTTCAATGATCGTATAAGATATTTATGCAAATCTAGACAGATAAATTTGTAAAATTCTACAGTAAATCCATCAGGACCCGAACTTTTTTCATTTTTCATAATTTTTAAAGACTTTAAAAATTCCTTCCATTGTAACGCATTGCTAAGGCCTAATTGTTGTGATGTGCTTAGTTGTGGAATATTAAGGTCTTTAAACTTGTCATTTAGGTTTAAGTTTTGCATGTCTGTTTCGTGTACAAATGTTGGTAATAGCTCTGAGTTTCGTTGATGATATCTTTCGTTTCAGTAATGATATGTCTATTCTTTGTTTTTAGCTCAGCTATAGCCTTGTTCAGAGAATTTCTTTTTTTCTGAGAATAAGATAAATTTCGTTGGATTTTAGCCCCCATTCCCCCCGAGATCGCGTGATTATTCCTTCTGTTTTTATATAGATCATTTCTTCCATTTCGATGTTTTCCTCTTTAAGTTTCAACAATATTTCATTTTTCTATATCAGTTGAGGTACCTACATTAATTTGAAATTCTTCAATATGTTTTTGTATATAAGTCCTTTTTGTATAGTTTGACCTCTTACCATCAACAGTAGTCTATATTAAATATGGCATTGCTTTGTTCATCGACACCTTTTTCATTATGGTCTATTGTTTTATTCATTATTTCTTTAGGTTTGAAAATGGGTGTCCTGCAGCCAATATATACTTTCGCATTTTGAAAAACATTTTTGATATTGTCAAATCATCAATAATCTTACATAATTGTGTCTTGCCATGTGGACTTCTGAGAGTATGTTGTGTACACAGTATATTCTGTAACAAGAAAGGGATGAAAAGACAAGGTAGTAAGAAACAGATAGGAAGCAAAACATACATTTACTCACAGGTTAATATGGTCTGCCATGATGTGGAGTCGGTGTTGCTAAGAGTCTTCATTTCTTCACATAATATAATTTTGGACACAAGGAAACAGGCGACGTAGTTGATTTCCTATAGTTAAGTGGAGGTTTGGTGAGAGTGGGGTGTTCAGTTGGTTGGCTGGTTGGTTTGTTGTTTAACGCCGCACTCAGCAATATTCTAGCTATATGAAGACGGTCTGTAAATAATCGAGTCTGAATCAGACGATCCAGTGATTAATATCATGAGCATAAATCCACGCAATTGGGATCGAGGGCATGCATCAACCAAGTCAGCGAGTCTGACCACCCGATTCCGTCAGTCACAACTTACAACAAGCATAGTTGCGTTTTACGACAAGCATAGGTTGCTGAAGACCTATTTTACCCCGGATCTTCACGGGTCTGGGGTGTTCAGACGTGTACGAATGACTGAACTGTTTCTTGTATCCACAGGGTACACCGACAAATCTGCTCCACCCACACAGGACAACGGCAAATCTGCTTCACCCACACAGGACATCAACAAATCTCCACCACCCACACAGGACATCAACAAATCTCCACCGCCCACACAGGACACTGACAAATCTCCACCACCCACACAGGACATCAACAAATCTGCACCACCCACACAGGACATCAACAAATCTCCTCTGCCCACACAGGACACCGACAAATCTACACCAACCACACAGGACACTGACAAATCTTCACCACCCACCCATGACATCAACAAATCTCCACCACCCACACAGGACACCAACAATTCTCCAACACCCACACAGGACATCAACAAATCTCCACCACCAACACAGGACACCAACAAATCTCCACCACCCACACAGGACATCAACAAATCTCCACCACCCACACAGGACATCAACAAATCTCCACTGCCCACACAGGACATCAACAAATCTCCACCACCAACACAGGACATCAACAAATCTCCACCACCCACAAAGGAAACTGACAAATCTCCATCACCCACACAGGACATCAACAAATCTCCACTACCCACACAGGACATCAACAAATCTCCACCATCCACACAGGACACTGACAAATCTGTACCACCCACACAGGACATCAACAAATCTCCACTACCCACACAGGACATCAACAAATCACCACCACCCACACAGGACACTGACAAATCTGTACCACCCACACAGGACATCAACAAATCTCCACCGCCAACACAGGACATCAACAGATCTCCACCGCCCACACATGACACCAACAAATCTGTACCCCTGACACAGGACATCAACAAATCTCCACCGCCCACACAGGACATCAACAAATCTCCACCACCCACACATGACATCAACAAAACTCCACTACCCACACAGGACATCAACAAATCTCCACCACCCACACAGGACATCAACAAATCTCCACCACCCACACAGGACATCAACAAATCTCCACTACCCACACAGGACATCAACAAATCTCCACCACCCACACAGGACACTGACAAATCTGTACCACCCACACAGGACATCAACAAATCTCCACCACCCACACATGACATCAACAAAACTTCACTACCCACACAGGACATCAACAAATCTCCACCGCCAACACAGGACATCAACAAATCTCCACCGCCCACACAGGACATCAACAAATCTCCACCACCCACACATGATATCAACAAAACTCCACTACCCACACAGGGCATCAACAAATCTCCACCAACCACACAGGACATCAACAAATCTCCACCACCCACACAGGACATCAACAAATCTCCAGCACCCACACAGGACACCGACAAATCTCCACCACCCACACAGGACATCAAAATATCTACACCACCCACACAGGACATCAACAAATCTACACCACCCACACAGGACACCAACAAATCTCCACCACCAACACAGGACATCAACAAATCTCCACCACCCACACAGGACATCAACAAAACTCCACTACCCACACAGGACATCAACAAATCTCCACCACCCACACAGGACATCAACAAAACTCCACTACCCACACAGGACATCAACAAATCTCCACCACCCACACAGGACATCAACAAATCTGCACCACCAACACAAGACATCAACAAATCTCCACCACCCACACAGGACATCAACAAATCTCCACCACCCACACAGGACACTGACAAATCTGTACCACCCACACAGGACATCAACAAATCTCCACCACCCACACAGGACACTGACAAATCTGTACCACCCACACAGGACATCAACAAATCTCCACCACCCACAAATGACATCAAGAAAACTCCACTACCCACACAGGACATCAACAAATCTCCACCGCCCACACAGGACATCAACAAATCTCCACCGCCCACACATGACACCAACAAATCTGTACCCCCGACACAGGACATCAACAAATCTCCACCACCCACACAGGACACCAACAAATATGTACCACCCACACAGGACACCAACAAATCTCCACCACCCACACAGGACACCGACAAATCTGTACCACCCACGCAGGACATCAACAAATCTCCACCACCCACACAGGACACCAACAAATCTCCATCACCAACACAGGACATCAACAAATCTCCACCACCCACACAGGACACCGACAAATCTCCACCACCCACACAGGACACTGACAAATCTCCACCACCCACACAGGACACCGACAAATCTCCAGCACCCACACAGGACACTGACATGTCTCCACCACCAACACAGGACACTGAGAAATCTCCACCACCGACACAGGACACTGACAAATCTCCACCACCCACACAGGACATCAACAAATCTCCACCACCCACACAGGACACCGATAAATCTCATGACATCCATAAATCTCCTGAGCTCCAAGACAAAGGCTCATCAACCTTTCAGAACGAGAAACCTGCAGGAAACGTATTCGAGACAAGCCCTTCCAGTGAGGGACTTAGAAAAGAGGGATCCGTTTCACAACAGGCAGAAGCAGGGACTGTAGCTTTTGAAAACCGAATGACGACGATTTCCACTGAGACAACAATCACGGAAGCAAGTAGGTTTATAAACACGATCAATGTTATGTAAAATGCGCGTAGGACTAAGCAATTTGGTCAAGGAATCACCCCTTAATACTTTGTTGGTTATATTTGGTGTCTGAATATACCAACACGACTGTCACAGTTGCATTTTCCCAATGAACAACGCAATCGGCAAACCTCGCCCTTTCGTGCATGTTGGAAAGGGACCAACAGTAAACGGGTCTCCGCCTTAACATGCTCGCGGATGTACATTGTTGCACGTCATCTGTTCATCTGTGTTTCATTTTCAGTCGTCGTATAAATACTTAGTTACTAATTTCAAAGTTTTTTATCCTAAATATATATATTCAAAAGATTCATGAATGTATTGTTACCCAGGTCACAATCGCTCAGATTGACAACTGAAAACAACAAAGAATTTGGGTCACATCAGTGTATGTTTCTTAAAACATGGCTGACAAATATACATCAGCCAATGACGTAAGCGCATTCAATTTGACAGTGCGCTAAGCGGCACAAATTTCAGAGGACTGACAGAGTGATTTCCCTTAGACCGTGGACGAGACACTCAACATGTATTTACCTTGAAAACACGGAATATATTACACAGGGGACGCAAACTTTAACTAAAAGCGCTTACAATTGGTGAAAAGTACTATATACAACACCCTCCTCCCATAAAAAAATGACCCAAAATTCTTAAACAACGGACCAAACTGGGTACATAATATAAGGTAATGAGAATACAACATAAAGTTTTTACATCTGCTGTGAACTACTAATGTGATACATTAGTTATGAACATATCTGTTAACCTTCAAAGGTAGTGCAGCACCTGACTTCATAAAAGACTTAATCTGATGGATAACTGACATTGCCATGTGGCCAATAGGCAATACAAAAAACCCAGTATAGTATATAACTTCAATATTGGTAGATGTGCAATACACATACACATAATGTTCATTCACAACATATTACGCAAACTTGCATTGCTAACTATATCTCTGATATATGCACAAATATTACTAGCTAGCATCTGACTAATCATGATAATCTGCATGTGCAGACAACTCATTCCTGTTTCTCGAGTTATTTACATGGAACACTGGATAGCTGATCTGTACCACATAGGTCACATCGCTGGTCTGTGACAATTCTGTTTGCTGGACAGAACCACATAAATCTTGTTGCTGGTGACATGGTTACACGCACAGGTTGCAATCGGACATTTCTTGGTGCATATCTTGGATTGCCCATAGTGTCATATGTCAGAATATTTGGTGTTCTCCTGATGCGTCTACGTTGTCCAAGGCTTTCAACTTCCTCTTCATCATCTGCCGGTTCAGAGTCACTTACTGTTTCACTCGGCCTATCTAGTTTTACAGTCCCTTCAGACGCATTAACGTCTGACCGTGTTCCATGTTCAGTTTCTGATGTTGACAAGTTGTTTTCTTCTTCAGTTTCCCTTCCAGATGCAACTTGTTTGGAATGCTCCTCCTTCTGTTCATCTGACTCACTGCCAACATGTGATGATTTATCATCATTATCTGATCCCGAGGGTGTGCCACAAACTGCCATGTTGTCTGGGCTAGAACTGTCACTGCTAACTTTCGACTGGTCGTCAAACAGGCTTCTTTTCTGGTATAGTTTTCTAGGTTTAAGCTTTGGTGCTGTGACAGCTTCTTCAACCGGCAAACTGTCACACGGCAATAGTCGGTTCCTATGTAACAGCTTATTTCGAGCGATTCTATCTGCAGCTTCCAGTTCATATACAGGACTATCGTCTGACATTCTTCTGACTACAACATGGATCCTTGATTCCCAATATCCTCGTAATTTTCTTGGACCTCCACGTTCAGATTAGTTTCTGACAAGTACTTGATCACCTGGTAGTAGAACAGAACCCCTCACTTTTCGATCATAGTTCCTTTTCCCTTTGATAGCGCACTTATCTGAACTCTTGCTTGCCATCTCGTAAGCTTCCTTCATGCAGTATTTCCATTTTTCCACATACTTCCTTGGATCCCTACTTTCGTCATCTTGGTTCAGACCGAACATAAGGTCTCTAGGCAATCTGGGTGATCTACCAAATAGAAGCTAGAACGGAGAGAAACCGGTGGACTGATGGCGGGTGCAGTTGTAAGCATGAACTACTTTGTTCACATGATCCTTCCTGTTGCTCTTCATTTCCTGCGGTAGTGTTCGAAGCATTCCCAACAGCGTTCTGTTAAGTCTCTCAACTTGACCATTTCCTTGAGGATGGTATGGAGTGGTGCGTGAGCGAGCCGTCCTACAATACTTCTGAAGATGGTGGAATAGTTCATTCTCAAACTCCTTACCCTGGTCATGATGAAGTTTATCCAGGAAGCCAAAGCGAAGTACAAAGTCATTGAATATTTTCTCAGGTGCACTTTTCCCAGACTTATTCCGCGTAGGATATGCTTGCACAAACCTTGTGAAATGGTCAGATATCACCAATATGTACTCAAATCCAACAGAACTTCTTTTAAGATGTACAAAGACAATCGATACCATTTGGAATGGTGCTGTTGTTCTGTTAGGTGTAAGCGAAGCTCTTTGAGTGAAAGTCAGTGGTTTGTCCTTTAAACACCTGCACTCTTTAGTCACATATCTTTCTATGTCACGCTGTATGAAGGGCCAGTAAAATCTCTCCCTGGTTAGGTCAGTCACTCTCTCAATACCCTGATAACAGACGTCATTGTGGAGTTCTTTCAACACCAATGACCTGTACACTTTTTGCAACACCATCTGAATTTACTCTTGAAGACCAAAGATTGAAGTTTTGCGACACAATATACCATTCTTGTCAAAGATGAGCTTATTGAGTTCCCTGAGTAAACAGTTCAATTCCGGGTTGGCCTTGTCATGGACAACATCACGTCCTTCTCTCTCAATCTGTTTGCGGCGCAGTAGCTGTAAAATTGGACTAATAGTATCATCATTCCTCTGGGCTTGTCGTATGTCTCTTGTTGTAAAGCACTGGAAGGGTTTTGAATCATCAGCTGATGAGTCAAGATCTGTTAAGTAGCTGTAACTGTCTGTGATTGAAGATATCCATGCTACCTCATTTGTTTCTCTAGCATTCACTATCTGAATAGACGTACCTATAACATCTGGGTTTACTTCTTCTGTGCATTGGGTTGGTTGGTTGGTTTGTTGTTTACCGCCACACTCAGCAATATTCCAGCTATATGACGGCGGTCTGTAAATAATCGAGTCTGGACCATACAATCCAGTGACTGATATCATGAACTTCGATCCACGCAATTGGAATCGATGACATGCATCAACCAAGTCAGTGAGCCTGACCACCTGATCTGCTTAGTCGCCTTTTACGACAAGCATAGTCGCATTTTACGTCAAGCATGGGTTGCTGAAGACCTATTCTACCCCGGATCTTCACGGGTGCATTGGGACATGTGTTCATTGAAGTCTAATGGCATTCTACTTAGTCCATCAGCATCATTGTTCTGTTTCCCTGGCTTGTACTTTATTGAGAAGTTATAGTCTGCTAGCTCAGCTACCCATCGATGTCTGATTCCATCAAGCTTGGCTGTTGTTAATATATACGTCAGAGTGTTGTTGTCGCTAAAGCTAAAAGCTAAAAACTCCAACTTTCCAGAATGAGAATGATATTTTTTTTCTGCTGAGGATAGTGATCTTGAACCATAAGCGATAACACCCAACTGCCCATATGCTCTTTGTTGATACAGGATAGCACCCAAACCTTCTTGTGAAGCGTCAACATGGAGTATGTATTCTTTATCCCATTGAAGATAGCACATGATTCTGTCACTCAAGAGTTCATCAATGAGATCATTAATTGCATCTTGATGTCTCTTAGTCCATTCAATCTTGTAGTTGGATGACACTTGACCAGATCCTTTCTTAACGTTGTACTTGTTCTTTGCAGATTTTGATGGGTTTTTTTTCGGGTTTCCGTAACAGTTCAAATAAACACTGGGCTCGTCTGGCAAAGTTAGGAATGTACTTTCGGTAGTAGCCTATGAATCCAAGCAATATACGGACATCACCAACAGTTGATGCTGGTGCTTTATCCTCTGGGTCCATTCCTATTCCTTGTTCAGATACCATGTGACCTAAATATCTTATCTGCTTCCGAAAGAGTTTACATTTCCTAGCATTGAGTTTCACACCATGCTCATGTAGGCGATGTAATACTCCCCTAACATCTTCTATGTGTTGAGAGAAATCCTTGCTGAAGCAGATTATGTCATCTACATAAGGATTATGTCATCTACATAAGTATTATGTCATCAACATAAGGTATGCAAATTCTATCTCTCAGTCCATGAAGGCACTGGTCCATGAATCGCTGAAATGCACCTGGCGCAGCTCTGAGTCCTACGGTATGCGTGTCCATTCATATAAGCCCCAGGGACTGGTGAATGCTGTGTATGGTCGACACTCCTCTCGGATGAATCCTTGATGATATGCTTTTCCTTGATCCAGGAGAGTAAACCATCTGTTTCCACCTAATCTGTTCAATGCGTCTTGAACACGAATTATCGGGTATCTATCCGGGATACTTTTACGATTCAGAGCCCTGAAGTCCACACATAGTCTCAGCGACAAGTCCCTTTTCCGTACACACACAAGTGGGCTTGAATATGGTGATGATGATAGGGTCACCCACCCTTTGCGCAAAAGATCCTTCAAGTAAGTCTTAACTTCCTGATAAAGTGGCTGAGGGATAGACATGTAACTCTTCTGTACTGGTGTACTATTAGTTATGCGAATGTCCATTTGGACTTCAGTAATAGTGCCAATGTCATCATCACTTTGACTAAATACATTTGATTCCTCATACAGCATTTGACGTACATGCTCCTTCTGTTTTTTAGATAGATCTGTGTTGTCAAGATCCACTCCATCTGTAACTGGTATCTGTGATGATAGAGGATCATCAGATGCACGTTCAGTTGCTTCCTGCAGTGTCTCAAGGTTGTCTGTTGGTTTCAGTGGTGTCACTGACTGTATTTGTTGGATAGTTCCAAGAAGTGTTTTACTCTTAACTTGTATGTCCCGACTAGAATGGTTTATCAGGGTGACTGGAATGCTGGCCTTAGTGCCTCTCTTGATGTGGAGTAGTGATCCTGAAACTGTTAAATCTTCATGCAAAGAGTTATCATTACTTGGTTCAAACACAGCTGTAATAGATTCTTTGAGGTTGGACTTGACTTGACATTTCACACGCATACACTGTCCTGTGCTAACTGTGACACCCTGCTTGCTGCTGAAAACTTCAAACAATATATCAGATTTCTCATCTTTCAATAGATTTACAAAAGCATTTAGTTCAGATTTAGCTACTGTCGGCAGACCAGACTGTATTACATGAACACTATCTGCATCATTATCACTAAGATACTTTTCTATCACATTAGGACCAATGATTCGACAATCAAAATCTGTAAGATTTGTGACTAAAACTGGAACGTTCAGGGATTTGTTAGGGTCTCCCCTCAACAACTGAAATTGCACTTTTGTCCATCCCAGAAATGGTATATTTTCCCAATTGGCCGCTTTGACTGTCAGGTCTTCACCCAGAAGTTCATGAATGTCCCTGATTTTACTGTCTCTGTTTTGGTTGAAAAATGACTGTGATACTATCGATACCTGCGCACCAGTGTCCCATAAGACCTCTGTTTTTATACGATTGAATAGGCAGAGTACCTTGCACTGTTTCCCAACCAGCCTGACCAGTTCCTGCTTCTGAGTTGGTCTTAGTGAAGCTGTGTCACCCATATCTATCTTGTTAGCTTTGCTCTCAAGTCCACTTATGGCACTGCATACCCTCTTGTGGTGGTCCAAGTGAACAGCTTGACAGCTGTAGGAGCAGTAGGGAGGAGTATGGCATTTAGAACATCTCTGATATCTAGATCCTTCAAGTTTCTTTTCACACTGACAACAGCTAACAGTCAGGGTCTTTTCCACACGAGTCAGAGGGCCCCTGACATCACTGACTCGCTCCCGTTTTCCGACCGACGATTTTGCCTTCGCTTCTTGCACCCAATCTGCAGATGTTCACTTGAACCACAGGCAAAACAATGATCACAATAGCTCCTGCCGGTACTTGTGCAACTGTTGCATAATCTCTTGGGTCTCCTTTGCGCCATTTTTGATTGAGCAGTATTGTTCATCTTTAATGCAGCCACTTCAGCTTGTAGTTCCTTAATCAGGCTTTGAGTTGCATCATCTTTCACCGGTGAACTTGGTTTTTTCAGCTCTGTTTTCTGCTTGAATTTCTCTCACACTTGCTGATTTTGTTTTGCGACTTCGCTCGTTGAGAGCAGAAACTGCACTACTTACCAGAGTAACAACCTCTTCTACACGTGGGTCCCTCCCAAATGAATTCTTCAGTTCCTGGGCCAATATAGGATCTCTGACACCAGTCAGTATACTTCTCCGCATGACCCGACGAACCAAGGTCTGATCATATGTCACATCAGCACCTTCTTCAAGTGAAGAGAAAAGAATCTTCTGGCTGATATCAAGCATCCTCAGAACAAAATCTAGGGCTGCGTCTTTCTGTGACTGTACCCCATTGCTTAGGTCTTGGTATAGCTCTGTAGCTCCTCGTTCTTGAAAGTATGATCGTAACAGTTTACGAAGTACGGGTATGTATAACTTCGAGGTACCCACGGACCGGATCTGTAGTGCTAATTGCCCTGATAACTCCATCAATAATCTCTGTGTCAGAATAGCCCCGTTGTTTCCCAGAATCTATTTGCCTAAACAGATTGACAAAGCTGATTCCCAATTTTCCTTTGATTTGTCCATACCTTGAATTCTTTCCTCCAAGAATCTTGAGTTTGAGAACGATGAACTCCAGAATCAGTGTCTACGGGCATGCTGTCTTCCTTACAGAAGGTCAGAAGTAGGCTTAACTTGGTAGCCCCTTTGCTCTCATCTGTCTTGAAATCAGTGATGTAGGACTCTAATGTTGTCAACAACTGTCCTGTATCTTCAGTAGGCTTGACTGTTGGACTCAACCCATATATGATGGACTTGATTGTCCATTCCGCCATGTTGTTCAGTGCTGGGTAACGTAGAATCTTCTGATCCTAGCACGCTCTCCAAATGTTACCCAGGTCACAATCGCTCAGATTGACAACTGAAAACAACAAAGAATTTGTGTCACATCAGTTTATGTTTCATAAAACATGGCTGACAAAGATACATCAGCCAATGATGTAAGCGCATTCAATTTGACAGTGCGCTTAGCGGCACAACTTTCAGAGGACTGACAGAGTGATTTCCCTTAGACCGTGGACGAGACACCCAACATGTATTTACTTACACCCTTGAAAACACGGAATATATTACACAGGGGATGCAAAATCGACAGTAAGCTGGGATGTTTATATGACGTGACGGTTATGTGCTAGCGTCGTCGACGGATAAATTTTAAAGATACTCCTGGGTTACAATGGCTGCGAGACACCTCAGAGGTCTTTTTCAGCGGAAGTGGCCGATCAATCTTACAACTTTCAACGCAATGGTGGATGTGGTTAACACATTGACTAGGTTTTACACTATACGCGTTTGCGCGAAGACCATAACCAAGATGACAATGGAGCGAGTCGTCATTGTGTTTGCCCCAGGACAGACCGACTGGTCACGAATGACACAACCGCTCTTTGTAACATTGAAATTCTGTGTTCCAGGGGAGGTATTCATCCGGGCCACGTATGAGATTGTGACAGAGACTGGGAAATCTTCAGGCAGTTCCACTGACAGCTTTGTATATCTCAAACTGTACGGTGACAAGGACAAAACTGAAATCATGATGCTGCAAAAAGGGTATTTTAATATGGATGAAGGACAGGTCGACACGTTTCAGGTTAGCTGATGTCAAAAAAGAAGCCCAAAACAAACAAAACGAACGTGTTGCTTATCGACGTGTATGTCCTCTAATAGAATCCGTATCCGTAATACACTTCAATGCAAAAGATTTTAACTTTATTTCGCAAAATGTCCACGGGGACTACTCAGATTGTTTGTAAAACCTTTGTGTAGCTACGCGGGGACTACGCAGATTTTTTGTAAAACATTTGCGCAGCTTCTCGGAGACAAGCAGACTGTTTGAAATTTTAGTTGATATTGACATTACTGTATCTCAGCATACATGTGGGCTCTTTGTTCAAATAGGAATATACAGGAAATGACGTGTAAAAATTTTCTGTGAGTATGGTTTTAAGCCGCTTTTAGCAATATTTACAGCAATATCACGGCAGAAATGGACTGCACACATTGTACCCATGTCGGGAATCGAACCCGAGTCTTTGGCGTGACGAGCAAATGCCTTAACCAGTAGGCTACCCGACCGCCCCTTTCTGTGTAGCAATTACATTGTTGGATGTTATCAGTTCTGCGTTCTAAGATACAGTGTTGTAAGTATCAGCTTCATTTAACAATACATGTACATATTAAAATGAAATTAACTCTCTAATGAAATGTGTGGTGCCAATCATTCGATCGGGTAATCGTAAAATGTATGACCAGACGAATCAACTATTCAAACCCCATAACAAAACAGCTAGATTTTAGCAACGGTGCTGTTACATGATAATTGAAAATTCTAATTAGCAGATAAATCAGAGAAATTGACTTCATGTACTAATCCCTATTAATCATAGCTGTCAATAAACTGAAGATCACATCTATCAGATATCTTCTATGTAACGTGAGTTACCAAGTGTTATTCTTTACTACATTTACTACGATTATGAATACTTTAGTGTTACATTTTTCAGTGTTGTTTGTTTGTTTGTTTGTTTGTTGCTTAACGCCGCACTCAGCAATATTCCAGCTATACTCAACAACAAAAGTTCCTGTGACACCAATATTGTAGTGATATTTTCAAACAAGTAAAGTTTGGTTTTCAATATTGTAGTACATGAATTGTATGGAATTAAGTCACAAAAACGCAACTGCTACAGAAAAGCATGCATTCCATGAAAAAGTTGAGTTTTATGCAAACCCCATGCATTTCAAAACCCACGAATGGGTTTAAAACCATGTGCGTTAACGGTTTTCTATATGCATTGTTTAGCATCGTGCTGAAAACAACCACTCAGAAAAACAACAAAATTACGCAATTATTCAACATTACGAAATGCCACGCCTGTCCGAAAATGAGCGTCTTCGAGCCATTGGTATGCTTGAAGCAGGATCGAGTCAACGTGATGTTGCAAGACAATTTAACGTCCACAGAAACACAATTTGGTGTTTATGGCAACGTTGGCAACGTTGGATCGGCGCCTTCGAACTCAACCACGTACGTGTGTTCCACAGACACTCCAGGAACTTCGAAACATGCTCCAGCAGATATGGACAGATATATCCACAGGACTTTGTGCGACGCCAGGCCCATTCCATGAGACGAAGATGTGTTGCTTGCATCGCACCAAAGGTGGACACACACGCTATTGATTTGTAAATTGACATTTTGGCATGTTCGTGTTTTTTTTTTTATGAAATCACGCAGTTTCTGAAGTCAGTATGGCAAATTAAACCATTTGAACACTTACAAGAGTCTTTTATCTGTTGCAAACCGAAATTGTTTCAGATTTGGTAAAAAACATAACTTTGCATTAAATCATATTCAATGTCACAGTAACTTTTGTTGTTCAGTATATAACGGCGGTCTGTAAATAATCGAGTCTGGACCAGACAATCCAGTGATTGACATCATGAACATCGATCCACGCAATTGGGATTGATGACATGCATCAACAAACGGGATCGGGTGATCAAGCTTGGTGACTTGGTTGATGGATGTCATCGTATCTGAAGTTTTGAAGAGCGATGCTCATGATGTCAATCACTGGAATGTCTGGTCCAGACTTTATTATTTACAGACCGGTGTCATTCAGCTGGACTATTGCTAAGTGCGGCGTTAAAGAACAAACAAACAAACTGTAAATTAATTGATCGCTTGAAAAGGCTAGGTGACATCCTTGATTGCTGGTCATCGTACTCCGGCGGTACGTGACATTGCTCATATGACTGGCATAACGGCCCACCTAAATGTGTTTATAACTATGCTGATATTTATACTTCCAGTTCGAGTCGACCAAAGATATAGGAAATATCACAAAAATGGAGTTTAAGATAAAGCAGTTTGGGATATCGCCGAACTGGTTTTGTGTTAGGGTGAGTAGAAATGATGTTACGTATATTTTCTTTTCATTCGTGTACATACTCCAAGATCCTGCTTCGAATCCCAACATCCTGAAACCAGTGGTGCTTCCAACATAGTATTGTTGAAAAATTGTAGCATTAACCCCCTGGTTGTCACAGTGGTATTGTTGAAAAATTGCAGCGTTAATCCCCTGGTTGCCACAGTGGCATTGTTGAAATATTGTAGCATTAACCCCCTGGCCGCCACAGTGGTATTGTTGAAATATTGCAGCGTTAAACCCCTGGTTGCCATAGTGGTATTGTTGAAATATTGTAGTGTTAACCCCCTGGCTGCAACAGTGGTATTATTGAAATATTGCAGCGTTAACCCCCTGGCTGCCACAGTGGTATTATTGAAATATTGTAGCGCTAACCCCCTGGCTGCCACCGTGGTATTGTTGAAATATTGTAGCGTTAACCCCCTGGTTGTCACAGTGGTATTGTTGAAATATTGTAGCATTAACCCCCTGGTTGCCACAGTGGTATTATTGAAATATTGTGGCATTAACCCCCTGGCTGCCACAGTGGTATTATTGAAATATTGTAGCATTAACCCCCTATCTGCCACAGTGGTATTATTGAAATATTGTAGCATTAACCCCCTGGTTGTCACAGTGGCATTGTTGAAATATTGTAGCGTTAACTCCCTGGTTGTCACAGTGGTATTGTTGAAATATTGTAGCGTTAACTCCCTGGTTGCCACAGTGGTATTGTTGAAATATTGTAGCTTAACCCCCTGGTTGTCACAGTGGTATTGTTGAAATGTTGTAGCGTTAACTCCCTGGTTGCCACAGTGGTATTGTTGAAAAATTGTGAGGGAGGTTTTTGTTCCAGGTCATTTCTGTTCAGTGTCTTTTTTTCAACGCTTTCTGCTGACGACAGACCATAACATTTATATTTCATAATTCCCCACTTGTCTTGTCAGACTGTATAGTCGAATAAGGGGACTGTTATGAATGATATTGTTGCTGGAAACTGAGTTTTTGTGTCTGGAGCGCGAAGTTAGTAATACGTTCCAGATGTATGAGAAACGTCTTGCAACAAGTCGAGTCGTGAACTGCTGATATGGCTTGTTTCAATAAGGTTGGCCCAGTCGTCTAAGGCGCCGCGATTCGCTGTGCAGAGTTGCGTCCCTTGGGCACGCCGGAAACCTATGATTGTGGGTTCGAATCCCGGTTCGCCCCAATTATGTTTCTAGGTTTGTCAGCACCATACCCGTGCTCGTGGGTTTCACCGAAGTGGTAAACGTCTGAGACCTGCATCACTTCGGGCTTTCCTCCCACATTAAGCTGACACGCCGCGATATAACTGGAATACTGTTAAAAGCGGCGTTAAACCCAACTCACTCACTCACTCAATAAGGTTCATTGTCATTTGGTTGGATACCACTTAAACCAGACTCAAGACGCAGCTATGGTGTTGAATAATGGTATACGGGATGATGCGTTTATGGTAATACGAAGCTTTGTTTACATTTCAGATGGAACTAGAACGGCGGCGTCAATATACCAGACACACACAAGTTGAGGTGTATCACTCTTCATTAAACAAATGGTATATGCAGGGCCTGGGATTCATATTTGAGACCCCTACGCTTACCTACAACATACCCTACACCGTGAAAACATCGCATGTAACATAAATTACCTTATCATAGTAGACGGGGGAGGTCGGGTAGCCTGGTGGTTAAAGCGTTCGCTCGTCACGCCGAAGACCCGGTTTGACTAACCGACATGGGTACTATGTGTGAAGCCCATTTCTGGTGTCCCCCGCCGTGATATAATGCTTGAATAATGCTAAAAGCGGCGTAAAACCATTCTCTCTCACTCACTCACTCACTCACTATCATAGTACACGCATCTCACGATGAGTGAAAGCCTTCGCACACATACCTCACAGGTTAGTTTAATTATTTACATTGTTTTTTTACGTGTGTACAACTTTTCATGTTATATTTATTGTTTGCGTCTAAATAAAACCAGTAAATTCAACCTTAACAATGGTAAGTCTAACCTAAGTGTAAATAATAATTTAGTCAGGTGTTTGTGAATTTCGGAGAACAGAATTTAATATAGAAACTATCAAATAACTCATCTAATTCATTCAAGTATTTCTCTACGATGAATTGTTGCATGTTTGAACGTTTGATTGAATGATTTCATATATGACAGGAAGACTTTTGTATATGTGAATGTAAGTACGAATGTGGTTTTAGCCCAAGCTGTTTTGATTTGTTTCATGCGTTTGTAATGATAATAGTTATTTGATTTGTAGTTACTCCAGGATAAATGTCGTATATTGTTTACACAGTTTTTTAGGTACGATTGGTACAGCTGGCTTGTCGGAGCTAACGTCGTGTGGACCCTAGTGTTATACACCGGTCAGGAATAGTATTGTTTTGCCATCTGGTATATGTTTATGTGACGCTTAGTATCACATCTATTTCATTTTACATGCGTATTGCATTAATACATCTGTGCTTGTACCATATATATTTAATTTGAATGTATGAGTTAACCAAGAAGTTATCTCCCCTTGTTGTTTATTGTCATATAGCCTATCATTTATATTTCGCCTAATTTGTGTAATGGACTGTTTTGAAGCCTCAAGTATACTGTATCACGCTGTATTTATTGGATGATATATTTTTTCAGTGTGTGTTATCAGACACCTGGAATAAAACGTTCTCACCCCGTAACCAGTTTCTTGGATCTTTGTTTACCCCCTCACTAAATGTGTTAAATAAAAAAAATGGCATTATAACCGAGGAATTGAAAAGCTTGTTTTGAATAAATATCTTGATTATTATAATATCTCCATATTATAGAAATATAACGTTTGATAGTAAACGGTAAATCGGTCGCAAGTGAAGGAGGTATGAAGTAAACTGTCAGGAACTGAGAAGAGAACTTGGACCTTCCATATACAGACAGGTTTAGTGTTGGGAACTGATGTGACACGAGTAGAGAACTTAGACCTTCAATATATAGAGACAGGTTTAGTGTTGGGAACTGATGTGACACGAGAAGAGAAGTCAGACCTTCCGTATACAGACAGGTTTAGTTTCAAGAACTGATATGACACGAGAAGAGGACTTAGACCTTCAATATACAGACAGGTTTATTGTCATGCGATGATGTGACACGTGAAGAGAACTTACACCTTCAATATACAGACAGGTTTAACGACAGGAACTGATGTGACACGAAAAGAGAACTTAGACCTTCAATATACAGACAGTTTTAGCGGCAGAAACTGATGTGACACGAGAAGAGAAGCCAGACCTTCAATATGCAGACAGTTTTAGTGTCAGGAACTGATATGACACGAGAAGAGAAATCAGACCTTCAATATATAGACAGGTTTAATGTCAGGAACTGATGTGACACGAAAAGAGAACTTAGACCTGCCATGTGCAGACAGTTTTAGTGGCAGGGACTGATGTGACACGAAAAGAGAACTTACACCTTCAATATATGGACAGGTTTAGCGGCAGGAAATGATGTGACAAGGGAAGAGAACTTACACCTTCCATATACAGACAGGTTTAGTGTCAGGAACTGATGTGACACGAGAAGAGAACTTACACCTTCAATATATGGACAGGTTTAGCGGCAGGAAATGATGTGACACGGGAAGAGAACTTAGACCTTCAATATACAGACAGGTTGAGTGTCAGGAACTAATGTGACACGAGTAGAGAACTTAGACCTTCAATATATAGAAGAGAACTCAGACCTTCAATATACAGACAGGTTTAACGGCAGGAACTGATGTGACACGAAAAGAGAACTTAGACCTTCAATATACAGACAGTTTTAGCGGCAGAAATTGATGTGACACGAGAAGAGAACCCAGACCTTCAATATGCAGACAGTTTTAGTGTCAGGAACTGATATGACACGAGAAGAGAAATCAGACCTTCAATATATAGACAGGTTTAATGTCAGGAACTGATGTGACACGAAAAGAGAACTTAGACCTGCCATATGCAGACAGTTTTAGTGGCAGGGACTGATGTGACACGAAAAGAGAACTTACACCTTCAATATATGGACAGGTTTAGCGGCAGGAAATGATGTGACAAGGGAAGAGAACTTACACCTTCCATATACAGACAGGTTTAGTGTCAGGAACTGATGTGACACGAGAAGAGAACTTACACCTTCAATATATGGATAGGTTTAGCGGCAGGAAATGATGTGACACGGGAAGAGAACTTAGATCTTCAATATACAGACAGGTCGAGTGTCAGGAACTAATGTGACACGAGTAGAGAACTTAGACCTTCAATATATAGAAGAGAACTCAGACCTTCAATATATAGACAGGTTTAGTGTCAGGAACTGATGTGACAGGAGAAGAGAACTTACACCTTCCATATACAGACAGGTTTAGTGTCAGGAAATGATGTGACATGAAAAGAGAACTTAGACCTTCAATATACAGACAGGTTTAGTGGCAGGAACTGATGTGACAAGGGAAGAGAACTTGGACCTTCAATATACAGACAGGTTTAGTGTCAGGAACTGATGTGATACTAGAAGAGAACTTAGACCTGCCATATGCAGACAGTTTTAATGGCAGGGACTGATGTGACACGAAAGAGAACTTAGACCTTCAATATACAGACAAGTTTAGTGTCAGGAACTGATGTGACACGAGAAGAGAACCCAGACCTTTAATATATAGAAGAGAACTTAGACCTTCAATATATAGACAGGTTTAGTGTCAGGAACTGATGTGACACGAGAAGCGAAATTAGACCTCCATATACAGACAGTTTTGGCGGCAGGAACTTATGTGACACGACAAGAGAACTTAGACCTTCAATATACAGACAGGTAAAGTGGCAGGAACTGATGTGACACGAGAAGCGAAATTAGACCTCCAATATACAGACAGTTTTTGCGGCAGGAACTTATGTGACACGACAAGAGAACTTAGACCTTCAATATACAGACAGTTTTGGTGTCAGGAACTGATGTGACACGAGTAGAGAACCAAGACCTTCAATATACAGACCGGTTTAGTGTCAGGAACTGATGTGACACGAGTAGAGAACTCAGACCTTCAATACCTAGACAGGTTTAGCGGCAGGGACTGATGTGACACGAGTAGAGAACTCAGACCTTCAATACATAGACAGGTTTAGCGGCAGGAACTGATGTGACACGAGTAGAGAACTCAGACCTTCAATACATAGACAGGTTTAGCGGCAGGGACTGATGTGACACGAGTAGAGAACTCAGACCTTCAATACATAGACAGGTTTAGCGGCAGGGACTGATGTGACACGAGTAGAGAACTCAGACCTTCAATACATAGACAGGTTTAGCGGCAGGAACTGATGTGACACGAGAAGAGAACCCAGAACTTCAATATACAGACAGTTTCAGTGGCAGGAACTGATGTGACACCAGAAGAGAACTTACACCTTCCATATACAGACAGTTTTGGTGGCAGGCACTGATGTGAAACGAGAAGAGAACCCTGACCTTCAATATACAGACAGGTCTAGTGTCAGGAAATGATGTGACACGAGATGAGAACTTACACCTTCCATATGAAGACATGTTTAGTGTCAGTAACTTATGTGACACGAGAAGAGAACTTAGACCTTCAATATATATAAGAGAACGCATGCCTTCAATATATTGACAGGTTAAGTGGCAGGAACTTATGTGACACGAGAAGAGAACTTAGACCTTCAATATATAGAAGAGAACTCAGGCCTTCAATATATAGACAGGTTTGGTGGCAGGAACTGATGTGACACGAGAAGAGAATTTAGACCTTCAATATACAGACAGGTTTAGTGGCAGGAACTGATGTGACACGAGAGTGATTGAGTGAGTGAGTTATGTTTTAAGCCGCTTTCAGCAATATTCCAGGAATATAACGGCGGGGGACATCAGATATGGGCTTCACACATTGTACCCATGTCTGGAATCGAACCCGGGTCTTCGGCGTGACGAGCTACCGCCTTAACCACTAGGCTACCCGACCGCCCCTGTAACACGAGAAGAGAACTTAGACCTTCAATATACAGACAGGTTAAGTGTCAGGAACTGATGTGACAGAAGAGAACTTAGACCTTCAATATATAGAAGAGAACTCAGACCTTCAATATACAGACACGTTGAGTGTCAGGAACTGATGTGACACGAGAAGAGAACTTAGACCTTCAATATACAGACACGTTGAGTGTCAGGAACTGATGTGACACGAGAAGAGAACTTAGACATTCAATATACAGACAGTTTTAGTGTCAGGAACTCATGTGACACGACAAGAGAACTTAGACATTCAATATACAGACAGTTTTAGTGTCAGGAACTCATGTGACACTAGAAGAGAACTTAGACCTGCCATATGCAGACAGTTTTAGTGGCAGGGACTGATGTGACACGAGAAGAGAACTTACACCTTCCATATACAGACAGGTTTAGTGTCAGGAACTGATCTGACACGAGAAGAGAACTTACACCTTCAATATATGGACAGGTTTAGCGGCAGGAAATGATGTGACACGGGAAGAGAACTTAGACCTTCAATATACAGACAGGTTGAGTGTCAGGAACTTATGTGACACGAGTAGAGAACTTAGACCATCAATATATAGAAGAGAACTCAGACCTTCAATATATAGACAGGTTAAGTGTCAGGAACTGATGTGACAGGAGAAGAGAACTTAAACCTTCAATACATAGACAGGTTTAGCGGCAGGAACTGATGTGACACGAGTAGAGAACTCAGACCTTCAATACATAGACAGGTTTAGCGGCAGGGACTGATGTGACACGAGTAGAGAACTCAGACCTTCAATACATAGACAGGTTTAGCGGCAGGAACTGATGTGACACGAGTAGAGAACTCAGACCTTCAATACATAGACAGGTTTAGCGGCAGGGACTGATGTGACACGAGTAGAGAACTCAGACCTTCAATATATAGACAGGTTTAGCGGCAGGGACTGATGTGACACGAGTAGAGAACTCAGACCTTCAATACATAGACAGGTTTAGCGGCAGGAACTGATGTGACACGAGAAGAGAACCCAGAACTTCAATATACAGACAGTTTCAGTGGCAGGAACTGATGTGACACCAGAAGAGAACTTACACCTTCCCAATACAGACAGTTTTGGTGGCAGGCACTGATGTGGAACGAGAAGAGAACCCTGACCTTCAATATACAGACAGGTCTAGTGTCAGGAAGTGATGTGACACGAGAAGAGAACTTACACCTTCCATATGAAGACATGTTTAGTGTCAGTAACTTATGTGACACGAGAAGAGAACTTAGACCTTCAATATATATAAGAGAACGCATGCCTTCAATATATTGACAGGTTTGGTGGCAGGAACTGATGTGACACGAGAAGAGAATTTAGACCTTCAATATACAGACAGGTTTAGTGGCAGGAACTGATGTGACACGAGAGTTATTGAGTGAGTGAGTTATGTTTTAAGCCGCTTTCAGCAATATTCCAGGAATATAACGGCGGGGGACATCAGATATGGGCTTCACACATTGTACCCATGTCTGGAATCGAACCCGGGTCTTCGGCGTGACGAGCTACCGCCTTAACCACTAGGCTACCCGACCGCCCCTGTAACACGAGAAGAGAACTTAGACCTTCAATATACAGACAGGTTAAGTGTCAGGAACTGATGTGACAGAAGAGAACTTAGACCTTCAATATATAGAAGAGAACTCAGACCTTCAATATACAGACACGTTGAGTGTCAGGAACTGATGTGACACGAGAAGAGAACTTAGACCTTCAATATACAGACACGTTGAGTGTCAGGAACTGATGTGACACGAGAAGAGAACTTAGACATTCAATATACAGACAGTTTTAGTGTCAGGAACTCATGTGACACGACAAGAGAACTTAGACATTCAATATACAGACAGTTTTAGTGTCAGGAACTGATGTGACACTAGAAGAGAACTTAGACCTGCCATATGCAGACAGTTTTAGTGGCAGGGACTGATGTGACACGAGAAGAGAACTTACACCTTCCATATACAGACAGGTTTAGTGTCAGGAACTGATCTGACACGAGAAGAGAACTTACACCTTCAATATATGGACAGGTTTAGCGGCAGGAAATGATGTGACACGGGAAGAGAACTTAGACCTTCAATATACAGACAGGTTGAGTGTCAGGAACTGATGTGACAGGAGAAGAGAACTTAAACCTTCAATATACAGACAGGTTGAGTGTCAGGAACGTATGTGACACGAGTAGAGAACTCAGACCTTCAATATATAGACAGGTTTAATGTGAAGAACTGATGTGACACGAAAAGAGAACATAGACCTTCAATATATGGACAGGTTTAGTGGCAGGAACTTATGTGACACGAAAAGAGAACTTAGACCTTCAATATACAGACAGGTTTAGTGTCAGGAACTGATGTGACACTAGAAGAGAACTTAGACCTGCCATATGGAGACAGTTTTAGTGTCAGGAACTGATGTGACACGAGAAGAGAACTTAGACATTCAATATACAGACAGTTTTAGTGTCAGGAACTGATGTGACAGAAGAGAACTTAGACCTTCAATATATAGAAGAGAACTCAGACCTTCAATATATAGACAGGTCAAGTGTCAGGAACTGATGTGACAGAAGAGAACTTAGACCTTCAATATATAGAAGAGAACTCAGACCTTCAATATATAGATAGGTTAAGTGTCAGGAACTGATGTGACAGAAGAGAACTTAGACCTTCAATATATAGAAGAGAACTCAGATCTTCAATATATAGACAGGTTAAGTGTCAAGAACTGATGTGACAGAAGAGAACTTAGACCTTCAATATATAGAAGAGAACTCAGACCTTCAATATATAGACAGGTCAAGTGTCAGGAACTGATGTGACAGAAGAGAACTTAGACCTTCAATATATAGAAGAGAACTCAGACCTTCAATATATAGACAGGTTAAGTGTCAGGAACTGATGTGACAGAAGAGAACTTAGACCTTCAATATATAGAAGAGAACTCAGACCTTCAATATATAGACAGGTTAAGTGTCAGGAACTGATGTGACACGAGAAGAGAACTTAGACCTTCAATATATAGAAGAGAACTCAGACCTTCAATATATAGACAGGTTAAGTGTCAGGAACTGATGTGACAGGAGAAGAGAACTTAGACCTTCAATATACAGACAGGTTGAGTGTCAGGAACTTATGTGACACGAGTAGAGAACTCAGACCTTCAATATATAGACAGGTTTAATGTCAGGAACTGATGTGACACGAAAAGAGAACTTAGACCTTCAATATATAGAAGAGATCTCAGACCTTCAATATATAGACAGGTTTAGTGTCAGGATACGGCGTCAAATACGTGAATCAGTAATTACCAGTAAGTGGTTACAATGTTTTGAAGTTATGTTCAGATGTTTATACATAGCCAGTGCTTCACACCGTTTATATACATACCTGTTTTGACGATCGTGTTCATGGTGCCAACTGACTTTGGGCCATTGTATTGGTATTTTATGGGTCACGTGACCAGTTCCATACAAACGTACTGAGAAATTTTCCTGCGAAGAGGCGTTTTGTTGCACATCGACCGTTTGCTTTGTTCATTGCGTTTTCCAAGTGTTTTTGCACGTTTCAGGCGAGCTACACATCCTAGTTCTAGTCTCTATACATGTGCCGGGTGACATTATATGGAACCAGAATATTTTATTTCTGGAGGTGGACTGGCCTAGTGGTGAAGGGGATGTCTCGTCGCGTGACCGCGTTCGAACCCCAATAGCAATGTGTCAATTGTTGAAATGTGGTCGAAATTTCATAAAAAACATAAATCCAGCGATTTATTATGAAATGTGGGAAGAGTATATCTTCCTGGTTACAATGCCTTTTGTTAAAATGCTACCCTGCTTGTAATGTCGTGTTATTTTCAGAACAGATATCCGCATTGCACAATTCCCTTATCATAATGCCACCCTGCATATAATACCACTGTGGTTTTTTCATAAAAAACGTTTCGATTGCTCGGTGATAATGCCATTTTTAAACAACAAAACGTTGGCGAAATAGTTTTGCAGATAACTGCCTCTTCTAAATCAGCAAACTAATTGCTTTGATCTCCGTTGTTTTCACAGCTTATCACAGAGAATAATTCACTTTCTTAAAATAACAAACAAATTAGATCGATGATAAAATCCTTTTTTATAATCTGAAATAAATTGGAATTGAATAATAATAATACATTTGATGATCGGTCCAAACACTTAAGGGCGGTCGAGTAGCCTAGTGGTTAAAGCGTTTGCTCGTCACGCCGAAGACCCGGGTTCGATTCCCCACATGGGTACAATGTGTGAAGCCCATTTCTAGTGTCCCCCGCCGTGATATTGCTGGAATATTGCTACAAACGTAAAACCATACTCACTCACTCACCCAAACACTTACAGAAAATAATTCTTCTTTAAAATTTGAGTACACTCACTCTGTTCATTTTAAATGGAAACATTTTAAAATTCAACATCCAATAAAGTAGGTCATGTGATATAGATTCAAGTAGGTCATGAAGTACACGCTGTTCATGCTCACAGAATTCAGAATGTTTAATTCACAAACGATTTGTGTAAAGGTGACGTCATTTTTGCATGTATTGCATTTTGGACACTAGAAATGAAAAGGGAGTCATGCGTACAGCACGGATTATAGTGATTTATTGGTTATTTTATGACGACGGTCGGTACAATATTTGCTGTCCCTTGGCGATAAAGGAGATAATAAACAGTACAGTTCTAAAAAGAAATGCAATAATCAATACAAACAATTACTGTCAGGAGGCTTGTGGGTATTCCTGGTATGAAAAAAGGTTCCCTGCAACCTAGTCTTGCCAGGCTACGTTTACTGGATGATTGTATGTTGCTGTTTATTTGTTGATTAACGCCGCATGGGTTGCTGAAGACAAATTCTAACCCAGATCGTCATGGGTTGCATGTAACCCATTTGAGTGGATGGTGATGCCAGTCACTGGATGGTCTGGTCTCGACTCGGTTATTTGAAACTGCCGTTTTTCAGCGGAGCACGGCATTAAACAATTGGTGTTAGAAGACGTTCTTCAACTCGTTCACCTTAACAATGTGCCATAAACCCTTACCACATACACATACAGTTGATGCGTTCCATTAAATGCTTTTTTTTTTTTTGGCATGCTTTGGTCTTTAACGCCACCCAAACATTCCAATATGGCCTCTATTCCCAACATGGCCGTGATAGGGAATAAGTGTATGTGATAATTTGAGGTAAAATACCTATAACTGTGCGTACATGTGTGTGTTTATTCTTTAACGTGGCACTTGAACCTGGGTCAGACAATCCAGTGACTGATTGATCGTTCCACGCCGTCGGGTAACGATGACACACAAATAACCAGGTCATCGGGCCTGGACAATCTAGCCATTTAGAAGCCTCTTACAATAAGCATAGGGAACCACTTCGAACCAATTTAGATATATCGGTAACGGTTCTGAAGCCGGGATGCCCACGGAATCCGGATTAACGAGGGTTCGCCGTACACTTGTCCCTTGACCTTTGACCCCAACAAGCACGACATGGTTTCAATGTTGAAATGTGGTCGAAATTTCATAAAAACATAAATCCAGCGATTCATTATGAAATATATACTTTTGCCCTTTGAATCAATATATTTACAAAATCTAGAATCTAGTTAAAACCAAACAATAATGATAAAGATATACTAAATAAAATGGGGCACGGGTGGCCCAATCGGCGCCGCGATTCGCTGTGCAGAGTTGCGTCCCTTGGGCACGCCAGAAACCTATGATTGTGGGTTCGAATCCCGGTTCGCCCCGATTATGTTTCTAGGTTTGTCAGCACCATACCCGTGCTCGTGGGTTTCACCGAAGTGATAAACGTCTGAGACCGGCATCACTTTGGGCTTTCCTCCCACATTAAGCTGACACGCCGTGATATAACTGGAATACTGTTAAAAGCGGCGTTACACCCAACTCTCTCACTCACTAAATAAAATATAAACATTAATTACTTTTCTGATCCACAGGAACTGATAATGTCACAGAATAATTTATTTTACTGAAATTGCAACCATATCTTGCATTTGACCTCAACATTTGGTTATTGTGACCTCGGATTATTCCACCATGGAACAGCCGAGTGATGACGAATGAAACAGACATGCGCACTGTCTGAGCGTAATATTCTCTTTTTCAAACATTCCCCGGCCGCGTCATACCAAAAGACGTTAAAAGATGGTACTTGTTGTTACCCTGCCTGGCGCTCGGCATTAAGGGGCTAAAACAAGGACTGGTCGGCTCGGAGTCAGTATACTGTGTCTGAGTGGGGTATTCATGTTAAACTGCGGCATGGTATCTCAGTGTGTTAGCACCATAAATCGGCATCAGTCCGGACTAGTACAAGCATGTCATTTTAACGTTGAAGCAAGACTTTGATTGAACATAGATCCAACATTATAGTGCCTGATGGTCGTCCATCTGCGTATTGTGACAGTTTAGAACACGCAATATATGACAAACGGATGATAACAGTACTGAAGAAGAGTGAGTTAGTCGGGCTCAAGGCCGTGCAGTAACAGTATTTCAGCTGTGTCATGTTGATGACAGTCTTTATTAGGCCAAAAAAAAAGCAGGTTACCTGCCCTTGGTTACAAATCCGGAAAATGAAATGTCCTTTGTGGGGGTTGAATTACACGGGCGGGAACCAGAAACAATCTATTTCTTCTTTGATAGACGTTAACCACTTAAACCCTCGCGCACGAATGTGGTACTGCGAAACCGAGAAATAATTAAAGGACCGATTTGTTTGTCATCTTGCTCAATCCGCATGGCGTGATCACGGCGATGCCCTCTCGCATATCCAGCCCCCTTTCGCGAACAGCACGTCAGTGGCCACCCACATGAACTGGACGCGTTTAGCCAGTGATGCGAATGTAAAGAACTTTGGTTCTAAGAAAACCCATTGATTATAGGCCACGGGGGATCCGTCGATGTACAGCCATTTTGGGGGGAACCCAAATTTCCAGTATACTCCGATATGCACATAGGACAGACCTGTGGAAAAGAGGAATCAAATGTGAACATCAGTGAATAATCAGTGTCGGTTATTAGGATCAGTTGGGCGTAAAAGGCCATAAATTGGTGAAAACCTAAGTGTGGGGATATGTCATGTTTGTATTTGGTGTATTTGACAAAAACAAAAATAATGTTTGTGAAATCTGATTTATTTTGTTTAGTAAATTTCATCCATTTCTGCACCAGTTTGTTTGTTTGTTGTTTAACGCCGCACTCAGCAATACGGAGGCTGTAAATAATCAAGTTTGGTCCAGACGGTCCAGTGATATAAGCAAGGTCACACTCCGCGCGAGTGCCGTGACACGCAGTCAACCAAGACACCGAGCCTTTCCACGCGATCCATTTTTTTAGAGTTTGTTTTTTGTTTAACGCCGCCCTCAGCAATATTCCAGCTATATGACGGCGGTCTGCAAATAATCGAGTCTGGACTAGACATGCAGTGATTGATATCATGAGCATCGATCCACGCAATTGTGATACGGTGACACGCATCAACCAAGTTAGCGAGTTTGACCACTCGATTCCTCTTACGACAGGCATGGTCACCTCTTACGACAAACATAGTCGCCTTTTACGATGAGCATGGGTTACTGAAGACCTATTCCCACCCGGATTTTCGTAAGGGACGAAGAATTTCATATTCTGGGGATCGCCTGGGACTTATCGAGAACAAGAAATTGTCCAAGAAATGCTTGAAAAACATTATTATGCTGCAGACAGTTAAAAACTAAAGAAATTGTCTGCGACAAAAATTACATTATTTGTAAACGGAAATGTACAGTCATATTTCTTTCACAAATGAACTTTTTCCATGCGTGAATAACCAATGCAACGGAAGATGCAGACATGTCTAAGTGCTAATATTAATCATGTTTACATTTGACACTTTCTGACATTTTGCGGATGTAAAAGACTCCTTGAAACAAATCAAGATTGATTGACAAAACCTTGAATAAATGATCTGCGCATTCATGATCAGCTTTAGAGCAACTCCATATCGACACAATGGCATGTGGCTGGCATTCACTGATTAGTATCTGTATTTATAAATGTTGATCAACTTTCTTGCGGGACACTGTATTATTTGAAACATGCACAATTTCTTGACATGAAATATTCAGTAACACCCGCAACACCCAAAGCATTTTGAATAAAGTATTAAAAATATACTTTATGAAAAAAGTAATTATATCTATCCTTCAAACATAAATACAGACAAACAATTAAGCTAGCTAGTGCTCAACAATAAATATACAGATTAAGGCAGTCATTTAGTCTTTTTGCAGTTGGGGCTTTCTGGTTAAAGCGTTCGTTCGTCACAAAGACGGTCAGGGGTCGATTCAAAACGGTCCGAGCCGTGAAGATCCGGGTTGTAATGGGTCTTCAGCAACCAATGCTTTCTGTAAGAGATGACTATGTTTGTCGTACGAGGCATCGATATTGCGTGGATCGGTGCTCAAAATCAATCACCGTCTTGTCTGGTCAAGACAAGATTATTTACAGACCGCCGTCATGAAGCTGGATTTTTGCTTGGTGCGGCGTTTAACAACAAACAAACAAACCTTCATGTATACAAGTGTGTCGATTTGGTTTAATGCCGCTTTTATCAGTATGTCTTATGTCACGTGCCGAAATCCAAACATTCTTGGATTCGAACCCACAACTAACGAACTTTTATGAGTGGGCTTCATTTAACCCCGGACCGCCTCCGTGGTCTAATGGTAGAGCGTCCGCCCGGAGAGCGGAAGGTCCGGGGTTCGATCCCCGACCGCGTCATACCAAAAGACGTTAAAAGATGGTACTTGTTGTTACCCTGTCTGGCGCTCGGCATTAAGGGGCTAAAACAAGGACTGGTCGGCTCCGAGTCAGTATACTGTGTCTGTGTGGGGTATTCATGTTAAACTGCGGCATGGTATCTCAGTGAGCTAGCACTATAAATCGGCATCAGTCCGGACTAGTACAAGCAGCCACACACATACATACACGTGCATGCACGTCGCTATATAAGTGCAATAATCTTGGACGCGACGTTAAACCCCATTTCACCTCACCTCACCTCATTTAACCCCGCATGTGTACAAGTCAGCACAGATGCGGATATATAATCAACGTGTTATCCAAAGAACCAGTGAACAATCAGTCTCGACCACCAACCGAAACAGACCCCACCCCACCCCACACCACGCCCTGCCTACAGGCGGCACCCGTCACCCACACAATTTGCACAACAAAGCACGTGCATGTTGCCTAACGCCTCAAAACAGTACTCGCCATGCGCGTACGGCCTGTAAACAATGGAGTCCTCATTGAAAAGCTTCATTTACACTACCAACGGACATGGATATCAACAGAATATGATACCATGTGAACGGACCCGTGAAGATCCGGGATAGAATTGATCTTCAGCACCCCATACTTGTCGTAAGAGGCGACAAACGGGATTGGATGGTCAGGCTCGCTGACTTGGTTGATGTATGTCATCGTATCCCAAATGCGTGGATCAATGGTCATGATATCATGATCGATTGTATACAGATCGCCGTAATATAGATGGAATATTGCTGAGCGCGGCGTTAAACAACAAACAAACAAACAAAACATCTGAACGAATTTGATGAATGACATACCGGAGTTCTTCGCCAGTTTCACTGCCAGTGCCTGTCTCTGCGCATTATTGGGCTTCAGCAGTTGGGCGCCTTCTTCTATGCAAGCACTTTTGCCCATCGTCCATGTCTCGTAACCTATCCGGAGCGCAATCCATGTGCCCGTCTCTCCGTAATATGTGTAGGCCATAGGCTGATAAAAGCAAAACAAACGTAGAAATGTATGTATTGAGCAGATCATCAAAAGGTGCATTATTGTATTTTTTATGGATGCGAATTTCCGGTGTCCCCAGCCGTGATATTGCTGGAATATTGCCGAAAGTGACATACGTGTTAAATGAATGGGTGCGTGTGCTGCTATCTGATTGGTTGAAAGCGTTGTTAAATGGGATTTGAACCCAGAAATCAGGATTTATTACTGCGTGGAATTATTTTTTCGTGATAGATATAAACTGGGCGGCAAAAGAAAGTATAGGTCGAGTTCCATGATCGGTAAAAAAATAACAAGAAGAGGTTTTGTTGTGAATTATAATATAATCTAGGGAGGGGTAACAAATGATTGATCAACCACAGTTTGATTGAAATTGTGCAATCACAGGTAATGTAAGCTCAAGGTAAACAATGATGGGGTAAGAAATTTCATTTTCAAAAGTTGTCTGAAATGTCACCAAACAATTGTCAGACACACTACAAGTTCATGGTCGACACAGTTGCCTTTAATAGCGTGTATGACGTCCAGCTGCCTCAATTCATGCTGTGATACGCCGCCTCATCGATGACGTCAGTCTTCTGATGACGTGGACTGGAATCCGTTGCCACTCGTCTCTCAGGGCCTGCTGCAATTCTTGTCTGTTGGCGGGAGGCCGATGGCGTGCTCTAATATGTCTGTCAAGATGGTCCCACAGATGTTCAATAGGATTCATATCGGGTGATTGGGCAGGCCAGGGCAAAACGTCAACGTTCTGCTGGTTTAGAAAGTTCCGAGTCAGTCTTGCAGTATGGGGCCTGGCATTGTCGTGTTGAAACAATGTCCCCTGCTGTTGGTTTTGTAAGAACGGAAGCACAACTGGCTGCAACACTTGGTCTCTGCACTGAACAGCGTTCAGGTTTCCTGTATAATAACCAAATCAGTCTTCTGATCTCCACAAATACCGCCCCACAGCATGACATCTCCCACGCCGAATGGATGGACCTCTCGAATACACGCCTGGGCCAAACGTTCCCCTCTGCGTCGATAAACTCGTTCTCTGCCGTCATTTCGAAACAAGTTAAACCAACTTTCATCAATGAACAGCACTCGACGCCAATTTCTCACTTGCCAGCGTCGAGCCTGCCTCGTCCATCGCAGTCTCATGCGTCGATGTTGAGCAGTCAGTACCATTCCTCGGAAAGGACGATACGCTCGGATTCCAGCAGCACGAAGTCGTCGTAGTCGTCAAAGGTGGCGCGTTCGGGTGAGATGTTTTTTGGTACCTGTTACTGGGAAGTCATATTCCCAATACCCACTTTCCACTAGTTATCGCTGTTTTTTATGAAAATTACAAATTGCCAACCTATACTTTCTTTTGCCGCTTAGTTTATATTTTTATCATATAATGGGTAGGTTTCTCGACAGGATAAAGGCAACGAATACACATGATATTCGTTGGGGTCATAGGGATAGAGATGTAAATATCTAAGGTCAAGTAGGGACTACTTTCAGTGTTTATCAACATACATAGCGTCGCCCTTGTCATTCGGCGATCGAGTCAGAATAAATCATTGGGAATCTGGAGAAACTACTGGGATAATTGCTATCATTATTAAAAGAATAGTCTAATATACTGAAAATCAGCGTCTAACTGTGACGTAGGTGAGGCATTTTACAAGTTTTGGCAACTTTGGAGATATAAATTGCGAAACAATTTAGCCAAGCGGGATCAGTTTCCATATCAGAGACAGTTGGAATTGGCCAAAATGTGTTCGAATTGTTACATTGTTTTCGTTTTTCGCTGTTTGTACATCTGACTGCACTTCGTAACGTTATGACAGGACAAGCCGACAGTGGCCGTGACGTTTCATAGACTACGGGTTAGAGTAGCTTCCCTTTGATAAAGGGCAGTTACTCTATCGGACAGACCGATGGATTGCCGCGGAAGGCAAGTTAAACCAATTGTGTAGGCAATTGTAGTTTTGTATATATGTAGTTACGCTACAGGTTTCAGTTGGAACAATATTGGCTACTGTTACTGTCCGGCAGACACGTCACTTATCCTATGACGTAATATATATATATATATATATATATATATATATATATATATATATATATATATATCACGATTTGATTAGATTATTTGCAGACCGCATCATATAGCTGGAATATTGCTGAGTGCGGCGTTAAGCAACAAACAAACAAACAAACAAACAAACAAACAAGCGAACTAAAAATAATAATAATAATAATAATAATAATAATTATAATAATAATAACAATAATGATATATTATAGATCACTGGATCAGTGTGATCATTATCAGGTCCCTGGGAAGTATACAACACAAGCTGCCTGTAATACGGTAGCAGGTTAACAACCACATTGCCATCTCACCTTACCGGGTACCCAGTCACTGCTGAGTGAACGGAGGCAGAAGTCAGGTATGTGCACAATGCATACTATGCAGGAACTTCGTATTATAATCTTTATCGTTCCTGTTTCCATGGAAATATAGTATTAGTTATACTAAAGCGACATGAAATAGGAATTCCAATTTGTGATAGCCGAGTGGTTAAAGCGTCCGCTCGTCACGCCGAAGACCCGGGTTTGATTCCCGACGTGGGTAAAATGTGTGAAGCCAATTTGTTGTGTCCCCCGCCGTGATATTGCTGGAATATTGCTAAGTTTCAAGCAAAAAAATAAACTGGTGGAGACTGACAACTTACATCGATGAGAACCATCCATTCTGCAGGACCATTTGAAGACCTCAACAGGTTGGTATATGCCGAGTGGTTGATGACACATTTCCTTTCATTTCTCCAGAAAAATGTTGAAAAGCAATTCTTGTCTTCCAAGCATGTTTTCCAGCATTGCACAGAGCTACCGTAGTAGATTATTCCTCCAGATATCAGTGCAGATGGGTCGGCGATCTTTCTGACAGAAACATGCTTCGCACGCAATGACACGCCAGAAGCAGATGGAACAGTTACAAGCCAGCGCATGATTAACAACACACAAGGCACGTTTCCCTGCATTGTCCACTGATATTTGGAAACAGAAGGGTTAGTCCCGTCAAGAAGAAGTGCATCGACAACTGATCCCGACGCAGTTGATGTCCCCGTGCCATGTCCGCCTGACATTGATCTGTGTATTTAGTGATAATCATGGTTTGGATGCTTAACACCCGGTCTACAGAAATCGCGTTGCCATACAAATATTGGCATTCTTCTTAAGATGTATCCTAGTATCGCTGGGTTTGTATTTTTGGTATGCATGTACACACATCTTGTTATCATATAGCTTGAATATTGCTGAGTTCTGCGTTAAACAACATTAAAGGCATCGTTTTTTGCACTTTCCTTCAATAGTAATGACATCAACGAATTGTTTTGAATCACATATGCTACGCAGTATTAAAAACGAAATCGTGTAACTTCGACAACCTAGCCATGACAGTGAAATAAATGCAATATAAAACGTCAATGCAGGACGTGTGACGCCTGTCAGCCATGACAACTGGAAGTGTCATTGATCACCCTGTCCAGGGCCCACTTGCACGAAGCGATCTTGGCGCTACAACTATCGTAAGCCTATGTTCAAGTATGGGAGTTATGATCATCTTAGCGCTAAGATCGTTTTGTGAAAGTGGGCGCTGGTGCATCTCGTGTGACGTCTGTCAGTCATGTCAGTCAGTGTCAGTTGTCGCCCTGTCCAGGTGCATCTCGTGTGACGTCTGCCGGTACGACAGCTGGAAGTGTCAGTGATCGCCCTGTCCAGGTGCATCTCGTGTGACGTCTGCCGGTATGACAACTGGAAGTGTCAGTACCAGTGATCGCCCTGTCCAGGTGCATCTCGTGTGACGTCTGCTAGTACGACAACTGGAAGTGTCGGTGCACCTGGTGTGACGTGACGTCAGCCAGTCATGAAAACTTGAAGCGTCGGTGACGTGACGTCAGCCATACCAGACCGGAACATCCATTAACAGCACTCCCGAAGGCTGTACGTGGCGGTGGAACACACGACAATGCGAGCAATTGGACGCATCTTCAGTGACAGAATACTCAATCAACCAACCAACCAACCAACAAACCAACCAACCAATTTAAGTAATTCAGGCCACATGGCCCACAGTACAGTTGTCAGATAAATTATATTTAAGTCACATGTGGGGTATCGATTTGCGTTCATTCACAAATGCTTAATCCAGTACTTAATTACCCTTTTTCGCGTAGTAATAAACATACGATGAAGTCCCATTTCACACAGAATAGCATTGTTTGCTGCAAATTTACCCAAACCAATAACACGTTTAAAATAGCATGTTTACATCTGTTTGCAGAGTACTGGGGACCCATACTCGTTGGAATTGGTTCGAACGCTGCTTGGAACAGTTTGTTTGTTTGTTATTTAACGTCGCACTCAGCAATATTTCATCTATGTGACGGAGGTCTGTAAATAATCGAGCCTGGACTAGATAATCCAGTGATTGACATCATGAGCATCGATCCACGCAATTGGGATACGATATCATTCATCAACCAAGTCAGCGAGCCTGACTACCCGATCCCGTTAGTCGCCTCTTACGACAATCATAGTCGCCTCTTACGGAAAGCATGGGTCGTTACTGGTATGAACTTAAAACATGAAAAAAGGACTTGTATTTATAACGTCAACACAAGTAATTGGCCGTTCGGTACGAGTCACCCGAAATCGATTACTCACTTCTTCTTTTTTCTTAATCTTATTTATATGAACAGGACACGCCTGTCTTAGAAACGACGATCACAGCACCCTGTCACCTGTGTGTCCGTTTGTCTTTGACTGTGGCTCGAACAAAGGATGTACTTTGAACTTTGTGTTTTTGTTTGAGTGCAACTGAAGCAGACCAGAGTCTATTTGAATGCTTTTGAGACTGTTGCAGTTTCACGAGAGTATTATTCACAAAACGATGGGTTCCTTCATATTGCTATATTTGTCTTCCAGGTAGATGTTGGTTCTTCAAATAACAAAACCTACACGGCCTTTAGGAGCGAGTAAACATAATGCTCCGTCAATATTAAATGTGTTTTTCTCGTTTGGGTCAATTACAGTTTACTTGGTTTGAATGTTTCCATGAGTCGTTAATCTGTATTAGTTTTGAATTTGTTATTAATACGTTTATTGATGCCGTTTCGGTGACATTATATAAGAGTGGTGATAGGGATTGGCATAAATACTCTACCAATATGTTGGTTTAAGTCTCAGAAACTACCGTATTTCTTCTAGTAGATGAGGGTCTTCCAATTCACGCAGCTGCAAGGTGCTCCCACGTTTGTAGTTAGTGGTTGGTGCTACGTTGGTTGTAGTGAGTGATTAGTGCTACGGCGGTGGTAGTGAGTGATTGGTGCTACGACGGTTGTAGCGAGTGATTGGTGCTACGGCGGTTGTAGCGAGTGATTGGTGCTACGGCGGTTCTAGTGATTGATTGGTGCTACAGTGTTTGTAGTGCGTGATTGGTACTATGGCGGTTGTAGCGAGTGATTGAGATTATGGCGGTTGTAGTGAATGATTGGTGCTACAGTGTTTGCAGCGAGTGATTGGTGCTACGGCGGTTGTAGTGAGTGATTGGCGCTACGGCGGTTGTAGTGAGTGATTAATGCTACGGCGGTTGTAGTGAGTGAGTGATTTGTGCTACGTTTGTTGTAGTGGGTGATTGGTGCCACGGCGGTTGTAGTGAATGATTGGATTTACGGCGGTTGTAGTGAGAAATTGGTGCTGCGTTGGTTGTAGTGAGTGATTGGTCCTGCGGCGGTTCTAGCGAGTGAGTGATTGGTGCTCCGTTGGTTGTAGTGAGTGATTGGTGCTACGGTGGTTGTAGTAAGTGATTGGTGCTACGTTGGTTGTAGAGAGTGATTGGTGCTACGGCGGTTGTATTGAGTGATTGGTTCTACGTTGGTTGTCGTGAGTGATTGGTACAACGGCGGTTGTAGTGAGTGATTGGTGCTATGGCGGTTGTAGTGAGTGATTGGTGCTACGGCGGTTGTATTGAGTGATTGGTTCTACGTTGGTTGTCGTGAGTGATTGGTACAACGGCGGTTGTATTGAGTGATTGGTGCTACGTCGGTTGTAGTGAGTGATTGGTCTTACGAAAGTTCTTAGCAGTGATTGGTGCTACGGCACTTCTATTAAGGGAGTGGTGGTACGGCGGTTATACTGAGTGATTGGTGCCACGGCAGTTTTTGTCAGTAATAGGTGCTACGGCACTTCTTATAAATGTGGTGCTACGACGGATGTAGTAGTGGGTGACTGATTGGTGGAACGGCGGTTGTAGTGACTGATTGGTACAATGGCGGTTGTAGTGCATGATTGGTTCTACGTTGGTTGTAGTGAGTGAGTGAGTTATTGGTGCAACGGCGGTTGTAGTGGGTGATTGGTGCTGTGGCGGTTGTAGTGCGTGATTGGTTCTACGGCGGTTGGTGCTACGTTGGTTGTAGTGAGTGATTAGTGCTACGGCGGTTGTAGTGAGTGATTGGTGCTACGGCGGTTGTAGTGCGTGATTGGTTCTACGGCGGTTGGTGCTACGTTGGTTGTCGTGAGTGATTGGTGCTGTGGCGGTTGTAGTGAGGCATTGGTGCTATGGCGGTTGTAGTGAGTGATTGATGCTACGGCGGTTTTAGTGAGTGAGTGATTGGTGCTACGGTGGTTGTAGTGAAAGCGTGAGTGATTGGTGCTACGGTGGCGGTTGTAGTGAGTGATTGGCGCTACGTTGGTAGTAGTGAGTTTTTCGTGCGACGGCGGTTGTAGTGAGTGATTGATGCTACGGCGGTTTTAGTGAGTGAGTGATTGGTGCTACGGTGGTTGTAGTGAAAGCGTGAGTGATTGGTGCTACGGTGGCGGTTGTAGTGAGTGATTGGCGCTACGTTGGTAGTAGTGAGTTTTTCGTGCTACGGCGGTTGTAGTGAGTGATTGATGCTACGGCGGTTTTAGTGAGTGAGTGATTGGTGCTACGGAGGTTGTAGTGAGAGAGTGAGTGATTGGTGCTACGGCGGTTGTATTGAGTGATTGGTGCTACGGCGGTTGTAGTGAGTGATTGGTGCTACGTTGGGTGTATTGAGTGATTGGTGCTATGTTGGTTGTAATGAGTGATTGGTGCTACGTTTGTTGTAATGAGTGTTTGGTGCAACGGCGGCTGTAGTGAGTGATTGGTGCTACGTCGGTTGTAGTGAGTGACTGGTCTTACGAAAGTTCTTGTTAGTTATTGGTGTTATGGCACTTCTAAGTAGGGAGTGGTGCTACGGCGGTTATACTGAGTGATTGGTGCCACGGCAGTTTTTGTCAGTTATAGGTGCTACGGCATTTCTAAATAATAAGTTGTAGTAGTGAGTGTATATGGTTTTTCGCCGATTTTAACAATATTCCAGCAATATCACAGCGGAGAACACCAAAAAATGGGCTTTACACATTAAATCCATGTAGGAATAGAAATGTGTCTTCGGCGTGACTAGCGAACGATTTAACCACTAGGCTATGGGCTGTTGTGAGCGGTGAAAGGTGAGCGTTAGTTGATAAATATATGATATGATTATGGATGATCGACGAATCACACGCCAATAGCAAATACAGTGGGCATCTCTCATGAGAAAGTTGAGAACATTCTGAGGAATGAACTAGGGACGATAAAGGTGGGTTCCAAGGCTTCTTTTAAAAAAAATTCGTGTTAATTATTCGTTCGTGAAAATGTATATCGTTTTGAATAAATATATAACGTCAACACCAGAGACTAAATACATAACATCAACACAAGAGAATAACTAGTCGCGGTTATCCGCCTAAAGGTTCCTCTGAAGTTTGCTGAGTAAACCTGAGCGATTTGTAACCATAGATCATCATCACAAAGAGATTAAATATATAACGCCAACACAAGAGACTAAATATAAAACATCAACACCAGAGACTAAATACATAACGTCAACACCAGAGACTAAATATATAACATCAACACCAGAGAATAGATATATAACCTCAACACCAGAGACTAAATATATAACATCAGCACCAGAGAATAAATATATAACCTCAACACCAGAGACTTAATATATAAGATTAGCACCAGACACTTAATATATAAGGCCACACCAGAGACTAAATATATAACATCAACACCAGAGAATAACTAGTCGCGGTTATTCGCCTAAAGATTCCTCTGTAGTTATAAGGGAAAATGACAGTAAAAGTTATGTGAGTGGAACACTGAACATCATGATCAGTGATGACACCAGGTATTCGCCGAATGGGTGCACTTGTCCTGCTCTACAGGTAGCACCCACCACTCACACAATCCGAATTTGCATGACGGACCAGCAGATCCAGTGACACAATAGCGCATTTATTGATTTTGTTGACACTAAAAACGTACATTTTGAATTACGTACAGCGAGTCTACAGCCCGTCAGGAAAAAAAACAAACCTTTAAGAAATATGTTCGTTTTGTAACAGTGGTGAGGCAAGTTTAACCTCTTGGCCCAAACATGTCTTTGTTGTCGCATAATTAATAAACGGTAGTGTGACTTGGTGAAACGCGGGGAGATCAACTCACCAGCAGAAACATTGACCCAGTTCAAGTAAATGTAAAAAGTCAATGCCAGAGAATATCCACAGTCGATTATCCGCCGAAGTAGATTACACTGGACGTAAGAGACACAACAACGGTGACAATTATAGGAATGGATCCCCGTGTATTCGTGAAAACTCATGAGGGTAGGTTGGTTGGTTTATTGTTTTACTCCGCACTCAGCAATATTCCAGCTATAAGACGGCGGTCTGTAAATAATCGAGTCTGGACTAGACAATCCAGTGATAAATATCATGAGCATCGATCCACGCAATTGGGATCGATGACATGTATCAACCAAGTCAGCGAGCGTGACCACACGATCCCGTTAGTCGCCTCTTACCGCAAGCACAGTCGCCTTTTACAACAAGCTTGGGTTGCTGAAGACCTATTCTAACCCGGATCTTCACGGGTCTCCATATATCAACATGAGGGTTAAGACGTTTTTAGAAACTATGCTAAAATACCTTTTTGCAAGCTTTATTGTTCTCAAACAGTACATTTTCAAGGTCAGGGTTGCGTTTACTATGGAAAACTATTGGAATTAAGGCTACTTACACTAATACACTGTTCGCTTAACCATTTTCCATTTTTCGAGATTACATAGATTGCATACACAATACCTATCAGTATTCTGTGGTGAACGTGGACATCATGGTGTAATTCATTACAAATTTAGTTTCTGCAAATTCGAAGAAATGCCACCCATCCATTCTCTGGAACCACTGGTTGATATAAGTGTAATATATGTCAGTGGTTTCGTGTCGCTCGTAGGTACGCTTACGCCCTACCTCCACCTGTAAAGAAATACAGAACGTCAACGCCAGAAAACAACAAGGCCAAACAGTGATGAAAACCAGATGAATGGACCACTGAAAATACATCACGACACCAGGTGTTCGCATAAAGGGTACAGTTCAAGATCCCGGGGTGATTTTGTACCGAGAGGAGCTGAAATCTTTGAACATGTATTCTGATGGGGAGTTGGCTCCCGAATCCGAAAATATTGGCATTACAAAGTGTGTCCTTCTCATCCGGCAGCACCCGTCATTCACATAATATGAAAAGAAAGCGTCAACGCCAGAAACCAACCAGTCTCGATAATGTGCCGAAACAGATTCTTCCAGGCGCAAAAGGTAAAACTGTGTTGAAAACCATATGAATGGACCACTGAAAATCAGTTTGTTTGTTTTGTTTGTTGTTAAACGCCGCACTCAGCAATATTACAGCTATATGACGACGGTCTGTAAATAATCGAGTCTGGACCAAACAAACCAGTGATTGACGTCATGAGCATCGATCCATGCAATTAGGATCGATGACATGTATCAACCAAGTCAGCGAGCGTGACCACCCGATCCCGTTAATTGCCTTTTACGACAAGCATAGTCGCCTTTTACGGCAAGTATTGGTTGCTGAAGACCTATTCTACCCCGGAATCTTCACTGGTCTAAAAATCAACGACGAGACCGATGTTCGCAAAAACCTTGAGCATGTCTTGTGTTACCAATACCGCCTCCGTGGTCTAGTGGTAGAACGGAGAGCGGAAGTTCGGTGTTCGATACCCGGCCGCGTCATACCAAAAGACGTTAAAAGATTATACTTATTGTTACCCTTCCTCCGCTCCTAATTAAGGAGCTAAAACAAGGACTGGTCGATTCGGAGTGACTTTTGAAACGGGGCCCAGAATGGTTACACTCGTCTCATGTGAGTTGTTTCATCCACGGAAAGTAGTCAATAATGAACCTGGACGCTCACCCCAACAACTAACCATCCAGGCCTTAGACCAAATTTGCCAACTCTCAGCACCATCTTTGTGAAGTTTCCAAGATCGCTTGACCTGATAAACTGAAGAAAAATGGACATTAATCAATCAAATTGAGGAACAGGGTCATTCCTTTCAACCGCAGGGTTTTAATATTTAGCACCATTGGCCACAGTAGACGTACGCAAAACATCTAGCTCTTTCCAGACTCTTGTCCCGCTATTTTGGGACAAAAACCACAATATGTCAAGTACAAGAACACGGCGATTCACCTCTATATGTTTTGCCTCAGAAATGCATAATCATGATGCTATTTAAGTGTATTTATGCATGTGAAAGAAAACAGGAGGAAGTGTATCTGGAGCTCCTGCATGGCAGAAGTGAAAGGCATAAAGTTGCATAATTCTATTAACCACAAATGAGACAAGGCTGGTATGCAGAAAATGATATTTATATATTTCGAGTCTTTCTCAATACAGTTGCTCCATGTGCATGGGGTAGCTGTATTTTGAAAAAAGCAAATCGTATGTCAGCACTTTCTTCCACAAAAATCTTTGTGAAGTTTCCAAGATCACTTGACCTGGTAAACTGAAGAAAGATGGATATTAATCAATTTGGCCGTTTTCGTATCGAATGTGTCACGTTATACATAACCATATAATCATAATATATATGCGATTATGTCGTTCAGATATAAGGCAGTATTTTGTTTGCTCATAGTTTATATAATGGTGTCAAACATACAAATTCGTCTCACGGGACTTTATCGATGTACGATAAGAAGTGACTACATGTTAAAGGTATTTTCCTTAAGCGATGAAGAAACTTGGACAACATTCTACACTTTTTTTTATTTACAAGCAGTCTTTAATTTTTCCTCATGGGGTAGAAAATTCAATAATATACAACTCCGCTAACTTGTAAAAGTCAGAGGTACTCTCAGTGCCCCACGACCGCACAGCGATCATTTTTCAAAACTGTGCGTCTGAAAAATAACTCGGTAATCAGGATTCCAGCAGCAATGCATATCATGCTGGTTGCCAGGTTACCATTTTTATTGACTATAATGATGGTCGCATGGTATCTTCTCCTTGTTGAGATAATCGTTCATACACACCTGACGGATCCAGTAAGCCAAGTAGGTTTCTTCTCTGGATTGGATTATGATGTAAATAATAGCAACAAAAATATGTTTCATATTCACAAAAAGTATCTGCTGAAAACATAGTCGATTATACGATTCCTACTTTATCATGAACTTGTATTTAGGAATCACTATCAAACAGTGATGATATCCTCCACATGTCTAAAATAAAACTTTGCTTTGCTTATGTCTTGCGTATCCCTTGAATATTGTAACCCTGATCAAATACCAAACATGACGACGTCTTTGAAATCTTTGCAGAAAGAGCATTCTCGATTGTGTCTCAAACGATGTGAAATGACGGAATAGACAGCAAAAGTCCTATGGCACTCTTCGTAGAAAGATTGTACCCTCGATAGTACCTGGGCCTTCACTTCTATAAATTGACCATAAATTATTCAGAATTATTCACACTATTGTGGCCACCAATAGTTATCAAAGGTGTATGTAGAACTTATTCTTTTATAAATAATTGGAAAGTATGACCAGTGTTGTCTCCCTTGGTGAACAAGCTAGCATACGGCAAACTAGACCATTGTGAAAATGGCAGCTTTGGAAAAATTAAAGAATATTTCTGAATTATACAATCAAGGAATTAGATGAGCACAGGCCATTACAGTGAGAACAGACATTCCACTATCAACTGTGTGCCGTGTTTTGAAAACTTTTGAGAGTGTAGATGGAACAGAGAGGGAGCAGGTATGCCCAGTAACTTGATTGTTGGTGACAGAAGGCGACTTGGTATATTAGATAAAGGAATAGAAATTAAGAACGCATTTGGATGCAATGGATTGGCAGAAATCACGAGGAATGCCATGACTATCACCTCACCAGGAAGAAATTACATTCTCATATGTTCTCATATGAAAGTTCAGTGTAGCTAGGGGGCACGGATGGCCCAGTCGTCTAAGGCGCCGCGATTCGCTGTGCAGAGTTGCGTCTCCTGGACGCGCCAGAAACCTATGATTGTGGGTTCGAATCCCGGTTCATCCCGATAATGTTTTAGGTTTGTCAGCACCATACCCGTGCTCGTGGGTTTCACCGAAGTGGTAAACGTCTGAGACCTGCATCACTCCGGGCTTTCAACCCACATTAAGCTGACACGCCGTGATATAACTGGAATAATGTTAAAAGCGGCGTTAAACCCAACTCACTCACTCACTCAGTGTAGCTATATCAATACTGTACAAAAGGTACCGTAAAAGCAAAGATTCAAAGTACAGTCCTAAATTTTATGGGTGTGTTTGTAGGGGGAGGGGGGCTTTGCGTGTATGTGTGTGTGTGTGTGTGTGTGTGTGTGATGTCTGTTTTGGGTGCCACACCATTATTTGTATTTAAATGTAACATGACAAGTGCAGTGAACACTGATATTTTACAGGAACATCTCTTTCCAAAATCACAAGTTTTGTATGGTGATGGGTGGGTATTTCCGCAAGACAATGATCCAAAACATCATTCAAAGCGAGTCATTCTCCGGAATGGCTTAACGATTAAAAATGTTACACTACTTGAATGGCCCAGTTACAGTACGGACCTTAACCCAAATTAAAATTATTTAGGGAGTCACGAATGACAATATCAATTAAAAAAAACAAAATATATGTGATATGAATGCAGGGTAGTGTGCCTCGTCGCGTTGAACCATTACATTTACAAAAATATGTACAAAATATGTTGCTGTTTTGGAGCTTCAGGAAAGCATTGTTTGTTGGACAAACTTATATCTTGGTTTCTAACGTAGTAAATGTATAAGTTAGAATGTTCTCCTTCTCAATAGGACCCGTGAAGATTCGGTGTAGAATTGGTCTTCAGCAACCCAGGCTTGCCGTTAAAGTCAACTATGCTTGTCGTAGGAGGTGACTAACGGGATCGGGTGGTCAGGCTCCCTGACTTGGTTGATGCGTTTCATCGATCCCTCGATCCCTCGATTATAAACCGCCGTCATATAGCTGGAATATTGCTGAGTGTGGCGTAAAACAACAAACCAACCAAACAATCCTTCTCAATAGCTTTAGGTCAAACTATATATTCATAGACAATGACAAGACAGATATGCTATCCCCACTTAAAGCAGGCTCTCTGCAGTGTTCGTGTGTGTTTAAATACTTACTGTAAAAGTATCATTAGAACCTTCGGACATTTCATCCCCTGGGTTATCGAGATACAACGTTTCTTTACCACCTGTCTCTCCATATAGGTCCACGTATACAAAGCACGCCGTGCCACTATCTTTCTCGGTACCGGTTTGCGTCACGATGGTATAGACACTCTTGATAAAAGCGTCACCTGAAAGGTATAAAAAAGGGTGTTAAGTTTTGTTTGTTTGTTGTTTAACGCCGTACTTTGCCGTCATACACCTGGATTATGGCTATCTGTAAATAATCGAGCCTGGGCCTGACAATCCAGTGATTGATGTCATGAGCATCGAACCACGCAACTGAGATACATTGACACGCATCAACCAAGTCAGCGAGCCTGACCACCCGATCCCGTTAGTCGCCTTTTACGACAAGCATAGCCGCCTTTAAGAGCTGTTGTTGAAGACTTATTCTACCCTGGATCTTCACGTGTCTAAAAAAAAGGGTGCCGTAGTTGATCGATAGATGGTTGGTTGCGTGCCATCATATCCCGAAGTCTGGGATCGTTGCTCAGAATATCGATCACTGGTGTATAGGGTTCACTTTGGTTTGGTGGCAGGGATGTTGCTGAGCGCTGAGATGAAGGACGCACAAAGAACAACCACGGCTTTTTCAGATTACCTGACGGCGGCATTTAACGACAAGCTTACGGGTAAGATCCCTTTTCATATTAAACCTGAACAGAATACAGAATTTTACTAAGTCTACTTTTATGTCTCAGCGACTAACATGTTTGGGTGGTCAGGTTCTCTGACTTGGTTGATACATGTCATCGGATCCCAAATGCGTAGATAGATGTTCATGATGTCAATCATTGGATTGTCTGTTCCAGATTTTATTTTGTACAGACAGCCGTACTATAGTTGACAAACAATGTCCCATATTCGTTTCTTTTCGTTATCATTCTACTCTAATGATGTTGCAGTATGACGTCGCGAATGACTTCTTTTCAAGTATTTATTTTGCTCAAATATACATTGAAAGTTATATTTACAATATCGATACATATGCTATGCTATTAAAGACACTAAAAATGCAAATCTGAAAACACGTTATCTTGAATACATCAGACCAACTCAGTGAGCACAATAGAAGGATTCTGCGGCACTCATATCTTACATAACATTACAGTTCAATCTGTCGTATAAACTACCTGGTGATGGTCTGGGGGGCGTGGTGGCCTGGCTCCCACTGAGGTCTGGTCCAGTGCTTGTAATGCTGGCGTGAGTGGTGGCCTTGCTCTGTCTGATGTCTGATGTTCTATCCTCTGTGCTCGAATTGCTGGAGGGCGTGATGGCCTTGCTGTGTGTGATATCTGGGGTTCTATCCTCTGTGCCATTGCTCGTATTGCTGGATTTCGAGGTCGTCGTGGTCTCAGTGTTCGCAGTCGCAGGACTCACAGGGTTGCTGCTGCTGCTGCTGCTGCTGCTGCTGCTGTGGGCTTCTGTGGCTCTCATCGTCTGTTGTCTTGTGTTCATTGATGACGTGGACCTCTGTCTAGCATCACTTATGGTGCTGTTCTGTTCTTGTGTGGTCAAACCTGCAATATACGATATCTCCATGTCACTAGTAGGACAGGTAAGATACACTTTCGTACTTCAGTGCAGTACATTTGTGAACAGGAATGTCCTCCTTTTATTTCAGATAAACATTTGTCTCAAATAAATAAAAGCCTTCAATATATATTCATGAGAAATCGGACCCAAAAGCAGCGTCAACTGTAGGATTCCGAGTATATCATGTGCATTTGTTTATAAATTAACATCAAACAGTGATGATACCACGTGTTCGCGCAATGCTTTAACTGATTTCATTCAATTGTGAAATGTACAATATTATGACAGATTCAATACTAATATATCCTGTGTTATCCCTCTCTCAGTACTGACATGCACAGTTATCACGTGTTATCCCCCCCGGCATATAACGAACTCGAAAACAATTCAGTGTATTTGATCGAAACTTGGCAAATCTAGTTGTGCCTTTTGCTATTTAGGAATTTTAGAAATTAATATTTTTTACATTTCCATGACAACAAGTTGGACTTAGGTTCTATAAGGATGGTGTTCGTTTCCGGAGCGTAACTCAAAAACCGTTAAAACTTTCTTACAAAACTGTGCATGTCTACCGGTCACATACTGAAGTTGTGCCTTTTGCTATTTAGGAATTTTAGGAATTTTTATTTTTTACGTTTCCATGGCAACAAGTTGGACTTAGGTTCTATAAGGGTGGTGTTCGTTTCCGGAGCGTAACACAAAAACCGTTAAATACTTTATTTCAAAACTTTGCATGTCTTCCAGGCACATACTGAACTGGTGCCTTTTGTTATTTAGGTAGGAATTATATATTTTTCTTCATTTTACGTTTCCATTGCAACAAGTTGGATTTAAGTTTAATATAGGAAGGGTTCACTTATGTAGTATAACAAATAAACTGTTAACTATTTCCTTGCCAACCATTGCATGTCTATATATAAAGCACATACTGAACTGGTGCCATTTGATATTAAGGAGTTTTAGAAATGTTTATTTTAGAATATCCATTGCAACTATTTTGACATGGGCTAAGAGAAATGTTGGGTCAGTTACCTGGTTTGGGACCATAACGTGTTAAAATGGGCGGGGGATATAGATGATTTCGTTGACTATACGCTTGTTTAGTGAATGTTTCTTGTAATTTGTCATTTGTTTGCGCTAAAAAAACCACAGAAACACACTTATTTTACTTTCCATTTCATATGGATGCGACAATGGTGGATCTTTTGTGGGTAAACAATGTATGCTTCTTCAAGAACATTCAACTCTTGTATTACATACAGATTTGCACATTTACTTGTGGTTACCTTACAGACAGCTGCCGGGGGGATATGCCATCTTTCTGATGACTCTTGTTAAGTACTGACATGCTCTGTTATCACACGTTCAGTACTGACTTACTCTGTTATCACTTGTTCAGTACTGACATACGCTGTAATTACTCGTTCAGTACTGACATGCACTGTTATCAATGTTCAGTACTGACATGCGCTGTTATCACTCGTCCAGTACCGACATGCGCTGTTATCACTCGTCCAGTACTGAAATGCGCTGTTATCACTTGTCCAGTACTGACATGCAGTGTTATCACTTGTCTAGTACTGACATGCGCTGTTATCACTCGTCCAGTACTGACATGCAGTGTTATCACTTGTCCAGTACCGACATGCACTGTTATCACGCGTCCAGTACTGACATGCAGTGTTATCAATTGTCCAGTACTGACATGCAGTGTTATCACGCGTCCAGTACCGACATGCACTATTATCACGCGTCCAGTACTGACATGCACTGTTATCACGCGTCCAGTACTGACATGCACTGTTATCACTCGTCCAGTACTGACATGCGCTGTTATCACTCGTCCATTACTGACATGCGCTGTTATCACTCGTCCAGTACTGAAATGCGCTGTTATCACTCGTCCAGTACTGAAATGCGCTGTTATCACGCGTCCAGTACTGACATGCAGTTTTATCACTTGTCCAGTACCGACATGCACTGTTATCACTTGTCCAGTACTGACATGCGCTGTAATTACTTGTCCAGTACTAACATGCAGTGTTATCACTTGTCCAGTACTGACATGCACTGTTTTTACTTGTTGAGTACTGACATACGCTGTTATCACTCATTCAGTACTGACATGCAGTGTTATCACGCGTCCAGTACTGACATGCACTGTTATCACTCGTCCAGTACTGACATGCACTGTTTTCACTCGTCCAGTACTGACATGCAGTGTTATCGCGCGTCCAGTACTGACATGCACTGTTATCACTCGTTCAGTACTGACATGCACTGTTATCACTCGTCCAGTACTGACATGCACTGTTATCGCAGATTCAGTACTGACAAACGCTGTTATCACTCGTTCAGTACTGCCATGCACTGTTATCGCAACTTCAGTACTGGCATACGCTGTTATCACTCGTCCAGTACTACCATGCACTATTATCACTCGTTCAGTACTGACATGCACAAATATCACTCGTTCAGTACTGACATGCACAAATATCACTCGTTCAGTACTGCTTTGCACTATTATCGCAGATTCAGTACTGACATACGCTGTTATCACTCGATCAGTACTGACATGCACTGTTATCACTCTTCCAGTACTGACATGCACTGTCACTGACATGTACACTGTTATCACTCGTTCAGTACTGACATGCACTGTCACTGACATGTACACTGTTATCACTCGTTTAGTACTGACATGCACTGTTATCACAGATTCAGTACTGACATGTACAGTTATTACTCGTTCAGTACTGACATGCACTTTGTTATCACAGATTCAGTACTGATATATACTTTGTTATCACATAATGAGTCTGGACCTTCCGGTTTATGCAGTAATATGTACATATTTACTTACATATATTTATTTATCAAATATTCAAAACTGACATCCGCCGTTTCCATGGTAATGGTAATGTTATATCACAGAATGCACCATCCCACAGGCACTGTCAATTCATTGCAGATTCAAACAGCCCTCTGCAAGTTCATACTGAATATTTATTGAACCTTAAACCTCACAAACTGTGTTGAATACATACATCCGCCTACATGTACATTACCATCTCCCTACATGGGTACAATATGTGAAGCCCATTTCTGGTGTCCTTTATCGTGATATCGCATGAATATACTCACTCTCATATTACCACCTTCGACTGTGTTAACTGTACGAGTTGTAGCGATACAATTCCCTAGTTTGACTTACGTCTCCGTGCCTTTTTTAAACGAACCATTGACTTGAATTTGCATGTGTTTGTGACGGCCGACCCCGATGGAGCAGGATACACTTTTTAGCAAAATACCTGGTACCATCCTTGTTTAATGATGATTCAGAAACACATTCGTATGCTATATTAGGAATCGTACAATTGACTCTGTAGCAGGATATTGTTCGCTTTTAGGTACTTACCTGCCACGAGTGAACTGTAGAGGTAGCCTGTATTAATAGATTCATCAGGAAGTGTTCTGTTGGATTCAGCGAATAAAAAACATTCCCCGACTGTGGAGACTCCAACGCGGCGACATCCCGTGTATTGGGAGCAGTGTAGGAAACACTGTAGTTTATCCACAACACCAAGTCTTTTCAAATAAACCTTTGGAAATGTGGCATTCCTGCCGCCTATTAAAAAGTGATGAGTGATGACACCGTCACACTGCATGTCACAGCAAAACAGCAGTAGAATGATCGTTTGAGAGAGTGCACCTGAACTTGCAAACATCCTGTTTCTGAAATACGTTATGAAAACATATAACTTTATGGATAACAAATTCTGGTTTATTGTATATTGCAACGTTTCCATGTTGATTCTAACGTCCTTGGTGACTACAAGCAAGCAAAGGTATTTATACATGATATGTTTTGATAGGCATCAGATTAACGCTAACAACAACAGGTAATGGATAACAAGGAGGACACACATTAAGAAGTCAGATCCACAGTAAGGATTACAGCGTTGATCTGAATGGATATTAACTAAATAGAGTATATTGCCAAAGTAATGTCGGAAATGCCAGAAAAATGTTTTTCCAGCTTCATTTAAATCAATAAGAATCATAGCGCTATGAAAATATAACATAATGTATAAGATGTACCTAATCTAGCCTATCCTAACGGAGGCGGTGATTAGCCGTAAAATGTACTTTTACAGGTTAAATGACGATAAACTTTTATTCGTGTTTTGTCAAGCACTAAATGATTATAAACTTTTATTCGTGTGTTGTCATGCACTAAAAGGGCCTATAGACCTTTGAGGTGGTCTAAAATAGTGTTGTTATTGTACTTTATTGAGATATGTGTTGACGGGGTAGCAATTAAATATGTACTTCATTAAATTTGCTTGGAAAAAATATTGAATAGTTAAAAGCTATGAAACGGGAAAAGTATTGGAAGGGTTGGGGGGTTTTAGCGAAGAAGTATGTGTTGTTCTTCGGATGATGTCTTTAGCCGGCATCTAACTCATCTGATGAAGTATCTGAATTTGTACTATCACCCTATGGTATGATTACCAGTGCAACAAGGTTGATACATACATTGTCACTTTGGCGGAACTGAGGTTCCATCTTTAGCCTCTTGTCATACCTCTGGTATGTGTGAGTTTGAATGTTGTGTTATGTCTTGCCACGAACCCTTTACAGTTAGCCAGGCGAAACCGCATTATCAGTGGTTCGAGTGTTGAAGGGAGCTAACTCTAAATATACACTGGAGCTATGCTGTTTAGTAACGTATCCGAGAAAAAACATGGCGCTGTGAAAGTGATAATCTGTTCCGCCTGTCACTCGGTTCATCATTAAAACTGCACAGGGTATTCCATTTAGTGAATCATTCCCACCAATACGAACAACGGTAGTATGCCTCACGATTGTTACAAGTTTTTGTCAACATTACTGAATTGTGGATCACTTACTAGCTGGTTATTGGAGGGTAACAGATGTGGGCCCACATTTCGGTGGGACTTTCGTACTGAAACACTGAGCATCTTGTGGTTCGGAACAAAAATCTGAGACATGTAAGGTAGGCCATTTCATAGTCCTAATCATGTAATTAATTGTAGATAATTGGAGATATCACCGACGAAACTGTATGCATCACGAATGAAAACTGAAATGTGGGCCCACTTTTTTTTATATCTTTATAGCGATTTTTCTGAGTGGGGACACATTTAAAAAAATGTGTAAATCAATACGATTCTTACCATTAAAAAAATTATTTTGACCAGAGTTATAAAACAGAAGACAAATGATCTCACCTTCAAAACAAGGCAATAGAGTGAAAACAGAAATGTGGCCCCACTTTTTTTATCTCTATAGAGATTCTGATGGGTGGGCCCACATTTGAAAAATTCAGTAAATCAACAAATCTCACCATATTAAAACTAATCTATTGACTGTAGTAATGGAACCGTAGTTATGAAAAAGAATGACAAATGATCTCGCCAACAAAACTTTAGGCACCAAAATCAAAAACCGAAATGTCGGCCCACTTTTTTTAATCTTTTATAGAGTTTTTTCTGAGTGGGCCCACATTTGAAAAAATGTGTAAATCATTACAATTCTTACCATTAAAAAAATTATTTTGACCGTAGTTATAAAACAGAAAGACAAATGATCTAACCTTCAAAACAAGGCAATAGAGTGAAAACAGAAATGTGGGCCCACTTTTTTTTTATCTCTATAGAGATTCTGATGGGTGGGCCCACATTTGAAAAATTCAGTAAATCAACAAATTTCACCATATTAAAACTAATCTATTGACTGAAGTAATGGAACCGTAGTTATGAAAAAGAATGACAAATGATCTCGCAAACATTCATAATTTATTAATTCATAACAAAACAAAAAGACTCAGCATATCATTTCATCCAAACATGTGACATCAGTAGCAATATAACATTGTCATTCAGATCATTTAGTATTAGTTATCACAATAGCAGCTTCTGATGGGAACTCTGTTTCATTTTATCTTTTCAAATATGAACTCACACGTCAGTGTCCTCAATACACATTGATATTTATCTTCCACAAATATTTTAATCATATAGAAACGTAACAAATTCAATAATGTCACAAACAAAATACCCAGTGTGGGTATTTTAATGGGAACAAAATCGTAATCAGGGTAATGAAAATTTATTTATGAAACACTCACCCACACATGTCATTTCTATCACGGTTAGTTTCACAAGAACTATTTAAACAGGAAATATCTGACATATTATCAGTGGCAATCTGTGCAACACCAGCATATAACATGTCAATCTTGGGAACGTTTAAGAATAACAGTTTAAAAACAAAACAACGAACAATGATTCTGCACTCTGTCATGATTATCGCAATGATTGAGTTTGATATTGATGCAAACAGTCTCATATTTCACACTGAATACTGGAAACACAATTTAGGCAACTTGAATCATCTGCACAGATGATGAATAGAAATCTGTCAAACTGTTGACAGGAAATGTTATGCATACATATGTCCTTCATGATATGTTTGAAATGTCAAGAACATAACAAACAGTGTAAAGGGTAACAGTGCCACAATAACTGATGCTATGTTCATGTGAATTTGATGGAAACATTTCTATATTTCCAAACAAATGTGCGAAGCACAATGGGCAAATTTATAAATGAGATAATCAATAGATTACATTCTCATCAAGAGATCAGGATTGATCAAATTGGTTTGATTCATTCAAATATTCATACAAATGTGTAGTATTTGTTCATAAGGCCAAGTATGAGGGTAAACATTCATTCTTGTTGTTCAATCGGAACATAATCTCATCAAGATGAGCAGCTAACTGTTCTCTTCAGACACCATGCATTGACTTAAACTTTGCCTTGGCATTGCCCCCAAATCCTTCAATGGAGTTAGTATGGGCCCCAGTTTTGGGGTTCACATAACCATCCTTGTGTTTTACAGTGTCATGTTCATACCCTGCCCCTACAGACAAATATAGGATTTGAATTCATCAGTAATTATTTGTGTACCGACTTCAACATGGGCAATGGTTATTGGCAATAGGGTGTCTGTTGTTCTGTCATGAACATTAACAAGAGTCATCAGAAAGATGACATATCCCCCCGGCAGCTTTCTGTAAAGTAACCACTAGTAAATGTGCAATTCTGTATGTAATGAGTCAACAGTTTAATGTTCTTTAAGAAGCCTTCATTGTTTACCCACAAAAGATCAAACCATGGTCGCATCCATATGAATGCCAAGTTTCGATCAAATACACTGAATGGTTTTCGAATTCCGCCCCGGAAAAGAACCCCATCCCCAATTAAGTCTCTGTCCAACTTCATTCCATAAAAATTTTAAAAAATAAAAATTTAAAAAATCCCAAAATATCAAAAGGCACCACTTCAGTATGTGCCTGATAGCTTTGCCAAGTTTCGATCAAATACACTGAATGGTTTGGGAATTCTGCCCCGGAAAAGGAAATGATTACGGACGGACAGACGGACGGACGGACGGACAGACAGACTGGCTGATCGCTATATCTCCCCGCATTATATGCCGGGGGGATAAAAAGCAGAACCTTCTTACTTTGCCTATCTGTAAGGCCAAAGATCCAAAAGTTTCTAATGCCCTGACTGGAACCCATGTTGTACTTTCTCTTCCTCACCCATTTACTTGCATCCATTTCCACCACATGACCAACACCCCATAGGTCAACAGGATCGTCTAGAAGAGAACGGGAAATTTAATCTTGAATCCTTCATGGGAAATAATTGCAAATTGGTACATCATGTAGCTGTTCCCACAGATACGTTCAACTGAGTCATCATGAAAAGTTACATGTTGTAAAGACTGTTGTGTCCATATATAGTTCAAATTTGAAGCAAGATTTTCCACAATATTGGTGTGGGTAAATATGGCAATATGAGTAATGTAAGATTGCTCTTTTTAGGACCACCAAAACAACAACTGTTTTATTCTTCCTTCCTTGGCAGGCAAACCCTGAGCAACGCGACTATGTTCATTCAAATGACCTGACACAAACATTATTATGAATAACACACACAAAAACAAGCACCAAGTTCATTATACTTTTCCCAAAATCCACTCAGATATTTGGTTAAAAGTGTCCGGATAGTAAATTCAATTGTGTTCTTAGGTGGATATCTAAATGTCTGATGTATGTAGAATTTCAAATTCAATCTGTTCATATAAAAAACAGCATTCAAAGTATTTCTTTTATATCTCCTTTTGTTGAAGGTTTTCTTTTGCCTTAGTTAGTATTTGTAGTAACACAGAACATCCAAATCATGTTCAGGAAAGAGTGGTTTAGATCCATGTGAATATAAGTGGTCATTTACCTCATCTTCCTGATAATCTTCAATAGGGGCACATTTTTCTTGAGATGTAAATCCACAAAAATTACAGAATCTGTCCTTGCTCTTGAAGATAGGGTTACTCCTCTTTAGCCAGAACTCGGAATTACAAACATGAAGACTCTTGACACACGTTAAATTAACGCAACATTCTCGAATTTCTTTCATGTCTCATAATTTGGGGGTGATGATATTGCCATAGAACTCTCCGTAGTAAAAAATCGGCAGACGTAGTAAAGCGATTAGCATATGACCCCTATCTATGACGTCAAAGGTCAAAATCTCAACCAATGGCGTCATAGATAGCGTGGGAACTGTTCCACAAAGGAATACCGTCATGAATATTGATGAGCCCACGGCCTAGTTCCGCGGGGCAAGTGTTCGTGTCGTTTGCTATTGTTTTACTTTATTGATACTATTTCATGCATTTTGAGTGAATAAGTGACTCTTCGATTGAGTTTTTAAGTAATCAATTTGGTAGATATATTTGATTTAAAGTCTACTGAGTTCCTCAGTTTCGAATGTGGGCCCACTTTGCCCGTCCGATGGAGTGAGATAAAGTGACCCTCCTTGAACCACTGATAATGCGGTTTTGGCAAGGTAGGCTCAGTAGGTTTGTGCTCACAATGTCTGACAACGTGACCGTGTTGTTCCGCCAGGATCTGTACTGTATTTTACTGGTCTCTTATTCAGGCGAGTTTTTGTTCATTATTATTATTATTATTTAGAGATTAAAATAAAAAAATACAGCAAAGAGAATTTGGGTGATCCTGGAACAGTCAGGCTGGTTGGGCTCATTATCAGCTAAGGGCCCTTGCCCCCTCTACACGCAGCCCAGACAGCGAGTGGGACGTCTCCCAGGAAGCGCTGCCTAGTCAAACCCACCCAGACGTTTTCGGAGAATGTGAAGACTCCCCAACACTGCAGCCTTCTGCATTAGCCAGACTCTCCCAATGCTAGTCAACAGATTTGGTGGTACCAAACCTAAGCCACCGACAAACAATGGATAGTCGGACATTTGGTACTTGGGATGCAAGCGTGACATTTCGAAAACGAGGTCTGCATATTTGGCATGTTTTTCATGAATCTTGTCAATTACATCAGTGTCAAAAGGGACAGTAAATTCAGTGATATAAATGATTTCATTGCATTTATCAAAAAGGACTAGATCAGGTTTGTTAGCCTTGATACGTCTGAGGCTGCAAACGGGCCTATTCAAAAGAATGTTGTAGCTATCATTTTCCATGACGCCCTCTACATATTCTGGGTCGTACCATTGATGGTCCCCTGTGGCAAAACCACAAGCATGGCAAAAATGGTACTAAAATGATCTAGCTACACCATCATGTCGCTAAAGATACTCTGTGTGTGTGTGCCAAAGCTTGGCATCCACTTACAATGTGTTGGGCAGTCTCATTAAATTCCTTACCTGAGGTCCTGAGCAGCGAACAGAAAACCTTCTGTTTCACTTGTCAGGCCAGCCGCGTTATCCAAGCGAAGGACTCTGCAGGGTTGCTGATCTTCTAAACACACTGAATATAAACTCGATGCAGAAAGCCTCTCCTTAAAAAAGTAAGTCTGGGCCGACTTGATATGGCACATCGCTTGGTTGACACTCATTTCTGTACCGTCCAGCAGTACAGAACCATCAACATAATTAACACTGACATTGAGATAATGTCCCACATCCTTGGCCCGTTTTAGGAATATCTTGTTTTCATCATGAGTCTTCATAAGAAATGCTTCACAAGAGGATCATCAGACAATTTAAAATATGCAAACGTGCACAAAACAATTCCATCATGAAAAGCCCTCACGTTAATCAAACCATTCCTTCCAATTATGATTGGTAAATATAAGCGATTGAGGGAACAGTGAGGGTGGTGGGATCTATTGTCTGACATAACTCTTCGTGTGAGGGTGATAATACCCTGAATTTCTTGTTTCCTCCAATCAACAACATCAAAAGAATATAAAAGGACAGGTATAAGTATTGGCGGCTTTAATTTTTTTTGCCATTGTTCAGCTTTGAAGATTTTCTTCAGTCAACATTTGTACTCTGCCCAAAGTTTGTCTTTGATATGGGCATTCTGGAGTTTGTCCCTAATCTGCATCATTACGAACATATTTGACTGACCTTCCACAAGATGGTAAATAACTCCTCCCCCAAGTAAACTGACTGATCCTCCCTCTTCAACCTTGCCACGTTTCAAATGAAGAATGTTGCATTTGTCGAGTCCAAAGGACATGCCGATATCATTGGAAAAAGAATCGACAAGCAGATTCCATTTTCTGAGTGTAGATCCTCCATTGACAATAAGTTCAAGGTCATCCATGAAAAGGAGATGAGTAAGGGGTGTTGGGGATCTGTGCTGAGGAGGTCCCGGGTGATAACCTTTCTCTTTGCTGAGCAAATGCTTAAAGGATTTAGTGACAAACAGAAAAGCAATGGGATAAATGAATCGCCCTGAAATATTCCTCTTCTAATAGAAATGGTTTCCAAAGTCACCACCTGCCCCTGCGAATACATCTCAAGTTGAGTTCACCAGCAATTCATTAAAGAATTGAGTAAAACCAGTAGTCTCTCGGGGAGGTCAATACATTCCAGTGACCTTATTATTATTATTACAAAGTCACATACGTAAATTTCTACAGACCGTTTCCGAATTCCCTAAGTGGACTTAATTAATTCTCACCTTTATGCGTTTGTTCGAATTTTTATCCTGTAAAACTGTCGAATGGACTCCTTTTGAAACACAGGGAGGTAGATCGGTAGTTAATAGATTTTTCAGTAGTAACAGTCTGTGAAAAAATGTCTCGCATTGACGACAGTACTTTGTTTTAAATTAGATCTTCTGATGGCGAGACCGTCGTAATACATTTGATCTCTGTTGATAAAAGATGAATAACATTGATGTGATGGAGTTGTCCATTTTTTGTTTTGGAAACGAACTACGTGAACATTCCCGTGATCATTAATTATTCTTTCACACGAAGAAGGTGTATGATCGGGTTTCAGGCGATACATTCTCCGTAGTGAGTGAGTGAGTGAGTGAGTTAGTGGGGTGGAGGTGGGGGGTGAGTGAATGAGTGAGTGAGTCTTTCATGGGTGGGGGCTGTGAAGTGAGTGGGCGGGGTCGGGTTAGTGAGCCAGTGAGTGGGATTCTATTCCTAAAATATCACGATGGGGGACACCAGAGTTGGGCTCCACACAGCATAACTACGGGAATCAAACCCCGGCCCTCTGCTGTGACGAGCGCACGCTTTAACCACCAGCGTGTAGGGCTGTATAAAGCGTGGATAAAAATGGAATTACATTTAATATGTATAATATCCTATATAAATAATTGAGAGAATAGGATGGTATCCCATATACAGAAAGTGGTTATAACTTCCTATGTCATCTTTACCTTAATGCGATTTCAATTGACATTGTGTACTGTCCGATGTCAGCCAATTGGAGATCGACTGTACTCAGTGGCTTTGCCACACATGCGTAACACGGTACGAGCATGAAAGTGACAATATATGAGGAAATATATTCGACTGCCTATAGTCAATATTAATGTTAACATATCATCTACGCCAAACGTAGCTTTCAAGCAAATGTTAGTGTATTTGTATGATCACAGCATTTCATGGACGACGCTTTTTTACTCGAGGTGTTAGCTGTACAACAACTTCAGAAATTTACGTTAACACGAAGATAATATTTAATTTGTTTGTTTTATTGCCGATTAAGATTTCATTGTTGTGTTGTGTTTCAAATGGCAAGGAAAGGACAATTAATTCTCAATTGAAAATCACGTATCAAAATATATTCATTAGCTGTGTCAAAATGGACTCGTCTGTACTGATCTTGTCACGACTGAATTGACAATCAGTGCGGCCAGACTTGTTTATCCTAATTATTTTAACCGAAGACGTTGTTGACCCTTACGGCAGAATTGACCATTTTAAATATCCCCATGAAAAGTTTCCGATTGTCTGACAAGAGAGATATCGAGAGGATCCCCACTGTGTGAGTTGTCACCCTGCAGTTAGACCTAGTAGGCAAGTTTCTGTCTGGATTGCTGATTACTATATACTCCGTATAACTTACCAGGGGGTTAATATGTAATAATATTTAGTTACGTTGGCAGATATATTTATTCATAACACAACGTTTACAGGATAACGCATCATCAAGATAGTATTCATGAATCCAGCGTTCATTCTCCTCATTAAAAAAAGGTTAACTTGATAGAGGCGTCAGTCCTTAAATACTTTCCATCATTCTTTGCCATCAGGACTTTTTTTAGAATGGCGTCATCCATGTCAAAGGCGAAAACTTTCTCATATTTTCCCAAATTCAAACTGACCTGGGAAAACATATATCTTCAGACATTTTGGCTTGTCTTGAAAAAATTACTGTGTATTTATTCATGCGCAGTTGAAAGACTTATGTGGATTTATAGGATTCGAGTGATAATCGTCGAGGTAGGCTAACCAATCAGATTAAGAAGCACACAAGCTACTTGCCTGAAGTGAGTGATTGCTTGCCGCATGTTATAATCAGCCACGTTAGAATCAGGCAACCTTGGATTCTGTACCGAGAAACCAGGTATTTTTTTTAAACTATGAGCATTTTTTTTAAATGAAGAAAACCCGTTGCAACAATTATAGGTTTTCCAAGAATGACATATTTCTTATCCCAATATATATGCCCAGATCTTTGTCAATGGACAACCACGTGAAACGTTTAGTGTTCGTCTCCAAAGATATTACATGGCCATCCTGTTTAAACTCTCTTTGCTGTTGTATCATATATCCGCACGAAGATAAAGACGTTTATAGAAAACTATGAAAAAATACCTTATTGTAATCTTTATTGTTCACAAACAGTACATCTTCAAGGTCAATGTTACGTTGCAGATATGTTCTCTACTATTGTAGGGGGGTCACACATGGCCTAGACGTCAAAGGCGCAACGTTTTGCTGTGCCGAGTTGCGTCCCTTGGGCACGCCAGAAACCTGGTTTTGGGTTCGAATCCCGATTCGCTCCGATTATGTTTCTAGGTTTATCAGCACCATACCCGTGATCGTAGGTTAAACGTCTGACACCTGCATCACTTTGGGCTTTCCTCCCACATTAAGCTGACACGCCGCAATATAACTGGAATACTGTTAAAAGCGGTGGTAACCCAACTCATTCACGCACTACTATTGTAAACTATTGGACTTAAGGCCACTTACACTATTACACTGTCCATCTAAACGTTTTCCTTTTTCCGAGATTACACAGATTGCATAAATACCTATCAGTATTCTGTGGTGAGCGTGGACACCATGGTGTAAGGCATTACAAATTTAGTTTCTTCATTATCAAAGAAATGCCACCCATCCATTCTCTGGAACCACTGGTTGATATAAGTGTAATATATGTCAGTGGTTTCGTGTCGCTCGTAGGTACGCTTACGCCCTACCTCCACCTGTAAAGAAATACAGAACGTCAACGCCAGAAAACAACAAGGCAAAACAGTGATGAAAACCAGATGAATGGACCACTGAAAACACATGAACACGACAAGTGTTCGCAAAAAGGGTACAGTTCAAGACCCCGGGGTGATTTTTTACCGAGAGGAGCTGAAAGCTTTGAACATTTATTCTGATGAACAATTGGCTCGCGAATCCAATGTAAGCATGTAAGCCTGTTCAGTTCTAACCCTAGCACCGCACTTACACACAATTTAAAATAGGGGGCACGGGTGGCCCAGTCGTCTAAGGCGCCGCGATTCGCTGTGCAGAGTTGCGTCCCCTGTGTGCGTAACAAACCTATGATTATGGGTTCGAATCCAGGTTCTAGATTTGTCAGCCCCATACCCGTGCTCGTGGGTTTCTCGAAGTGGTAAACGTCTGAGACCTGCATCACTTCGGTCCTTCCTTCCACATTAAGCTGCCACGCCGTGATATAATTGGAATACTGTTAGAAGCGGCGTCAAACCCACCTCACTCACAGTTTAAATCAATGCAATTTCAAAACAGGTTTACAAAGGTAACATGTAGGAACTAACGATCGATACATTTCGGTTCATCCCCTGAAGTGAGTGTTGTAAGAGACTGACCAGTTGATATTCTGGGGAGGGCCTGGGGTTTTATCGAAAAAGATATTGTCCCAGATCCGGGAGATCCAGGTAAGGATTATTCTTCAGCAACCCATGGTTGCCGTAAGAGGCAACTATGCTTGTCGTAACAGGCGACAATCGAGATCGGGTGGTCAGGCACGCTGACGTGCTGTAAGCATGTGGTCGTATCCCTATTGCGTGTATCATTGCTCAGGATATCAATCACTGGATTGTTTAGTCCAGACACGATTATTTACAGACCGTCGTCGTATGGGTGGAATATTGCTGAGTATGGCGTTAGACAACAACAAACGAAACGAAACGAAACAAAAAAGAAATTGTCTGCCACAAAAGTTACATTGTTTCGAGGTGTATTTTCCTTAACACAATTATTCAGACTCACAGTGTTTATTACAAAGAATTATCTGGTTTTACTAAAAAAAAAAGGCATCTGGTTTCCATCCAAAATAGCATCAAATGGTCGTTCCATCAGAGAGCACCCAGCTATCAACCAAAATTATTTTTTCAGTGCAATCTGGAATACATTACATTTTGACACTAAGGCATGCAAGCACACACAAACACGCACACGCGGGACAAAGAATAGTAACATTTGTCTCGTGTGAATTGTTTCATCCACGGAAAGTAGTAAATAGTGAAACTTGACACTCACCCCAACAACTAACCATCCAGGCGTAAAACCAAATTTGCGAACTCTCAGCACCATTTTTTTTGAATTTTCCAAGATCGCTTGACCTAGTAAACTGAAGACAAATGGACATTAATTGGTCAAATTGAGGAAAAGGGTCATTCCTTTTAACCTCAGGGTTTTAATATTTAGCACCATTGGCCACAGAAGACGTACGCAAAACATCTAGCTCTTTCCAGACTCTTGTCCTGCTAAATAGGGACAAAAAAACACAACATGTAAAGTACAAGAACACGGCGATTCACCTCCATATGTTTTGCCTCAGAAATGCATAATCATGATGTTATTTAAGTGCATTTATGCACGTGAAATAAACAGGGGGGAATGTACCTTGAGCTTGAGTGAAAGGCATAAACCGCATATTAACCACAAATGAGACAAGGCTGGTATGCAGAAAATGATATTTATATATTTTGAGTCTTTCTCAATACGGTTGCTCCATGTGCATGGGGTAGCTGTAGTTTGAAAAAAGCAAATCGTTTGTCAGCACTTTCTTGCACAAAAAAAAATATATGTGGTAAAGAGTATCAATCTGCCAACAATAAGGCACGTACTCACGTATGATGGCAGATCCACATACTCAAATATCATCACATTGTTTTTGCACTTGGCAAACACAGGTATTGGTTATAATAATGTAAATGCAGACAAGAATAAGAAAACCTATGATGGTGGGTTCGAATCCCGGTTCGCCCCGATAATGTTTCTAGGTTTGTCAGCGCCATACCCGTTCTCGTGCGTTTTCCCGAAGTGGTAAACGTCTGAGACATGCATCACTTCGGGCTTTCTCCCACATTAAGCTGACACGCCGGATATATCTGGACTACTGTTACAACATTAAACCCAACTCACTTAATGATATTTATGTAACTTTTGAAAATCTGCTGTTTATTTAAACATAGAAATTCGCATTCATCGTATGAGAAATACATCTTCTTCCCGCAAGATGTAGAGTGAATGTAACTCACTACAGCATGTACATATTTCCTTTGGAGAATCGTGAAAAAAATAATCTGATTCATCATACATGTATGGTTAATTAAAGTCGAATTTTAATTCTGAAAATTCTGTCAAGATACTCTCTGTGAACTCCTCAACATTAAGCACTACTTCACATCGTCCTACCACACCCGAATTAAATTAAGTTAAAATGGCGGATACAGATTCACAATGGTTTACAGTTAAGCAAATCAGAGTTATGCCCCTTTCGTTTTACATAGGTAGACCTCTCTGCCGTGTTGTGACGTCATAGCGGGAAATTAGTTTTCGGCACATTAAATAAGAACGTTTTCGTATCGAATGTGTCACATTATACATAACCATATAAATATAATATATATGTCATAAAGTCGTTCAGATATAAGGCAGTATTTTGTTCGCTCACAGTTTACATAATGCTGTCAAACAAACAAATTCGTCTCACGGGACTTTGTCGATGTACGATAAGAAGTGACTACCAGTTAAAGGTATTTTTCTTCAGCCAAGCAGAAACTTGGACACCATGCAACACTGTTTTATTTAAAAGCAGTATTTTTTAGCTTTATATTTGTTTATCTTCTTGCACAGCTATCATTTTTTTCAAAATTGTGGGTCTGAAATTAACTCGGTAATCAGGGTCCAAGCAGCAATATAGTGACTCAAAAGCCTTTGGTCCGACACCTCGCGATATTAAAGTTGAATGCAGCGCGACGCCGTGTGAATGCCAAATCATACAACTAACTGCAACATACAACCACGGGGGACTGGGTTAATTTATAATATGAAACAAAAAACAATTCCAAATATTTTCAGTGGACCTGAGCATCCAAACAATGTGGAATTAAAACATATTACATGTTATCTAAGATAGTTCATTGTTCATCACTCATTAAAAATAATATACAATTTGAATACTGAGGAATATGTTCTAATGACGATTTCCGGATTATAGTTCAGCAATTTTGTTTTGTATAGACCGTGTTAAGCGGAAAAGTAGTGCTTAAGGAAAAAAAGACATTGGATTATGACATAAAGGGTTTGAATGGCAAGTTATTACCAGAAACAGTCAGATGCAGAAGTTAAGTACCTTAAGATGATTTTGATGTATCCCCTAATGCTAGAAAAATACAGCATTGTCATTTCATGCGCATAATTTGTATGTTTCCTTTCCGTAACAACGCGGTTTTAAATTTCAGCAAACCAAAATGGCGAACATGCTTTCAAATTGCTCTACACTTCCCAGCCTTATTATCATATGCCATACGTTGCCATAGCATGCTGGTTGCCAGGTTACCATTTTTATTGACTATAATGATGGTCGCATGGTATACTGTCATTATGGAGATAATCGTTCATACACACCTGACGGATCCAGCTAGCCAAGTACGTTTCTTGTCAGGATTAGATTATGATGTAAAAAATAACAACAAAAATATTTTTCATATTCACAAAAAGTATCTGCTGAAAACAGAGTCGATTGAACGATTCCTACTATATCATGAACTTGTTTTTAGGAATCACTATCAAACAGTGATGATGTCCTCCACACGTCTGAAATAAAACTTTGCTTTGCTTATGTCTTGCGTATGCCTTGATTATTGTAACCCCGATCAAACACCAAACATGACGACGTCTTTGAAATCTTTGCAGAAAGACCATGCTCGATTGTGTCTCAAATGATGTGAAATGTAGACACCAAGGAACTGCCGGAATATTGTCCTTATTGGAAACTTGATGCCATCGCTATTTTTTCAGCAAAAGTCCTATGGTCACTCTTCGTAGAAAGGGGGGCACGGGTGGCCCAGTCGTCTGAGGCGCCGCGATTCGCTGTACAGAGTTGCGTCCCTTGGGCACGCCAGAAACCTATGATTGTGGGTTCGAATCCCGGTTCGCCCAAATTATGTTTCTAGGTTTGTCAGCACCATACCCGTGCTCGTTGGTTTCACCGAAGTGGTAAACGTCTGAGACCTGCATCACTTTGGCTTTCCTCCCACATTAAGCTGACACGCCGCGATATAACTGGAATATTGTTAAAAGCGGAGTTAAAACCAACTCACTGACTCACTCACTCGTAGAAAGATTGTACTGTCGATTGTACCTACGATCGATTGTGATTTCACTAATATAGTTTGACCAGAATTGTTCACACTACTAGGTGTATGTAGCCCTTATTCTTTTACAGACTTTGGATATTTGGAAAGAATGACTAGTGTTGTCGCCCTTGGTGAACAAGCTAGCAGGCTGCAAACAAGACCATTGTGAAAGTGCCAGCTTTGGAAAAATGAAATATTATTTCTGAATTATACAATCAAGGAATCATATGAGCACAGGTCATTACAGAGAGAACAGTCATTCCACTATCAACTGTGTGCCGTGTTTTGAAAACTATTGAGAGTGTAGATGGAACAGAAAGGGAGCAGGTAGGCCCGGTGACTTGCGTGTTGGTAGCAGAAGGCGACTTGGTATATTGGGGTCTACAAACAGACGCACGAGCATAGCAAATATTGGGCAAAAAATGATTAATAGAGGAACAGTCATTGGGTGATTGGTGTCACACCATTATGTGTATTTGAAGGTACTTTGACTAGTGCAGTCTACACTGATGTTTTACAGGAACATCTCCTTCCAAACTCACAAGTTTTGTTTGATGACGGGAGGGTATTTCCGCAAGACAACGATCCAAAACATAGAGCGAGTCATTCTCTGGAATGGCTTCACGAGCAACCACGTTACACTCAGTTGCTGTTCAGAAATGCAGTTTTGTTGGACAAACTTATTTCTTGGTCTCTCTCTTAATGAATTTATAACCTAGAATGCTCTCCTTCTCAATAGTTTTCAGTCAAACTATATATTCATAGACAATGACAAGACAGATATGCTCAAACGACTTAAAGCAGGCTCTCTGCAGTATATGTGTGTCTAAATGCTTACTTTAAATGTATCATTGGAACCTTCCCGCATTAAGTACCCTGGGTTTCTGAGATACAGCTTATCGGGACCACCTGTCTCTCCATAAAGGTCCACGTCCACAAAGCACTCCGTGCTACTATCTTCCTCGGTGCCGGTTTGTGTCACGATGGTATATACACTCTGGATAAACGCGTCACCTGAAAGGCATAAAAAAGGTTTTTAGTTTTGTTTGTTTGTTGTTTAATGCCGCACGTACCAATGTGTCAGCTGTATGACGGCAGTTTGTAAATTATCGAATCTGAGCCAGACAATCCAATGATTGATATCATGAGCATCGATCCATGCAATTGAGATACGATGACACGCATCAACCAAGTCAGCGAGCATTACCACCTGATCCCATTAGACGCCTCTTGTGACAAGCATAGCCGTCTTTAAGAGCACGCATGGGTTGCTGAAGACCTATTCTACCCTGGATCTTCGTGGGTCTAATAAAGGTGTGCCGTAGTTGGTCGCTAGATGCATGGTTAAACAGAAAGGATCTGCGTTAGAATTTGTTACCAGGACAGGTCTTCCATGAGGTCATCGTAATATGAAAAATGATGGATGGGAATGTTAGGCTGACTTGGCTGGCAGCGTGCCATCATACCCCGACGTCTGGGATCGTTGCTCAGAAAAACGATCACTGGTGTGTCACACTGGATTGTCTAAAGGACGTTTTCATCTACAGTCCGTTTGACTCCAAATGAGAACGATGAATTGCAAAATAACTCGAAATCCAGAAAAGTGTATGAAACATCAATACGGTACTTGACCATGAATACCCTGTACCCAACAAAATCTGAATTTTGTTTATTTTAAGACCCATGACGGATGAAGTTCTTTAAGAAACTATCATGTAATTTTGTATATAAATGTGTACATGACACGTAGGGGGACAAACCGTGGAAGGAACAGCGCAAGCACTGTCTGCACGTGCTACACAGTGACCGTGTTCATTCAATGACAAGATGTGCTACTCAGCAGATGTTAAACAGTTGATGTTGAATGTGTATGATTTCTTTAGAAGTGAAGCAGAAAGAGCAAAGCCTTTTTATGCAATTAATAAATTCTTGAAACGAGCTTCAAAAGCTATTGGTGTCCCCTCAGAAACATAAAAATGTTTTTAGTCGACTAGATACAAATAGTCAGGCCAAGGAGGTAGGGAACATGTCAAACCCACGCAAGATTGATAAATTAGACAGTTTTCAGAGGGATCAAGTCAGACGTGCAATTGTTAAACTGCACTCAGAAAATAAGTACCTGTCCCTAAGAATTTTGAAGAAACACCTTGAAACTGACCATGATTTCCATGTTACCAAGTAAAAACTATGGCAGCCAAGGCCAAAGACAACAGGGACTACCACACAGAAATGAACGGCAATGTATTTCTGATGTGGGTGAAAGATAAATTAGTCCCTGCTTTGCCTACCAAGTCTCGCGTTGTCATGGACAATGCACCGTATCATAGTGTGCAGGATCCAGAAAGCAAGACTCCAACCTCTAATAACCGTAAAGGAGACATGGTTACTTGGCTGCAACGGAGGAACATTACCTTTCCTTCTCGAGCGACGAAACAACAGCTCTATGAAATCATCAAAACTATGAAACCTGACCCCGTGTATAAAGTTGACAGTTACATCAAGGGTCAGGGTCATGCTGTCTTACGACTGCCACCTTATCACTGCGACCTGAATCCAATCGAGTTGGTATGGGGCATCGTCAAGGGTGACGTTGGACGATCGAACACAACGTTCAAATTACGAGACGTTGAACAACTCGTAAAGGAATCCCTTGGTCGGGTAACAGTAGAAACATGGAGGCGTTGTGTGGCCACAGTCGTTGACGAGATAGAGCCACGTTATTGGTCACGAGATGGACTACGGCCAGCAACAGTCCAACCTATAACAGTGGCAGTCGATTCAGGCACCAGCAGTTCCGACGACGATATCTATGGCATGAGCGAGTCAGATTGCGACTAAAATTATCATGAGACGGCCCCTCTAACGCTTTGTCAGGGGGGTGTTGCTGACAAACAAAGAACATCCACGGCAGATGTCAGGATGGACAACGGCAGCATTAAACAACAAACTTACATTGAAGACTACATAGCAGCGTTCAGATCTCTTTTCATGTTAAACCTGAACAGAATACAGAAGTTTACTAAGTCTATTTTTGATTTCTCAGCGACTAACGGGATTGGATGGCCCGGTTCTCTGACTTGTATGACAAATGTCATCGTACCCCAAATGCGTAGGTAGATGTTCATGATGTCAATCGTTAGATTGTGTGGTTCAGATTTGTACAGACAGCAGACATATAGTTGTACTATTGCTGTGCGCGGCGTTAAAAACAAACAATGTCTCATATTCGTAACTTTTCGTTCTCATTCTACTCGGAGCACGGGTGGCCCAGTCGTTTTAGGCGCGGCGATTCGCTGTGCAAAGTTGCGTCCCTTGGGAACGCCAGAAACCTATGCTCACTTCCGGCTTTCCTCCCACATTAAGCTGACACGCCGCGATGTAACTAGAATAATGTTAAAAGCTGAGTTAAACCCAACTCACTCACTCAGTCACTCTCATTCTACTCTGAAGATGTTGTAGTATGACGTCACAAATGACTTCTTTTCAAGTCGTTTTGGCTCAAATATACATAGAACGCTATTGTTGATAGTTACAATATCGATCCATATGTTGTGACAACATAATACCAACTCATGGAGCTTATTTTTGGTGTGACTAAGTTCGAAGGATTCAGTGGTACCCATATTTTACATAACATTACAATTCAATCTCGGACAGTCGTATTAAATACCTGGTGTTGGTCTTGGGGGCGTGGTGGCCTTGCTCTCACTGATGTCTGTACCAATGCTTTTAATGCTGGCGGGCGTTGTGGCCTTGCTCTGTCTGATCTGTCTAGCATCATTCACTTGTGTCGTCAAACCTGCATACAAGATATCCCCATGTCACCAGCACGACAGGTAAGATACACTTTCGTTCTTCGGTTCAATAAAGTTGTGAACATTATTGTCCTCCTTTTATTTCAGAGAAGTGTGTGTCTTATAGAAATAAGAGCCTTCCATTTTCATGGGAAATATCTGCCAAAAGTGGAGTCAGTTTTAGGATTCCCAGTATTTCTGGTGTCTTTTGTCGTGATAGCGCATGAATATACTCACTCTCATTTTACCACCTTCGACTGTGTAAACTGTACGAGTTGTAGTGATACAATTCCCTGGTTTGACTTACATCTCCGTGCTTTTTTTAAGCGAGGCATTGACTTGACTGTGCATGTGTTTGTGACGGCCGACCCCGATGGAGCAGGATAAACTTTCCCTTTTTAGCAAAATACCTGGTACCATCCCTGTTTAATAATGATTCAGAAATCCATTCGTATGCTATAGTTGGAATCGTACAATGGACTCTTTTAGAAGATATTTCTTCTAATAATGGAAAGGATATTTTGTCGCTTTTAGGTACTTACCTGTCACGAGTGAACTGTAGAGGTAGCCTATATTCACTGATTTATCAGGAAGTTTTCTGATGGAATCAGCGAATAAAAAACATTCCCCAACGCGGAGACATCCCGTGTATTGGGAGCAGTGTAGGAAACACTGTAGTTTATCCACAACACCAAGTCTTTTCAAATAAACCTTTGGAAATGTGGCATTCCTGCCGCCTATTAAAAAGTGATGAGTGATGACACCGTCACATTGCATGTCACAGCAAAACAGCAGTAGAAAGATGGTTTGAGAAAGTGCACCTGCACTTGCAAACATCCTGTTTCTGAAATATATTATGAAAACATATAACTTTATGGATAAAAGGTTCTGGTTTATTGTATATTGCAACGTTTTGATTCTTACGTCCTTAGTGAGTCCCGTGAAGATTCCGGGGTAGAATTGGTCTTCAGCAACCCATGCTGGCCGTAAAAGGTGGCTATGCATGTCGCAAAAGGCGACTAACGGGATCGGGTGGTCAGGCTCGCTGACTTGGTTGATACATGTCATCGATCCAAATTGCGTGGATCGATGCCCATGATATCAATAACTGGATTGTCTGGTTCAGACTCGATTATTTTACAGACCGCCGTCATATAGCTGGAATATTGCTGAGTGCGGCGTTAAACAACAAACAAAACAAAAAAACAAAACAAACAAAACGTCCTTAGTGACTACAACCAAGTAAAGGTAAGTAAACATGATATGTTGTGATACGCACCAGCTTAACGATAACAACAACAGGTAATGGATAACAAGGAGGACACACATAAAGAAGTCAGATCCACAGTAAGGATTACAACGTTGAACTGACTGGATGCTAATTAAAAAAAGTATATTGTGAAAGTAATGTCGGAAATGCTAGAAAATGCATTTCTGGCTTCATTTAAATCAATTAAGAATCATAGGGCTATGAAAATATAACATAATGTATCAGATGTACTTAATCTAGCCTATCCTAACGGACGCGGTGATTAGCTGTAAAATGTATTTTTACATGTTAAATGATGATAAACTTTTATTCATGTCTTGTCAAGCACTAATTTATGATAAACGTTTATTCGTGTGTTGTCATGCACTAAAAGGGCCTATGGACGTTTGAGGTGGTCTAAAATATTGTTGATATTTTACTTTTTGAGATATGCGTTGAATTGTTAAGAGCTATGAAACGGGAAGAGTATTGAAGGGTTGGGTTTTTTTAATGAAGTGTTTGTTGTTCTACAGATGATTTATTTAGCTGTCATCTAACTCAGCTGATTAGAAATATGAATTTGTACTATCACCCTATGGTATTATTACCAGTGCAACAAGGTTGATATATACATTGTCACTTTGGCGGAACTGAGGTTCCATCCTCAGCCTCTTGTCATACCTCTGGTATGTGTGAGTTTGAATGTTGTGTTATGTCTTGCCAAGAACCCTTTACAGTTAGCCAAGGTAGGCTCAGTAGGGTTCTGCTCACGTCTGACAACGTGACCGTGTTGTTCCGCCAGGATATTCTGTCCTGTATTTCACTTGTTTCTAATTCAGGCGAATTTTCTCCATGAGTTGAACTTTCGTTTCAGATGCACTAAAGTCGATATTACAAGATTTTAGACTATTCATGGTTGGCGCGACAGTATCTGGTTCCTGGACATTATCCATATCAATGACACTGGGGTTGTTTAGACTTGTTTTTGTGTGTATTTGGTGTTTATGAAGACTACAATATTATCATCATCATCATCATCATTATTATTATTTACAGATTAAAATAAAAAATGCAGCAGAGAGGGTTTGGGTGATCATGGAACAGTTAGGCTGGTTAGGCTCATCATCAGCTCAGGCCTTTAAGCTTGCCCCCTCTACCTGCAGCCCAGACAGCGAGTGGGACTTCTCCCAGGTAGCGCTGCCTAGTCAAACCCACCCAGACGTTTTCGGGGAATGCGAAGACTCCCGAACACTGCAGCCTTCTGCATTAGCCAGATTGTCAGAATGGCTGTATTCCGGAGTGCTAACACGGGTACTCTCCCAATGTCAGTCAACAAGTTACCGACAACAATGGGAAGTCAGACATTTGGTACTTCGGATGCAAGCGTGACATGTCGAAAGCGAGGTCTGCATATTTGCCATGTTTTTCCTGAATCTTGTCAATCACATTAGTGTCAAAAGGGACAGTAAATTCAGTTATATGAATGATTTCATTGGATTTATCAAAAAGGACAAGATCAGGTTTGTTGGCCTGGATACGTCTGATGCTGTAAACGGGCCTATTCAAAAAAAAATTGTATCTATCATTTTCCTTGACGCCCTCTACATATTCTGGGACGTACCATGGATGGTCCCCTGTGTCAAAACCACAAGCATGGCAAAGACGGTACTAAAATGATCGAGCTACACCATCATGTTGCTTAAGATACTCTGTGTGTGCTAAAGCTGGGCATCCACTTACAGTGTGTTGGACAGTCTCATTAAATTCATTACATAAGGTCCTGAGCAGAAAATCTTCTGTTTCAATCCAAGCGAAGGACTCTGCAGGGTGATGATCACTGAATATAAACTCGATGCAGTGGTCGTTCAGAAAGCCTCTCCTTGAAAAAGTAAGTCTAGGCCGACTATATATGACACCATCAACATAATTAACACTGACATTGAGATTATGTCCCACATCCTTGGCCCGTTTTAAAAAACTGTGGAATGCCTTGTTTTCATCATGAGTCTTCATGAGAAATGTTTCACAAGAGGGTCATCAGACAAATAAAAATGTGCAAACGTGCACAAAACAATTCCATCATAAAAAGCCTCCATGTTAATCAAACCATGCCCTCCCATTCTGATTGGTAAAGATAAGCGGTTGAGGGAACAGCGAGGGTGGTAGGATCTATTGTCTGACATGATTTTTCATGTGAGGGTGATAATACCCTGAATTTCTTGTTTCCTCCAATCAACAACACCAGAAGAATACGAAAGGACAGGTACAGTAGAAGTATTTGTGGCTTTTACTTTATTGCGAGCGTTCAGCTTTGAACTCCAGATTGTACACTGTCCGAAGTTTTTGTCCTTGATATGGGCATTCTGGAGTTTGTCCCTAATCTGCATCCCTAAGTACGTATGTGACTGACCTTCCACGAGATGGTAGTCGATCCAACACATTGAGAGGTTGCGGTGGTAAGTTTTAGTCTCTTAATGTTCTGAACCAGTACTTGATCCTTACAACCCCAACATCCCTTTCTGGCTACTTTTTGCTACATATGCTTAATGTCATTGGATGCGCAGTATGATGATGCAATATCTGTAAGACACCCTGTTAATATTTTGTATTGTGTATTCAGACAAGTAATAGGGCGGAAGTTTTGGATCAGCCATATCACCTTTCTTTGGTAGAAGTATTGTTAAACCTTTGCACAACCAAGGCAGAACATCCTCTGTATCCACTAGAGAATAATTATTATTATTATTATTATTATTATTATTATTATTATTATTACGAAGTCACATACGCAAATTTATATAGACCATTTCAGAATTCCCTCAATAGACTTCAATAAATCTCACCTTTCTGCTTTTGTTCGATTTTTTCTCTTGTAAAACCGTCGCTTGGACTTCTTTTGACACAAATACTTCAAAACACAGGGAGCTTGATCGGTAGTTAATGGTCTGTGAACAAATGACTCGCATTCACGACAGTACTTTGTTTTTAATTAGATCTTCTGATGGCGAGACCGTCGTAATACATTTGATCTCTGTTGATAAAAGATGAATAACATTGATGTGATGGAGTTGTCGAATTTTTGTTTTGGAAACAAACTACAAACATTCCCGTGATCATTAATTATTCTGCCACCCGAAGAAGGTGTATGATCGGGTTTCAGGCGATACATTCTCCTGAGTGAGTGAGTGAGTGAGTGAGTGAGTGAGTGGGGTGGAGGTGGGGGATGAGTGAATGAGTGAGTGAGTCTTTCATGGGTGGGGGCTGTGAAGTGAGGGGGCGGGGTCGGGTTAGTGAGCCAGTGAGTGGGATTCTATTCCTAAAATATCACGATGGGGGACACCAGTGATGGGCTTAACACAGCATAACTACTTGAATCAAACCTCGGCCCTCCGCTGTGACGGGCGCACGCTTTTACCACCAGGCATCATTTTGCGTACATGTAGGACTGTATACAACGTGGATAAAAATGGAATTACATTTAATATGCATAATATCCTATATAAATGTTTGAGAGAATAGAATGGTATCCCATATACAGAAAGTGGTTATAACTTCCTATGTCATATTAACCTTAATGCGATTTCAATTACACATTGTGTACTGTCCGATGTCAGCCAATTGGAGATCGACTGTACTCAGTGGTTTTGCCACACATGCGTAACACGGTACGAGCATGAAAGTGACAATATATGAGGTAATATATTCGACTGCCTAATGACAATATTAATGTTAACATATCATCTACGCCAAACGTAGCTTTCAAGCCAATGTTAGTGTACTTGTATGATCATCGACGACGCTTTTTAACTCGAGGGGTTAGCTGTACAACAACTTCAGAAATTTACGTTAACACGAAGATAATATTTAATTTGTTTGTTTTATTGCCGATTAAGATTTCATTGTTGTGTTGTGTTTCAAATGGCAAGGAAAGGATAATTAATTCTCAATTGAAAATCACGTATCAAAATATATTCATAAGCTGAGTCAAAATGGACTCGTTTGTACTGATGTTGTCACGACTGAATTGACAATCAGTGCGGCCAGACTTGTTTATCCTAATTATTTTAACCGAAGACGTTGTTGACCCTTACGGCAGAATTGACCATTTTAAATATCCCCATGAAAAGTTTCCGATTGTCTGGCAAGAGAGATATCGAGAGGATCCCCACTGTGTGAGTTGTCATCCTGCAGTATGACCTAGTTGGCAAGTTTCTGTCTTGTGCTGGATTACTGATTACTATATACTCCGTATTACATACCAGGGGGTTAAAAATGTAATAATATTTTGTTATGTTTGCAGATATATTTATTTATAACACAGTGTTTACAGGGTAACGCATCATCAAGATAGTATTCATGAATCCAGCGTTTATTCTCCTCATGAAAACATGAACTTGATAGAGGCGTCAGTCCTTAAATACTTGCCATCATTCTTTGCACTCAGGACTTTTTTCAGAATGCCATCACCCATGTCAAAGGCGAAAACTTTCTCATAAATTTCCCAAACTCAAATTGACCTGGGAAGACATATCTTCAGACATTTTGGCTTGTCTTGAAAACAATTACCGTGTATTTATTCATGCGCAGTTAAGAGACTTATGTGGATTTGTAGGATTCGAGTGATAATCGTCGAGATAGGCTAACCAATCAGATTGAGAAGCACACAAGCTACTTGCCTGAAGTGAGTGATTGCTTGCCGCATGTTATAATCAGCCACGTTAGAATCAGGCCACCTTGGATTCTGTACTGAGAAACCAGGTATTTTTTTTAAACTATGAGCATTTTTTTAAAATGAAGAAAACCCGTTGCAACAATTATAGGTTTTCCAAGATTGACATATTTCTTATCCCAATATATATGCCCAGATCTTTGTCAATGGACAACCACGTGAAACGTTTAGTGTTCGTCTCCAAAGATATTACATGGCCATCCTGTTTAAACTCTCTTTGCTGTTGTATCATATATCCGCACGAAGATAAAGACGTTTATAGAAAACTATGAAAAAATACCTTATTGTAATCTTTATTGTTCACAAACAGTACATCTTCAAGGTCAATGTTACGTTGCAGATATGTTCTCTACTATTGTAGGGGGGTCACAGATGGCCTAGACGTCAAAGGCGCAGCGTTTTGCTGTGCCGAGTTGCGTCCCTTGGGCACGCCAGAAACCTGGTTTTGGGTTCGAATCCCGATTCGCTCCGATTATGTTTCTAGGTTTATCAGCACCATACCCGTGATCGTAGGTTAAACGTCTGACACCTGCATCACTTTGGGCTTTCCTCCCACATTAAGCTGACACGCCGCAATATAACTGGAATACTGTTAAAAGCGGTGTTAAACCCAACTCATTCACACACTACTATTGTAAACTATTGGACTTAAGGCCACTTACACTATTACACTGTCCATCTAAACGTTTTCCTTTTTCCGAGATTACACAGATTGCATAAATACCTATCAGTATTCTGTGGTGAACGTGGACACCATGGTGTAAGGCATTACAAATTTAGTTTCTTCATTATCAAAGAAATGCCACCCATCCATTCTCTGGAACCACTGGTTGATATAAGTGTAATATATGTCAGTGGTTTCGTGTCGCTCGTAGGTACGCTTACGCCCTACCTCCACCTGTAAAGAAATACAGAACGTCAACGCCAGAAAACAACAAGGCAAAACAGTGATGAAAACCAGATGAATGGACCACTGAAAACACATGAACACGACAAGTGTTCGCAAAAAGGGTACAGTTCAAGACCCCGGGGTGATTTTGTACCGAGAGGAGCTGAAAGCTTTGAACATTTATTCTGATGAACAATTGGCTCGCGAATCCAATGTAAGCATGTAAGCCTGTTCAGTTCTAACCCTAGCACCGCACTTACACACAATTTAAAATAGGGGGCACGGGTGGCCCAGTCGTCTAAGGCGCCGCGATTCGCTGTGCAGAGTTGCGTCCCCTGTGTGCGTAACAAACCTATGATTGTGGGTTCGAATCCAGGTTCTAGATTTGTCAGCCCCATACCCGTGCTCGTGGGTTTCTCGAAGTGGTAAACGTCTGAGACCTGCATCACTTCGGTCCTTCCTTCCACATTAAGCTGCCACGCCGTGATATAATTGGAATACTGTTAGAAGCGGCGTCAAACCCACCTCACTCACAGTTTAAATCAATGCAATTTCAAAACAGGTTTACAAAGGTAACATGTAGGAACTAACGATCGATACATTTCGGTTCATCCCCTGAAGTGAGTGTTGTAAGAGACTGACCAGTTGATACTCTGGGGAGGGCCTGGGGTTTTATCGAAAAAGATATTGTCCCAGATCCGGGAGATCCAGGTAAGGATTATTCTTCAGCAACCCATGGTTGCCGTAAGAGGCAACTATGCTTGTCGTAACAGGCGACAATCGAGATCGGGTGGTCAGGCACGCTGACGTGCTGTAAGCATGTGGTCGTATCCCTATTGCGTGTATCATTGCTCAGGATATCAATCACTGGATTGTTTAGTCCAGACACGATTATTTACAGACCGTCGTCATATGGGTGGAATATTGCTGAGTATGGCGTTAGACAACAACAAAGGAAACGAAACGAAACAAAAAAGAAATTGTCTGCCACAAAAGTTACATTGTTTCGAGGTGTATTTTCCTTAACACAATTATTCAGACTCACAGTGTTTATTACAAAGAATTATCTGGTTTTACTAAAAAAAAAGGCATCTGGTTTCCATCCAAAATAGCATCAAATGGTCGTTCCATCAGAGAGCACCCAGCTATCAACCAAAATTATTTTTTCAGTGCAATCTGGAATACATTACATTTTGACACTAAGGCATGCAAGCACACACAAACACGCACACGCGGGACAAAGAATAGTAACATTTGTCTCGTGTGAATTGTTTCATCCACGGAAAGTAGTAAATAGTGAAACTTGACACTCACCCCAACAACTAACCATCCAGGCGTAAAACCAAATTTGCGAACTCTCAGCACCATTTTTGTGAATTTTCCAAGATCGCTTGACCTAGTAAACTGAAGACAAATGGACATTAATTGGTCAAATTGAGGAAAAGGGTCATACCTTTTAACCTCAGGGTTTTAATATTTAGCACCATTGGCCACAGAAGACGTACGCAAAACATCTAGCTCTTTCCAGACTCTTGTCCTGCTAAATAGGGACAAAAAAACACAACATGTAAAGTACAAGAACACGGCGATTCACCTCCATATGTTTTGCCTCAGAAATGCATAATCATGATGTTATTTAAGTGCATTTATGCACGTGAAATAAACAGGGGGGAATGTACCTTGAGCTTGAGTGAAAGGCATAAACCGCATATTAACCACAAATGAGACAAGGCTGGTATGCAGAAAATGATATTTATATATTTTGAGTCTTTCTCAATACAGTTGCTCCATGTGCATGGGGTAGCTGTAGTTTGAAAAAAGCAAATCGTTTGTCAGCACTTTCTTGCACAAAAAAAAATATATGTGGTAAAGAGTATCAATCTGCCAACAATAAGGCACGTACTCACGTATGATGGCAGATCCACATACTCAAATATCATCACATTGTTTTTGCACTTGGCAAAAACAGGTATTGGTTATAATAATGTAAATGCAGACAAGAATAAGAAAACCTATGATGGTGGGTTCGAATCCCGGTTCGCCCCGATAATGTTTCTAGGTTTGTCAGCGCCATACCCGTTCTCGTGCGTTTTCCCGAAGTGGTAAACGTCTGAGACATGCATCACTTCGGGCTTTGTCCCACATTAAGCTGACACGCCGGATATATCTGGACTACTGTTACAACATTAAACCCAACTCACTTAATGATATTTATGTAACTTTTGAAAATCTGCTGTTTATTTAAACATAGAAATTCGCATTCATCGTATCGAGAAATACATCTTCTTCCCGCAAGATGTAGAGTGAATGTAACTCACTACAGCATGTACATATTTCCTTTGGAGAATCGTGAAAAAAATAATGTGATTCATCATACATGTATGGTTAATTAAAGTCGCATTTTAATCCTGAAAATTCTGTCAAGATACTCTCTGTGAACTCCTCAACATTAAGCACTACTTCACATCGTCCTACCACACCCGAATTAAATTAAGTTAAAATGGCGGATACAGATTCACAATGGTTTACAGTTAAGCAAATCAGAGTTATGCCCCTTTCTTTTTACATAGGTAGACCTCTCTGCCGTGTTGTGACGTCATAGCGGGAAATTGGTTTTCGGCACATTAAATAAGAACGTTTTCGTATCGAATGTGTCACATTATACATAACCATATAAATATAATATATATGTCATAAAGTCGTTCAGATATAAGGCAGTATTTTGTTCGCTCACAGTTTACATAATGCTGTCATAAACATATTCGTCTCACGGGACTTTGTCGATGTACGATAAGAAGTGACTACATGTTAAAGGTATTTTTCTTCAGCCAAGCAGAAACTTGGACACTATGCAACACTGTTTTATTTAAAAGCAGTATTTTTTAGCTTTATGTTTGTTTATCTTCTTGCACAGCTATCATTTTTTTCAAAATTGTCGGTCTGAAATTAACTCGGTAATCAGGGTCCAAGCAGCAATATAGTGACTCAAAAGCCTTTGGTCCGACACCTCGCGATATTAAAGTTGAATGCAGCGCGACGCCGTGTGAATGCCAAATCATACAACTAACTGCAACATACAACCACGGGGGACTGGGTTAATTTATAATATGAAACAAAAAACAATTCCAAATATTTTCAGTGGACCTGAGCATCCAAACAATGTGGAATTAAAACATATTACATGTTATCTAAGATAGTTCATTGTTCATCACTCATTAAAAATAATATACAATTTGAATACTGAGGAATATGTTCTAATGACGATTTCCGGATTATAGTTCAGCAATCTTGTTTTGTATAGACCGTGTTAAGCGGAAAGGTAGTGCTTAAGGAAAAAAAGACATTGGATTATGACATAAAGGGTTTGGATGGCAAGTTATTACCAGAAACAGTCAGATGCAGAAGTTAAGTACCTTAAGATGATTTTGATGTATCCCCTAATGCTAGAAAAATACAGCATTGTCATTTCATGCGCATGATTTGTATGTTTCCTTTCCGTAACAACGCGGTTTTAAATTTCAGCAAACCAAAATGTCGAACATGCTATCAAATTGCTCTACACTTCCCAGCGTTATTATCATATGCCATACGTTGCCATAGCATGCTGGTTGCCAGGTTACCATTTTTATTGACTATAATGATGGTCGCATGGTATACTGTCATTATGGAGATAATCGTTCATACACACCTGACGGATCCAGCTAGCCAAGTACGTTTCTTGTCAGGATTAGATTATGATGTAAAAAACAACAACAAAAATATTTTTCATATTCACAAAAAGTATCTGCTGAAAACAGAGTCGATTGTACGATTCCTACTATATCATGAACTTGTTTTTAGGAATCACAACAAACAGTGATGATGTCCTCCACACATCTGAAATAAAACTTTGCTTTGCTTATGTCTTGCGTATGCCTTGATTATTGTAACCCCGATCAAACACCAAACATGACGACGTCTTTGAAATCTTTGCAGAAAGACCATGCTCGATTGGGTCTCAAATGATGTGAAATGTAGACACCAAGGAACTGCCGGAATATTGTCCTTATTGGAAACTTGATGCCATCGCTATTTTTTTCAGCAAATGTCCTATGGTCACTCTTCGTAGAAAGGGGGGCACGGGTGGCCCAGTCGTCTAAGGCGCCGCGATTCGCTGTGCAGAGTTGTGTCCCTTTGGCACGCCAGAAACCTATGATTGTGGGTTCGAATCCCGGTTCGCCCAAATTATGTTTCTAGGTTTGTCAGCACCATACCCGTGCTCGTGGGTTTCACCGAAGTGGTAAACGTCTAAGACCTGCATCACTTCGGGCTTTCCTCCCACATTAAGCTGACACGCCGCGATATAACTGGAATATTGTTAAAAGCGGCGTTAAACCCAACTCACTGACTCACTCACTCGTAGAAAGATTGTACTGTCGATTGTACCTACGATCGATTGTGATTTCACTAATATAGTTTGACCAGAATTGTTCACACTATTTTGGCCATCACGTGTTATCAAAGGTGTATGTAGCCCTTATTCTTTTACAGACTTTGGATATTTGGAAAGAATGACTAGTGTTGTCTCCCTTGGTGAACAAGCTAGCAGGCTGCAAACAAGACCATTGTGAAAGTGCCAGCTTTGGAAAAATGAAATATTATTTCTGAATTATACAATCAAGGAATCATATGAGCACAGGTCATTACAGAGAGAACAGTCATTCCACTATCAACTGTGTGCCGTGTTTTGAAAACTATTGAGAGTGTAGATGGAACAGAAAGGGAGCAGGTAGGCCCGGTGACTTGCTTGTTGGTGACAGAAGGCGACTTGCATAGCATAGCAAATATTGGGCACAAAATGATTAATAGAGGAACAGTCATTGGGTGATTGGTGTCAGACCATTATGTGTATTTGAAGGTACTATGACTAGTGCAGTCTACACTGATGTTTTACAGGAACATCTCTTTCCAAACTAACAAGTTTTGTTTGATGACGGGAGGGTATTTCCGCAAGACAACGATCCAAAACATAGAGCGAGTCATTCTCTGGAATGGCTTCACGAGCAACCACGTTACACTCAGTTGCTGTTCAGAAATGCAGTTTTGTTGGACAAACTTATTTCTTTGTCTCTCTCTTAATGAATTTATAACCTAGAATGCTCTCCTTCTCAATAGTTTTCAGTCAAACTATATATTCATAGACAATGACAAGACAGATATGCTCAAACGACTTAAAGCAGGCTCTCTGCAGTATATGTGTGTCTAAATGCTTACTTTAAATGTATCATTGGAACCTTCCCGCATTAAGTACCCTGGGTTTCTGAGATACAGCTTTTCGGGACCACCTGTCTCTCCATAAAGGTCCACGTCCACAAAGCACTCCGTGCTACTATCTTCCTCGATGCCGGTTTGGGTCACGATGGTATATACACTCTTGATAAACACGTCACCTGAAAGGTATAAAAAAGGTGTTTAGTTTTGTTTGTTTGTTGTTTAACGCCGCACGTACCAATGTGTCAGCTGTATGACGGCAGTTTGTAAATTATCGAATCTGAGCTAGACAATCCAATGATTGATATCATGAGCATCGATCCATGCAATTGAGATACGATGACACGCATCAACCAAGTCAGCGAGCATTACCACCTGATCCCGTTAGACGCCTCTTGTGACAAGCATAGACGTCTTTAAGAGCCAAATGGGTTGCTGAAGACCTATTCTACCCTGGATCTTCGTGGGTCTAATACAGGTGTGCCGTAGTTGATCGCTAGATGCATGGTTAAACAGAAAGGATCTGCGTTAGAATTTGTTACCAGGACAGGTCTTCCATGAGGTCATCGTAATATGAAAAATGATGGATGGGAATGTTAGGCTGACTTGGCTGCCAGCGTGCCATCATACCCCGACGTCTGGGATCGTTGCTCAGAAAAACGATCACTGGTGTGTCACACTGGATTGTCTAAAGGACGTTTTCATCTACAGTCCGTTTGACTCCAAATGAGAACGATGAATTGCAAAATAACTCGAAATCCAGAAAAGTGTATGAAACATCCATACGGTACTTGACCATGAATACCCTGTACCCAACAAAATCTGAATTTTGTTTATTTTAAGACCCATGACAGATGAAGTTCTTTAAGAAACTATCATGTAATTTTGTATAGAAATGTGTACATGACACGTAGGGGGACAAACCGTGGAAGGAACAGCGCAAGCACTGTCTGCACGTGCTACACAGTGACCGTGTTCATTCAATGACAAGATGCGCTACTCAGCAGATGTTAAACAGTTGATGTTGATGTTTATGATTTCTTTAGAAGTGAAGCAGGAAGAGCAAAGCCTTTTTATGCAATTAACAAATTCTTGAAACAAGCTTCAAAAGCTCTTGGTATGTCCCCTCAGAAACTTAAAAATGTTTTTAGTCGACGAGATACAAATAGTCAGGCCAAGGAGGTAGGGAACATGTCAAAACGACGCAAGGTTGATAAAGTTTTCAAAGGGATCAAGTCAGACGTGCAATTGTTAAACTGCACTCAGAAAATAAGTACCTGTCCCTAAGAAGTTTGAAGACACACCTTGAAACTGACCATGATTTACGTGTTACAAAGTACAAACTATGGCAGCTGTTGCATACATTTGGTTACAAATACAAAAAGATAACTGGAGAAAATAGGGCTGTGTTGTGTGAACGGTCTGACATTGTTCGTCTCCGAAATCATTACCTTCGTACCATCAAGCAGAAACGTGAAGAAGGGTATGAGCCCGTCTTCTTAGATGAGACATGGGTAAATGCGTCACACACAGCCAGCAGTCAGTGGGTACCCAGTGGTGACTAGAAAGTTACCAATGGGAAAGGGTGAAAGTCTGTTAGTCAGGGTTTTCTCCCAGACTGTGACCTCGTCTTTAGAGCCAAGGCCAAAGACAACAGGGACTACCACACAGAAATGAACGGCAATGTATTTCTGTAGTGGGTGAAAGATAAATTAGTCCCTGCTTTGCCTACCAAGTCTCTCATTGTCATGGACAATGCACCGTATCATAGTGTGCAGGATCCAAAAAGCAAGACTCCAACCTCTAATAACCGTAAAGGAGACATGGTTACTTGGCTGCAACGGAGGAACATTACCTTTCCTTCTCGAGCGACGAAACAACAGCTCTATGAAATCATCAAAACTATGAAACCTGACCCCGTGTATAAAGTTGACAGTTACATCAAGGGTCAGGGTCATGCTGTCTTACGACTGCCACCTTATCACTGCGACCTGAATCCAATCGAGTTGGTATGGGGCATCGTCAAGGGTGACGTTGGACGATCGAACACAACGTTCAAATTACGAGACGTTGAACAACTCGTAAAGGAATCCCTTGGTCGGGTAACAGTAGAAACATGGAGGCGTTGTGTGGCCACAGTCGTTGACGAGATAGAGCCACGTTATTGGTCACGAGATGGACTACGGCCAGCAACAGTCCAACCTATAATAGTGGCAGTCGGTTCAGGCATCAGCAGTTCCGACGACGAGATCTATGGCATGAGCGAGTCAGATTGCGACTGAAATTATCATGAGACGGCCCCTCTAACGCTCTGTCAGGGGGGTGTTGCTGACAAACAAAGAACAACCACGGCAGATGTCAGGATGGAAACGGCAGCATTAAACAACAAACTTACATTGAAGACTACATAGCAGCGTTCAGATCTCTTTTCATGTTAAACCTGAACAGAATACAGAAGTTTACTAAGTCTATTTTTGATTTCTCAGCAACTAACGGGATTGGATGGCCCGGTTCTCTGACTTGTATGACAAATGTCATCGTACCCCAAATGCGTAGGTAGATGTTCATGATGTCAATCGTTAGATTGTGTGGTTCAGATTTGTACAGACAGCAGACATATAGTTGTACTATTGCTGTGCGCGGCGTTAAAAACAAACAATGTCTCATATTCGTAACTTTTCGTTCTCATTCTACTCGGAGCACGGGTGGCCCAGTCGTTTTAGGCGCGGCGATTCGCTGTGCAAAGTTGCGTCCCTTAGGCACGCCAGAAACTTATGATTGTGGGTTCGAACCCCGGTTCGCCCCGATTATGTTTCTAGGTTTGTCAGCACCATACCCATGCTCGTGGGTTTCACCGAAGTGGTAAACGTCTGAGACATGCATCACTTCGGGCTTTCCTCCCACATTAAGCTGACACGCCGCGGTATAACTGGAATAATGTTAAAAGCGGAGTTAAACCAAACTCACTTACTCACTCTCATTCTACTCTGATGATGTGGCAGTATGATGTCACAAATGACTTCTTTTCAAGTCGTTTTTGCTCAAATATACATAGAACGCTATTGTTGATAGTTACAATATCGATACATATGTTGTTACAACATAATACCAACTCATGGAGCTTATTTTTGGTGTGACTAAGTTCGAAGGATTCAGTGGTACCCATATTTTACATAACATTACAATTCAATCTCGGACAGTCGTATTAAATACCTGGTGTTGGTCTTGGGGGCGTGGTGGCCTTGCTCTCACTGATGTCTGTACCAATGCTTTTAATGCTTGCGGGCGTTGTGGCCTTGCTCTGTCTGATCTGTCTAGCATCACTCACTTGTGTCGTCAAACCTGCATACAAGATATCCCAATGTCACCAGTACGACAGGTAAGATACACTTTCGTACTTCAGTTCAATAAAGTTGTGAACATTATTGTCCTCCTTTTATTTCAGAGAAGTGTGTGTCTTATAGAAATAAGAGCCTTCCATTTTCATGGGAAATATCTGCCAAAAGTGGAGTCAGTTTTAGGATTCCCAGTATTTCTGGTGTCTTTTGTCGTGATAGCGCATGAATATACTCACTCTCATTTTACCACCTTCGACTGTGTAAACTGTACGAGTTGTAGCGATAAAATTCCCTAGTTTGACTTACATCTCCGTGCTTTTTTTAAGCGAGCCATTGACTTGACTTTGCATGTGTTTGTGACGGCCGACCCCGATGGAGCAGGATAAACTTTCCCTTTTTAGCAAAATACCTGGTACCATCCCTGTTTAATAATGATTCAGATCACATTCGTATGCTATAGTTGGAATCGTACAATGGACTCTTTTAGAAGATATTTCTTCTAATAATGGAAAGGATATTTTGTCGCTTTTAGTTACTTACCTGCCACGAGTGAACTGTAGAGGTAGCCTATATTCACAGATTCATCAGGAAGTGTTCTGATGGAATCAGCGAATAAAAAACATTCCCCGACTGTAGAGACTCCAACGCGGAGACATCCAGTGTATTGGGAGCAGTGTAGGAAACACTGTAGTTTATCCACAACACCAAGTCTTTTCAAATAAACCTTTGGAAAAGTGGCATTCCTGCCGCCTATTAAAAAGTGATGAGTGATGACACCGTCACATTGCATGTCACAGCAAAACAGCAGTAGAAAGATGGTTTGAGAAAGTGCACCTGCACTTGCAAACATCCTGTTTCTGAAATATATTATGAAAACATACAACTTTATGGATAAAAAGTTCTGGTTTATTGTATATTGCAACGTTTCGATGTAGATTCTTACGTCCTTAGTGAGTCCCGTGAAGATTCCGGGGTAGACTTGGTCTTCAGCAACCCATGCTTTGCTGTAAAAGGTGGCTATGCTTGTCGTAAAAGGCGACTAACGGGATCGGGTGGTCAGGCTCGCTGACTTGGTTGATACATGTCATCGATCCCAATTGCGTGGTTCGATGCCCATGATATCAATAACTGGATTGTCTGGTCCAGACTCGATTATTTTACAGACCGCCGTCATATAGCTGGAATATTGCTGAGTGCGGCGTTAAACAACAAACAAAACAACAACAAAAACAAAAAAAAACGTCCTTAGTGACTACAACCAAGTAAAGGTATTTAAACATGATATGTTGTGATACGCACCAGCTTAACGCTAACAACAACAGGTAATGGATAACAAGGAGGACACACATAAAGAAGTCAGATCCACAGTAAGGATTACAACGTTGAACTGACTTGATGCTAATTAAAAAGAGTATATTGTGAAATTAATGTCGGAAATGCTAGAAAATGCATTTCTGGCTTCATTTAAATCAATAAGAATCATAGGGCTATGAAAATATAACATAATGTATCAGATGTACTTAATCTAGCCTATCCGGTGATTAGCCGTAAAATGTACTTTTACAAGTTAAATGATGATAAACCTATATTTGTGTTTTGTCAAGCACTAATTGATGATAAACTTTTATTCGTGTGTTGTCATGCACTAAAAGGGCCTATAGACATTTGAGGTGATATTGTTGATATTTTACTTTTTGAGATATGCGTTGAATGGTTGAAAGCTATGAAACGGGAAGAGTATTTGAAGGGTTGGTTTTTTTAATGAAGTATTTGTTGTTCTACAGATGATGTCTTTAGCCAGAATCTAACTCAGCTGATGAAGTATCTGAATTTGTTCTATCACCCTATGGTATGATTACAAGTGCAACAAGGTTGATACATACATTGTCACTTTGGCGGAACTGAGTCTCTTTTTGCCCACTTCCTCGTTCTTTGTTGTGTTGGTTGATTCATCTATGCATAAGTACTTCCCGTTACCATTTTTATATACGCCCACGTGTACCCACATGCTTTCGTTTTTAAACTTATTTGCTTCCGCTGTCCATCACAGCTACACGATGTACCCTCACAATTGTAGGTTTCTCCTAAACATACTTACGTGTTTCACCTAGGCATATTGTCATCGTTTATTCTTAGCATCTGCGTGTTGTACATTTAAATTGTTCTATTTTGGGTGCCATTTCATATGTGTTCATGGTGCATCACGTACATTCTAAACTTCCGGCATGCTGTTTATTCGCTTCTTCATCCGCCATGTTGTCGCATTCTTCTCGGGCTCTGCGCTCTCAACTTTGATCTCATCACATCCTAACTGCTCCGTACCTGCCCAGATTCGTTATGGACACATCATGAATGAACTTTGATCTCATCAGATCCATTCTGCTTCGTACCTGCCCAGCTTCGTTACGTACACATCATGACGAGTCGACGAACAGTACGAGCGCATTCTCGGCCGAGTGCATCGGCAGAAACGGACGAAACTTCGACACCAACTAGTGTCCAACTTTCCCGTCAGTCCAGAAGACAGATGTAACTTCAGAGGTCTTGCGTCAACGTTTAGATATCATGGGGTTTAAACTTCCCAAAGCTTGGGGACGTAAGATGCTGTTACAACTCTATACCGAGAATTCCTCACAGACTGCAAATGAACCCAGCGAATCTCTACCGCAGTTGCCTACTAGGAGGTCACGTCCCACGCCATCTGCAACTGTCAGTGCTCCCCCCGACCTACCAGTACCAGCAGACCCAGACCTAGTTGCCTCCCAGGCTCATCTTGAGGTTGCAAATTCGGCCAATAATGGACCCACGATCACCTCTCTTCAGAACCAGTTGAAGGAATTGAGTGACCTAGTCCACACAATGGCAAACAATCAGTCAGCGATTTCAGGCAATCCACCTTCTACCTACTCATCTCAGGATCCTACAGAATATTCGCCTGCAAATCATGATATGCATCAGATTTCAAATGTTGGACTTTACCCCGTTTCATAGATCACACGTTTCCAGCACCACATCTAGCTCCACATGTCGGACACTCTACTACAGCTGTTCCTTCAGATTCCCTCCCCCCAATCGACCTGGTTCCAGAGCAACTTGTCACAAAGATCAGGACAGGTAAATATTTCAATCTGGCATTATTGTTGACTACTATTCACGACTTTGGGGATGGAAAAGGAGAAACAGTTAATGCGGCATCTAAACTGACTAGAATCCTATCTCCTCGGGGGATTCTCCAAAGCCTTCCGAACCTATAGCTATCGCAACATTTACTGCAGCCAAGACACCCAGAAGAAGGCTCAAATGGAAGCTCACGAAGAGTATGTCTTAGACCTAGCGGATCTATATGAATCGGATGGGTGCTATGAGTATCACAAACGATTCGCTATGAGAGTCGCAGCATACGCAGCTATCGGAAAAATCATAGATTGGTCCAAACCAGACACTAACATTTTCAATGTGTGTTGTGCTCATCTCAAGAGGAAGGTGTGTAGTTCTTGTGACAGTATAGATCAGATTAAAGCAGAGTGTCCTAGCGCGAACCTTTCATTCAAACCTGTTCAGTCCCCTGGCGATCGCTTCCACAACCAATCCCGGACCAGCAGGGAGCAAAATTTCAAGGGCCGCACGCGTGTGTTCCTCGCTAACCGGGAAGTGTGTAATAACTTCAACGAAAATGGGTGCTCCTGAGAGAGATGTAATTTCTCCCATATCTGTTTGACCTGCCAAGCTACCTCTCATGGTAAATCCTCATGTCGGCAGACTAAACGCAAATGGGACAAATGACCTGATCTAGTAGACAGTTCTCCAGTTAATGTTCGAGTCTTAACGGATGAGCTCCAGGCACACCCAGATCGTGACTTTGCTAGCTATGTTATCCAAGGATTTACTTTGGGCTTTGATCCCATGATTTCCTAAGTGCCCACTGATACATTGGAATGTGAGAAAAATCTTAGTGCTAGGGAAAACCCAGAAGCAGTGGATAAAGCAGTGCAACTGGAGGTCATTAACAAGTATGTGTGTGGACCTTTTCACCTACCTCCTTTCCAAGTTTGTCGCATTAACCCTCTCGGTCTAGCAGTGGGGAAGTACTCAGGCAAACAGCTTCTGATTCTCGATCTGTCCGCCCCGCACGACGACTTCATCCCTAGCATCAATGAATTAATCGAAAAGGACTCATGTTCTTTCTCCTATGTGACCATAGACAATGCTGTCCGCATTATCATGCAATTAGGCCTAAATGCACTCATGTGTAAGGCCGATATTAGAGACGCATTCAAACAGGTACCTTTTCAGAGAGACTTTTGGCTTTACTTTGGTTTTAAATGGTGTGGTAGATACTACTTCTAAAAGCGTTTGGCATTTGGATGCCGATCAAGCCCCAAAATTTTTGATCACCTGTCACAAGCCATCTGCTGGATCCTACAACACAACTATAATGTGCAGAATATTCTCCACCTCCTGGACGATTTTTTAACCATCGATCCCGCCTGTTACCCAGCAGAAATAAATATGACTAATATTCGTTCCAGCGGCTCAACATTCCTTTATCAACCAAGAAGACGGTGGGTCCTACAACACGTTTAGAGTATCTAGGCATCATATTGGACTCTACTTCTATGTCTCCTCACCTCCCCCAAGACAAAGTTCAGCGGATTATCAGTGCCACTGAATCATTTATGCACAAAAAGAAATGTACTAAACGAGAACTGCTATCCCTGCTTGGTCATCTCAATTATGCTTGCTGAGTGATACCCCCAGGGAGATCTTTTGTTTCCTACCTCATCAGCTTATCTACGACAGTCAGCAAACTACATTACCACGTTTCATTGACTAAGGAATGTAGTACAGACTTGTGCATGTGGAACGGAGTGTCATTTTTCATGATCCACGCATCCCAGAGTCGCATGACATCGAATTTTTCACCGATGCAGCTACTTCTACAGGCTTTGGTGTTTTTTTTCAAAGGAGAGTGGTTTGCCGAGAGTTGGCCCCCAGAGATCAGATCCAATTCTACTTTGATTAAGAGTACTGCCTTCTTGGAACTCTATGCCATTGTGGTAGCAGCTTTGGTGTGGGGGAAACAATGGTGTAAACGAAAGATCATGTTTCGGTGTGACAATCTTGCAGTCGTTCAGATCATTAAGAAAGGCAGAGCACGTTGTAAACGTCATGTCATTAATGCGTAAAATAACTTGGTTGTCTGCTACTCATTACTATGTCATTTTAGCCAAACATGTACCTGGAGTGCACAACGAACTTGCTGACGCCGTATCACGCTTCCAGTTTCACAGGTTCCATCAGCTAGCCCCCCATGCAGCCCCCAGAGCCATGCCGTGCCCAGACAGCTCAGTTGTGACATGGTACTGAGCCAGCAGCTAGTTAACATGTGGACCGCTTCCCTTGCTCCTCGAACTGTGACTACCTACTCTACTGGTTATCAGTGCTACCTTAACTTCCTCATCAGATATCAACTGTGTCATCCTCTCTGCTATCAACACCAGCTGCCAGTCGTAAGTGAGTTTTTGCTGCAGTATTTCATTGCTTACTGTTTCAGTGTCCTGCATCTCCAGTGTACTACAGTCAAGAATTATTTAGCAGGAATCCGTTTCGTCTACCTGCGCGCAGGCATCGATACCTGCCTCGATCACCCTAATTCACCTTGCATGAGTAGACTACAGACCTTACTGCGAGGATACAAGAAGCTGCATGTTTCAAGTACCAAGAAATGCCTACCTATCACTTACAACATCTTGTCACTCATCGTATCTGCATTGAGAAATGGTGTGTTCGGGGCCCATGATGACCTTGTCATGGAAGCTATGTGTTCCTTAGCCTTCTTCGGCTTTCTGCGGTGCGGGGAGTTCACCTGTGCAAAGACCTTCGACCCGGAGGTCAATGTGTGTATTCAGGATGAAGTTATTCATCCTAATCAAGCAAAGTGCTCAGTTACCCTCAAAACATATAAAACAGACCCTTTTCGCCAAGGAGTGACTGTGAATGTATTTGCTACTTCAGGATCATGTTGCCCTTTCTCAAGTATGAGGTTACTCATGTATGTGCGGCTTCAGTGTGGAGCTAAGCCTTGTGATACTATGTTTACGGATAGAGCAGGTCTTCCCATGTCTAGATCTGCTTTCCTTTCCTGGTTAAACATAGTGTCGTGCAGAATTGCAGAAACTCCTCTTTGTACTCAGTTCATTCGTTTCGAATCGGAGCTGCTACCACAGCAGCCCACGTCAATATTCAAGACCACATGATTGACACCCTCGGCCGTTGGTCTTCCGACTGCTTCACCAGGTATATCCGTACTCCTGAAGATGACATCCGTCGAGCCCACTCATCCATGGCTCGATCTTGACCTTAGTATACTTCCCATGGGCATATAGTGTCCTACAGTGACTCTGTTTTTTACAGTGACTCTCTGCCATTATTTATCGCAGCAACCACGTCTTATTTTCTCTAGCGTATCCTGGCATTTGGTATTCATTACCCTTACCTAACATATCATGTATATATTCTATGTAGCATTTAGGGCATTCTCGCTCTTTGTATTCATTACCCTTATCTACCATCTTCTAACATATCATGTATTATGTATTTCCATCTACATATAATTATATATATATTCATTGGGGGCTCTCGGTTGTTACCTCGCTGTGGGCATTTTAATTCATAATCCCCCAATTCATATTCAAATTCCAACATATTTTCAAATCCCTTCTTTGAAGGCCGGCTACTGCCCCTGCTCACACAGCTCTTTGTCAGGCCGGCTTGCCCCTACAATCAGCTGCTTCCCCACTGTTGTCCAGGCCGGCTTGCCCCTGCAACCAATCTCATAAAACATTAACCATTCTTAAGCAACAACCGAGCCAGCTCCCAATTACCTGTTGTTTTGTTATTTCTGCATAAAAATTTATTATTTTTGTTTGTGCAGAATGACATCCCCTGGCATACATCCATTCACTACCTTCCTGGCTGTGCCTTTCATCAATTGTTATGTTATATTCTTCCACTTAATATTGCTCTAAGTCTCTTTTTGCCCACTTCCTCGTTCTTTGTTGTGTTGGTTGATTCATCTATGCATAAGTACTTACGGTTACCATTTTTATATACGCCCACGTGCACCTACATGCTTTCGTTTTTAAACTTATTTGCTTCCGCTGTCCATCACAGCTACACGATGTACCCTAACAATTGTAGGTTTCTCCTAAACATACTTACGTGTTTCACCTAGGCATATTGTCATCGTTTATTCTTAGCATCTGCGTTATGTACATTTCAATTGTTTGATTTCGGCTGCCAAATTTCATATGTGTTCATGGTGCATCACGTACATTCTAAACTTCCGGGATGCTGCGTATACTCCTCCAATGTTTATTGGCTTCTTCATCCGCCATGTTGTCCCATTCTTCTCGGCCCTCCAGCCACCCCATTCTACCTCCTTGGAGTTGTGCCGGTTGTTGCTTCCATCCATAACTTACTTCCTACTATTTCATTAAAACATTGGGCATTTTATTTCATAATCCCCCAATTCATATTCAAATTCCAACATATTTTCAAATCCCTTCTTTGAAGGCCGGCTACTGCCCCTGCTCACACAGCTCTTTGTCAGGCCGGCTTGCCCCTACAATCAGCTGCTTCCCCACTGTTGTCCAGGCCGGCTTGCCCCTGCAACCAATCTCATAAAACATTAACCATTATTAACAACAAGCTCCCAATTCTTGTGCCAATTATAATAAATATTTTTAGTCTACCTGTTGTTTTGTTATTTCTGCACAAACCTCTGGTATGTGTGAGTTTGAATGTTGTGTTATGTCTTGCCACGAACCCTTTACAGTTAGCCAAGGTAGGCTCAGTAGGGTTGTGCTCACATTGTCTGACAACGTGACCGTGTTGTTCCGCCAGGATATTCTGTCCTGTATTTTATGTCCTGTATTTTACTGTTCTCTAATTCAGGCGAATTTTCTCCATGAGTTGAACTTTCGTTTCAGATGGACTGAAGTCGATATTACAAGATTTTAGACTATTCATGGTTGGCGCGACAGTATCTGGTTCCGGGACGTTATCCATATATATGACACTGGGGTTGTTTAGACTTGTTTTTGTGTGTATTTGGTGTTGAAGGAGACTACAATATTATCATCATCATTATTATTATTATTATTATTATTTACAGATTAAAATAAAAAATGCAGCAGAGAGGGTTTGGGTGATCATGGAACAGTTAGGCTGGTTAGGCTCATTATCAGATCAGGCCTTTAAGCTTGCCCCCTCTACCTGCAGCCCAGACAGCGAGTGGGACTTCTCCCAGGAAGCGCTGCCTAGTCAAACCCACCAAGACGTTTTCGTAGAATGTGAAGACTCCCCAACACTGCAGCCTTCTGCATTAGCCAGATTGTCAGAATGGCTGTATTCCGGAGTGCTAACACGGGTACTCTCCCAATGTCAGTCAACAGATTGGGTGGTACCAAACCTAAGCCACCGACAACAATGGGAAGTCAGACATTTGGTACTTCAGATGCAAGCGTGACATGTCGAAAGCGAGGTCTGCATATTTGCCATGTTTTTCCTAAATCTTGTCAATCACATAAGTGTCAAAAGGGACAGTAAATTCAGTTATTTGAATGATTTCATTGGATTTATCAAAAAGGACAAGATCAGGTTTGTTGGCCTCGATACGTCTGATGCTGTAAACGGGCCTATTTAAAAAAAATATTGTATCTATCATTTTCCTTGACGCCCACTACATATTCTGGGACGTACCATGGATGGTCCCCTGTGTCAAAACCACAAGCATGGCAAAGACGGAACTAAAATGATCGAGCTACACCATCATGTCGCTTAAGATACTGTGTGTGTGCTAAAGCTGGGTATCCACTTACAGTGTGTTGGACAGTCTCATTAAATTCATTACATAAGGTCCTGAGCAGAAAATCTTCTGTTTCAATCCAAGCGAAGGACTCTGCAGGGTTGCTGATCACTGAATATAAACTCGATGCAGTGGTCGTTCAGAAAGCCTCTCCTTGAAAAAGTAAGTCTGGGCCGACTATATATGACACCATCAACATAATTAACACTGACATTGAGATTATGTCCAACATCCTTGGCCCGTTTTAGAAAACTGTGGAATGCCTTGTTTTCATCATGAGTCTTCATGAGAAATGTTTCACAAGAGGGTCATCAGACAAATAAAAATGTGCAAACGTGCACAAAACAATTCCATCATAAAAAGCCTCCACGTTAATCAAACCATGCCCTCCCATTATGATTGGTAAATATAAGCGGTTGAGGGAACAGCGAGGGTGGTGGGATCTATTGTCTGACATGATTCTTCATGTGAGGGTGATAATACCCTGAATTTCTTGTTTCCTCCAATCAACAACACCAAAAGAATACGAAAGGACAGGTACAGTAGAAGTATTTGTGACTTTGACTTTATTGCGAGCGTTCAGCTTTGAACTCCAGATTTTCTTAAGTCAACATTTGTACTCTGTCCGAAGTGTTTGTCCTTGATATGGGCATTCTGAAGTTTGTCCCTAATCTGCATCCCTAAGTACGTATGTGACTGACCTTCCACGAGATGGTCAATAACTCCCCCCACCCAAACCCACAAGCAAGCTGACTGATCCTCCCTCTTCAACCTTGCTACGTTTCAAATGAAGACTGTTGCATTTGTCGAGTCTGAAGGACATGCCGATATCATTGGAAAAAGACTCGCCAAGCAGAAACTGTTTTTTTTAGTAAGTAAGGGGTGTTGGGGATCTGTTCTTAGGAGGTCCCGGGTGATAACCTTCATCTTTGCTGAGCAAATGCTTAAATGATTTAGTGACAAACAGAAAAGCAACAGGATAAAAGAATCGCCCTGAAATATTCCTCTTCCAATAGAAATGGGTTCCAAAGTCACCACCTAGCCCTGCGAATACGTCTCAAGTTGAGTTGACCAGCAAATCATTAAAGACTTGAGTAAAACCAGTAGTCTCTCGGGGAGGTCAATACATTCCAGTGACCTCAAAATCCATTCGTGGGGTACAGAATCATAAGCTTTCCTGTAGTCGATCCAACACATTGAGAGGTTGCGGTGGTAAGTTTTAGTCTCTTCAGGGATCATGTTCTGAACCAGTACTTGATCCTTACAACCCCAACATCTCTTTCTGGCTACTTTCTGCTCCATATACTTAATGTCATTGGATGTGCAGTATGATGACGCAATATCTGTAAGACACCCTGTTAATATTTTGTATTGTGTATTCAGACAAGTAATAGGGCGGAAGTTTGGGATCAGCCATATCACCTTTCTTTGGTAGAAGTATTGTTAAACCTTTGCACAACCAAGGCGGAACATCACCTGTATCCACTAGAGAATAATAACAATTATTATTATTATTATTATTATTATTATTATTATTACGAAGTCACATACGCAGAATTATATAGACCGTTTCAGAATTCCCTCAATAGGCTTCAATTAATCTCACCTTTCTGCTTTTGTCCGATTTTTTCTCTTGTAAAACCGTCGCTTGGACTTCTTTTGACACAAATACTTCAAAACACAGGGAGCTTGATCGATAGTAAATCGTCTGTGAACAAATGACTCGCATTCACGACAGTACTTTGTTTTTAATTAGCTCTTCTGATGGCGAGACCGTCGTAATACATTTGATCTCTGTTGATAAAAGATGAATAACATTGATGTGATGGAGTTGTCGATTTTTTGTTTTGGAAACAAACTACAAACATTCCCGTGATCATTAATTATTCTGCCACCCGAAGAAGGTGTATGATCGGGTTTCAGGTGATACATTCTCGTGAGTGAGTGAGTGAGTGAGTGAGTTAGTGGGGTGGAGGTGGGGGATGAGTGAATAAGTGAGTGAGTCTTTCATGGGTGGGGGCTGTGAAGTGAGCGGGCGGGGTCGGGTTGGTGAGCCAGTTAGTGGGATTCTATTCCTAAAATATCACGATGGGGGACACCAGTGATGAGCTTAACACAGCATAACTACGGGAATCAAACCTCGGCCCTCCGCTGTAGAATAGAATGGTATCCCATCTACAGAAAGTGGTTATAACTTCCTATGTCATCTTTACCTTAATGCGATTTCAATTAACATTGTGTACTGTCCGATGTCAGCCAATTGGAGATCGACTGTACTCAGTGGCTTTGCCACACATGCGTAACACGGTAGGGGCATGAAAGTGACAATATATGAGGTAATATATTCGACTGCCTAATGTCAATATTATTGTTAACATATCATCTACGCCAAACGTAGCTCTCAAGCCAATGTTAGTGTACTTGTATGATCACAGCATTTCATCGACGACGCTTTTTAACTCGAGGGGTTAGCTGTACAACAACTTCAGAAATTTACGTTAACACGAAGATAATATTTAATTTGTTTGTTTTATTGCCGATTAAGATTTCATTGTTGTGTTGTGTTTCAAATGGCAAGGAAAGGATAATTAATTCTCAATTGAAAATCACGTATCAAAATATATTCATAAGCTGAGTCAAAATGGACTCGTCTGTACTGATCTTGTCACGACTGAATTGACAATCAATGAGGCCAGACTTGTTTATCCTAATTATTTTAACCGAAGACGTTGTTGACCCTTACGGCAGAATTCACCATTTTAAATATCCCCATGAAAAGTTTCCGATTGTCTGACAAGAGAGATATCGAGAGGATCCCCACTGTGTGAGTTGTCACCCTGCAGTTTGACCTAGTAGGCAAGTTTCTGTCTTGTGCTGGATTACTGATTACTATATACTCCGTATTACATACCAGGGGGTTAAAAATGTAATAATATTTTGTTATGTTTGCAGATATATTTATTTATAACACAGTGTTTACAGGGTAACGCATCATCAAGATAGTATTCATGAATCCAGCGTTTATTCTCCTCATGAAAACATGAACTTGATAGAGGCGTCAGTCCTTAAATACTTGCCATCAGGATTTTTTTCAGAATGGCATCACCCATGTCAAAGGCGAAAACGCTCTTCAGGGTTTTGGCTTGTCTTGAAAAAATTACTGTGTATTTATTAATGCGCAGTTGAGAGACTTATGTGGATTTGTAGGATTCGAGTGATTATCGTCGAGGTAGTCTAACCAATCAGATTGAGAAGCACACAAGCTACTTGCCTGCAGTGAGTGATTGCTTGCCGCATGTTATAATCAGCCACGTTAGAATCAGGCAACCTTGGATTCTGGACCGAGAAACTAGGGGTTTTTTTTAAACTATGAGCATTTTTTTTTTAAATGAAGAAAACCCGTTGCAACAATTTTAGGTTTCCAAGAATGACATATTTCTTATCCCAATATATATGCCCAGTTCTTTGTCAATGGACAATCACGTGAAACGTTTAGTGTTCTTCTCCAAAGATATTACACCGCCATCCTGTTTAAACTCTCTTTGCTGTTGTATCATATATCCGCACGAAGATAAAGACGTTTATAGAAAACTATGAAAAAATACCTTATTGTAATCTTTATTGTTCACAAAAAGTACATCTTCAAGGTCAATGTTACGTTGCAGATATGTTCTCTACTATTGATCTATCAAGATCTTTTAAAAAGCTGAATGTCACAAAATCCGTTGCAAAATTCACTTCCACACAACAGGTCATTACACCTCCTGGCTCGTCCGATATTCCACAGAGTCCCACGTCATCTGCCCAACCACATGATCAACTCTATGTTGTAAAATACATACACAAAGCTAAAAAGAAGAAAGGAGTGACCCTATACCAAATTGAATGGGAAGATTAACCACAATTTAACGCACCTGGGAACCAGCCTCTATAACCTTATATTACAGCCGAAATGATAAGTGATAACCATACATTTAGAACACAATTGGGTTACAGACGGAAACGGAAACACAGGTAGTTTGCAAAATCTTAGGTCATGACCTTCCTTGCTATTTCTCCTGGCAACGAGTCATCGTTTGTCAAGGTAGATGAGCTCTGACCACCCCCTACAGATCATCAAATTGCCTTGAGTTTAATTTGTGCTATGCTGTGAAATGTTCTGGCCACAACTTTCGTGCATTAATTATCATCCCATCAGACTTATTCCTTGGTTTCTTTTTGTATTAGGTTAATCATGGGAAGCCACTATCCGTTTGTTACTGCTGCTATTGATGCGTCCTGCCCTGACTGAAAAACTGATCCAGCGACTAAATTATGGGGTATTTTTAAACCATCAACCCCTGTACACTTTGCCAATGAGTATTGGCTCCACACGTATGAGATTAGGCTACGATCTAAGCCAACCACCCCCTCTTTGTCAACATGTCCCAGAACCAATGCTACCTGTCTTCATTGCATAGCACAACAAACAACAAGATTACACAGTTAATCCCCGAATCAAAGCTAAACTCTCCTTCCAGATCCAAAAGGGCACTTTTAACCTTTGTAGGGGCCTTTTACAGAAATCTCTCTTTGGCACTGCCACAACAGATAATGTCAACATGCTCGGCACTATGCTACACTTGCCACTTCTCAGCTATCATCATGCGCAGGTGAGTCACTTCTCCACTGTACCTTTCACCTCCCAGTTCAAGTCAAACTGCTCTCTTCCAATATGGGCACTCGTGAAGAGTAACCTCCCCGTGGTTAGTGCTGGGTAACGCTCATAGCTCTTCCCCCGTGTGGACCCGGGGTTGAATGTGTCCACGGCACCCCATTGCAGGTGGTGAAAGGCGACCAAATTGGGCAATCCGTTTGCCCTGGGTTGCGCCCCTATGTCGGTGAAGGAGGGGAGTCTGGTAGTTGAGGGCACTGGTTCCTGGAAATGTTTTCCTTTGCCCAACACACCACTTTGACCCTGACTTCCCCTAGACGGGTCTTAGAATGGGCCCAGTTCTATCAATCAGCTGGTCACGCCAAGCCCTGTGTGTATTACTTCCAGTTCTTATTTTGCACATGCATGTGTTCTATGTATCACAAATGTATTGCTTGGTATTTTGAAAACACATTTATTAGAATAAATATATTGCCTAGAGTCCTATGCCAGAAGGCAGTGGCTCATTGGCCAATCTGGTAATGTTGACCGCTGAATTCTGTATGTCTCTAAATTATTGTTATTGGCAGAACCAGCTTGGCAATAAATTGAGTAGACAGATATAGCTATTCATGTCATATTTGCCGGAGTATAACACCCTTGTAGCCCCGGTGTTTTGCATTTTGGATATCCAATGCAATAAGACACCGTCCTTGTTGACACTCTATTGTGGGTGGGGAGCAGGGGTGCAGAACTACTTTTTCTCATTATGTCTACAAAATAACCTGGTTCAAAAAGAAAACACTTAGATGCCAGCTCTTCTGATGAAGAAACTGATCTACAATTAGATTCCTTGGCTCGATTCATTGTTAACGAAGCATCAGATCACCAACCCTTAAAATGTAATCCGTTTGCCATTTCCAAGGCCATTAATGGTTGTTGTGGCAAAGTAGAAAATGTCTCCTGCCTGCGTAATGGCTCCATACTTGTAGAGTTTGCAAGAAGACAGCAATCTCTGAACCTGGTGTCCAAGAGCGTAAGTTTCGGCCCTCGGATGGTGGCTCAGGGTGATGACGGAAGACAATCTCAGGGGTGAAGTTTAGACGACAGCAGCCATGTTTATTGTTGATGGTTTGGAATAAGTCGAACAGGTACATGTTGATAATAACGGGACAGAACGCACACCGGGACCGAGTGGCCAATGTTCCCGGGTTGGGAGAACCGTTCTGTCACTTACCTTCTGGCTGTCTCCCTGACTGACCATGTCAGTCGGGTTTTGTAGAGCGAGGTATTACGTAACGTGTCGCAAGGGCATTGTCCCACGTGTATGTATATACGTAAGATCCGGCGACGTTAGGAGGTGTTAATTGAAATTTATAGATAGCGCTGGAGATGAAGGGTCCTGCCCTGAGGGGCTTATGATAAGAGGGGATACGCCGAATGTTTGTTGAATATATTAAACAGACAAAGGGCATAGAATTTCGGTGCACTTGGAAACATATTGAACCAGTTAGGTATTAAGATAAATGAAATGTTAAATAAACTACTGAAATGGTTTGCACAATTATAAATAAAAGTATTGAAATGGTTTGCACTATAACACTGCTCTCAATCAGCCAATTTGCAAATGTGGAGGTTGCTGTCTCTGCACACAGAAGGCTGAACTCATATCGAGGCATTGTAAGAGACCGAGCCCGATGTCTGTCTGACATGAGTGAAGACGAGATTGTGACTGAACTGACAAAACAAGGCGTAACAGCTGTCAAGCGATTCACACGAAAACAAGATGACCAAATTATCAAGACTAACACATATCTCTTTACTTTTTCTCTTACTGAAATTCCAACATCTATCAAAGCTGGATATTTTAACATCGGAGTGGAGGTTTATGTACCAAACCCACTCCGATGTTACAAATGTCAACAATTTGGGCACGGTGCTAAGACCTGCACTTTCAGTACAATCTGTGCAAGCTGTAGTGCACAGCTGCCATAAAATGTGCAAATTGCAAGGTGGACGATTAGGGGCTCAGCTAAAGTCTGTCCAGCATTTCTTCTTCAATCACAAATATTAAAAATCAAACACTCAAACATGAAGCTAAAAAATTAGTTCAGTCACAATCTCCAAATACCTCAGCTAAATCTTACTCAGCCGCAGTAACTGCTATTCCTGTTATAAAAGTTGCCACAGTGTCCACAGGATGCTAAACTCCCATCTGCTGGATTGGTGATCAGCAGATGCTGCCAGATATTACAGCTCAAACTTCTCAAAATGATACCGCAACATCAGCTTCACAAAACAGGGGTTGTACAACTTTCCCAGCCTTCAAATAAAATCAAAGAACCAGCATCCGATTTTCATTTATCGAAAACAGAGAAAAAGAAACTGAAGAAAACAGCCAGAGCACTCCAACACTTGGAGACCCGTGAAGTTTCCGGGGTAGAATAGGTCTTCAGCAACCCATGCTTGCCGTAAAAGGTGACTATGCTTGTCGTAAAAGGCGACTAACGGGATCAGGTTGTCAGGCTCCCTGACTTGGTTGATCCATGTCATCAATCCCAATTGCGTGGATCGAGGCTCATGATATTAATCACTGGATTGTCTGGTCCAGACTCGATTATTTACAGACCACCATCATATAGCTGTAATATTGCTGAGTGCATTAAACAACCAACCAACCAACCAACCAACCAACCAACCAACCAACACTTGGAGGTGCCTTCTCAGTGCACGACTGTTAAGGTTCACAACCAATTTGAACCTTTGGTGATGGAGGTCACTCCATTACAAACAGACCATGGGAGTGGACCACCCTCCCAATCAAGATCCCCAGTAGAACCACCATGACCTGTATGAACCCTATAATACAATGGAATTGAAGAGGACTAAAAATAATTTTAATGATTTGCAGCTATTAACACAAGATTTGAAGCCATCAGCCTTTTGTTTGCAGGAACTTACTTTAAAACTGCAGATCAACTAAACATTAGACAATATGATTCATATCATTTCTTTTCACCTGCAGGGGCTAAAGCAACTGGGTTTTTTTCATTCTTGGTGAGGCAGGGTGTTATTGATAACCCTGATTTATTGAAAAACGTATTTACATCCTGGAACAGGCACATACTCTTCTCTGAATTTGTCTATTACCGATTCCAACCTGCTGAATGAATTTGAGTGGCCGGTCCACGATGACCTCTGTGGAAGTGACTACTTTCCAACCATATTAAACCCTATTACCCCATCTGCTGTTCCTCCATCATCTCGATGGACCTTTACTGAAGCCAACTGGCCTCTATAAGACATTCTCTGTACAGGCACCTGATCATTTTAATGACGTTCCTGAACCAATACAATGCGGTTTTTTCTGATGAACTCATCAAAATAGCTGAAGAATGTGTTCCAAAGTCCTCTGGAATTCCCCACATACGTAAATGTTGGTTTATCGATGACTGCAAGCGAGCTAGTAAGGCGAGGAAAAAGGCTGAGCGTTATTTCTGTCTCCATCCCTTGGTACACTATTTGAACAATTTTAAAATTAGCTTTCAATCAATATCAGTGTACATGTATGCGCTACGCCAAACGCAGCTTTCAGTCAAATTGTGGCACCTTCGACGACTTGGCCACCCGTGCACCTTTGCCTAAATAACAAAGGGTAAGGGGTGGAGAGAAAAAGGAGAAGGAGTCAGTTATTAGTTCTGTTGAACGCAAGATAAACGCTGAGAATATCATTTTCGCATTTAAAGCAATTAGACACTCAGGCATGATCAACGCATATAAATATTTAAACAGTGAATGATGTGAATGTTCGCTTTCACTTGATTCGAGATACACGATATGAATAATGAAACACTATGTGATTGAGGTTGTTCCAGTGAACAGACGTTTGTGTTCTGTTGATGTTGATGTCTTGAGCTTCCAACATCATGGCAACGACGCGACGCAAATAACAAAAAAGAGAGTGTTTACCGATATTTGTTTAATATTATGTATATACGTGCGTAACGACAGTCTAAAGAAACGCTCGTAAAATTATATTTTGCCAGGGTATATGTGCCAATCATGGTAGATTCTAATGAACAACAGGTGTCCTCAAACAGTTTTGTGACCTAATAGTAAAGAGCCTGACCACTGATCAGGAGGCTGTGGGTTCGATTCCCATCGTCCATAACGAAAAACTTCCAATTCTTGGCTTACATGTTAGAGCATAAGACGTTTGAAACACTGAACGCTAACTTTATCTGTAACTCATTCATCAGGTCTTGCGAGAAAAACGTAACCTCCTACCCGGCCTTACTGGGAAAAAGTAAAACCTCACATCCGGGATGAGGTCAAACAAGAAACAAGCAAAACCACCTGAGAGGTTACGAAGAACTGGCATGAACACTGTTATCATTATTACTATTTAGACATTGTGGAATAGAACACAGGTACTATTTGGCAATATATTCATTTAACGCAAATTATAATTTTCTAAGGTTTGGGGGATCTGCTTTACCTTATAACACAACTCAGTATCCCTTGTAGTAATTCAGATTACGTTGTAGAAATTCAGTATCCACTGTAGTAATTCAGGATCCACTGCAGCAACTCAGGATCCGTTGTAGTAATTCAGAATCCCTTGTAGAAATTAAGGATCCCTTGTAGAAATTCAGTTTCCACTGTAGCAATTCAGGATCCACTGTAGCAGTTCAGGATCCGTTGTAGTAATTCAGGATCCATTGTAGTAATTCAGGATCTACTGTAGTAAATCAAGATCCACTGTAGCAACTCAGGATCCGTTGTAGTAATTCAGTATCCCTTGTAGAAATTAAGGATCTCTTGTAGAAATTCAGTTTCCACTGTAATTCAGGATCCACTGTAGCAGTTCAGGATCCGTTGTAGTAATTCAGGATCCATTGTAGTAATTCAGGATCCACTGTAGTAATTCAGTATCCGTTGCAGTAATTCAGGATCCACTGTAGTGATTCAGTATACCCTGTTGTAATTCAGTGTCCCTTGTAGTAATTCAGTATCCCTTGTAGTAATTCTGAATCCCTAGTAGTAATTCAGGATCCGTTCTTGTCATTTTGTATCCGTTGTAGTAATTCAGTATAAACTGTAGTAATTCAGGATCCGTTGTAGTAACGCAGTATCCACTGTCGCAATTCGGATCCGTTGTAGCAACTCAGTATCAACTGTAGTAATTCAGGATCCGTTGTAGTAATTCAGTATCCACTGTAGCAACTCAGGATCCGTTGTAGCAACTCAGTATCCCTTGTAGGATTTCAGGATCCCTTGTACAAATTCAGTATCCACAGTAGTTAGTCAGTATCCCTTGTATTATATAAGTGTCCATTGTAGTTATTCAGTATCTACTGTAGTAATTCAGGATCCGTTGTAGTAATTCAGGATCAACTGAAGTAATTCAGGATCCATTGTAGTAATTCAGTATCCCTTGTAGTAATTAAGGATCCAATGTAGTAATCAAGGATCCCTTGTAGTAATTCAGGATCCGTTGTAGTAATTCAGGATCATCTGTTGTAATTCAGGATCCACTGTAGTAATTCAGGATCCCTACAGGATCCATTGTAGTAATCCAGGATCCCTTGTAGTAAGTCAGGATCCGTTGTAGTAATTCAGGATCACAATTTATTGGATAGAAATTGGTTTCTAATGACGCTTTAGCCGTAATCTAATATAAGGATCGTGATTGGTCAAAATCAAGAACGTGACCTGAGGCTGCCAATCAAATTCAGCAATGGATACCGTCTTCGTATATGATATAGATTTAGACGACATTTCGCGACCCATGTTTTAAATATGGAACCTCGTGGAGAGAGTAAAAACCGAGGCGACAAACGTCAAAATGTCATTTGACTTACATTAGACGATCGCACGAAAAGTAGCATGGAAATAGTAGCTTAAATGTAAAGTGACAATTTTAAGAAATATGTTTCTTGATTTTATTTATTACCTCAGTTATTATGTTAACGATTTGCTTGAAAAGTCCTTATATTGCTCTTTGCCATGATCATGTTCGCTGAGGACCAGCTGTCGAAGCATGTGTCCCAGATCCGTTTTTCTCAATAACGTTGCGAAAGAAAGGATAATAATTTTAAATCTATTGATACAATAGGATAAGTTGAAATGAAATACGTATTTTCCGACTTGTGATAGATTTTAAAAATGAATATGACAGGTAGCTTCATTAACATATCTATCATTTTGACGTGGCTACGGTGTTGAAGGAGTTAAGGGGCAGATAACTTTGGAGCTGGACCGATTCACAAAGAAATCTCAGTGTTAGGATTCATTAACCATTTTTACAGCTTAAAATAAACTATCGACCAGAGAACAAATATTTCGGCCTACGGGCCGATGTCTATTTCGAACACTACCCTTGAGATACATTGGGGTTAGAATTGATCTTCGGTAACCCATGCTTCTTCGTGAGAGGCGACTAACGGGATCGGGTGGTCAGACTCGCTGACTTAGTTTATGCATGTCATCGTCTCTCAGTTGCGTGGATCGATGCTCATGATGTCGATCACTTATTTGTCTGGTCCAGACTCGATTATTTACAGACCGTCGTCATGTTATTGCTATAGAATATTGCTAAACAACTAACAAATAGACAAAATCTATGGAGATACGATGTAATGCTTGTGGATCACTGACTGTGGAGGGTTATTACGTATACAGTACATTTTGGGTGATACACTTATGTCTTAAAACTATGACACCGCTTTCATCAGTGCACGGCGTTTAGTACATATTGCGAACATTATTATTGTGTATGTATGCAGGAATGTTCGGGAAACTGATATATCGATTAACTTTTGAACTTTATCTTACACTCGCCTATTTTACATTCCATATCGATTTTGTACATAGTACTCGAATAATATATCCATACATATCATTCTCACCACACACCAAGGGTATATGAGTGAGTGAGTGGGTAGGTGAACGCGTCGTTGGCTGGATGGGTGAGTGAGTGCTGCATATTCAGCCACGTTACGGCGGTCAGTAAGTACACGTATAATAAAGAAAACTAGTGGTTGATAGCATGAACCACATATTTTAACGCCCATTCTACGTCCATCATAACCTACGACAGTCATGGTAAATGAGTTTGGTTTAACGCTGCTCTAAACAGTAGTTCGGTTTTAGCACAGCGTGTAAGCTTGATGTGGGATAAAGTTCGACGTGATGCATATATTTATGTTCACACAGAGGTAAGCGTTGTCCAGGCCAATCGGGAAGTTGGTAGGTAGCAACTACCATTTTCTGCAAGTGATCTTGACCAGTGCAAACATATACAGGTATTAATCATAGTTGAGAATACCAAAAAACAGATTGCGACAACTCCAACTGGATCAAGATACAATATATTCAGTAGTACAATTGATGCTATGGTTAACATGACCGTGGCTCTCCCAACCCAAAGGAAGGCTGGCTGGTTTGTTGTTTTACGCCGCACTCAGCAATATAATCCAGCTATATGACGGCGGTCTATAAATAATCAAGTCGGGACCAGACAATCCAGTGATTAATATCATAAGCATCGATCCACGCAATTGGGATCGAAGACATGCATCAACCAAGTCAGCGAGCCTGACCACCCGATCTCGTTAGTCGCCTTTTACGACAAGCATAGTCGCCTTTTACGACAAGCATGGGTTGCTGAAGACCTATTCTACCCCGGATCTTCACGGGTCACCCAAAGGGAGGAGAGAGTACCTCACTACAACCGTGATAAGTCGGTGGAGTATCAGAGACAAATTGGTGAGCTGGAAATAGCCTGAACCGGTGAATGTAACTGTGGAATACCTGAATCTTTCATTTCTCGTGGAGGGAATCCTCCTTTGATGAGAGTCGAGACTCCTCTCATGCCAAATGTAGACTTTGTGTTACGAGATATTGGACAATGGAAAGACATTGCTATTTTTTTTACCTTTTCATAGCATCACCATAACAATATTCAAGGCCTTCGTAAAGCTTTAAATGTTTAACAGGGGTAGACATGTGGAAAACATGTTTCCCTGTTTTTTGCATGTGAACAATTGCCTGGCCTTGCATGTGTTTATGATCAATGGCACCAGAGGACACTTCAACTTTTTCTTGAACACCTGGTATCATCACTATTAGAACATCATGATATCGCACTCGGAATCGCACAATGGACCCTGCTTTCTTCAGCGATTTCTATTGGATATGGAAAGTGTTCAGTCACTTTATTTGTGGATTTGGGAAGGTATTTGTCGCTTTTATCTGCATCACAAGGTTGAGCCAAGACGTCGTCACGTGACTCTACATCACCAAGTAATTGTATGTACTGCGTGTATATATATTTTCAGCAATATAGAGAAAAAATCAAAACCAAAGCTACAAAATAACAAGCCCATTGGCCTACAAAATATACCATTAATATACAATTTACAACGCAAAGTCATACAAAGCCAAACTTATATAAATAAAATTGAAAATGCCATCTCACACCCCTCACAGAAGGCACAACGTTCCCAATCCGTCAGCCTGAATCATTTATTTTAACTCAGATGTCAAGACTCCAGCAAGGGTTCGGCTAAAACTGGACCTACAGCTAAAGGTGATATCTCTAGTAGATCTCCAAAAGCTAGGCAAACTAACTAAAATCCTGAACTAGTCACCTGCTGAATCATATCTAAAACATAACATCACAAAAAACATACAAGTTACAAACCACAGAAACCTCAACAAAACCTAATAGAAATAAGATCAATATCACCCCAAAGAGGCGGATCAACCTACACAAAGGTGATCAAACGAGACCTATCAATTAAGATGTGACCCCTCTTTAAAATCCCCAAACGAATATATACTGCACCGCAAAAGAAACGTCACTATGGATAGATTTATGAGAAACCTTATTTGTCCAAACACTGTAAACATACTTTGAGACATATAAAAAGATGAAACTTGGCAAAACTGATCATCAAGGTTGAAATTAAAGTGTCAAATGTTCTTAAAGTGAAACACAATTTCAGTATCTGAGAAAATGGTATCACAAGTCAGTATCTCGTGTGTCTGTGTGCATTGATGACTGCCTTGCAACGATACATGGAATGGATGAGGCGGTTGATGAAGGCCATAGGCACTTGAGCCCACACTCTCAGGAACGCCTAACACAGTTCAGCTGCAGTTGTCGGCCTTGGTCGGACGTCATTCAGCCGTCTTTGAATCTCGTCCCCCAGGTGCTCAATGGGATTTAAATCGGGACTGAGGGCAGGCCACTGCATGGTTCTGATGCCATTCTGCTGGCGGAAGTATCGTGTTGCTCTCCTAGTGTGGGCACGGGTGTTATCATGCTGAAACTAGTGGTTGCTGCGACGTGCCAAATGAAGTATGGCGTGTGGTCTCAAGACTTGATCAATGTACCGAGCTGCTGTGACACCATTGCCTCTCCCTGGACCGATATTCTGGAAGACCATAGGGCCGACCCTCTGTGCAAGACCAATTGCACCCCACACCATGATGCTCGGACCACCCCACGAGTGCCTCTCTACAACACAAGCATCCGAATAACGTACCCACGGCGTCGCCAGATTCTCTCTCTGCCATCTGCTGTTGAAATACAGAAACATCTCTCGTCTGAGAAGAGAACTCTTCTCCACTGCTGGCGCCAATGCTGGTGCTGTGTTGCCCACTGAAGACGGTCCCGGCGATGACCTCTTGTTAGAATCGGTCCTCGGTGTGGCCTGTGACAGTGGAGGTGTCTGCTCGTCAATCGTCGCATGGTGTCCGCACTAATGTGTCGCTGGTGTGTCCCAATGGTCTGTCGAGCAGTTTCCGCAGCAGTAACAAAGCGATCTTAAAGATGATGTCGCACAATCTGACGATCCTGACGTCGGGTGGTGACCCTTGGTGACGTCGGTTAATTGTAGTGTTGGTGGTCTGGTTCCGTTGCTGGAGCCAGTATATGGTCCTTACGTGGACTTGAAATGCATTGGCTGGTCTGGGTGGATTATTATAGGGCAAGAAATTGGGGAACGTATGTGCATTTCAATTTGCACGGAACTTACGTGCATCGGGTTACCATTGCCGTTGCCGTGATGCGTTTGGGAGATCAGTTTTATTGTCATCTGCTTTGTTTTTTTATCATCAAATTTCATTTTTCCGGACAAGGTAATGTTAAATTATAGAGACTTTGACAAAAATAGCCCAGATATGTAAATGACAACTTTTCATGCAATGTTACTTGAGGTGACGTTTCTTTTGTGGTTCAGTATATTACCTATATGACGGTGGCCTGTGAATAATCGCATTTTGACGAGACAATCCAGTGATAGGCATCATGAGCATTAGATGCCGAAGATAACCCAGATCTTCATGTGGGGAACAAGCATGGGTTGATGAATACAAATTCTGAAATAGATCTCCAAATGAGGATGCGTGTCCTTTGCTGAAACTACACCAAAGCGACGCTACAGTAATGAATATGGAGATCATCTATGCTTTCTTGTTAACATTTCATCTGTTCCTTCAACATATACTCCGTTTACCATGGTCTGGGTCAGCTTTCAAGTCCTAGTTCCAGAACACATTTGGGGCGTTCTATATATAAAAGCACTCAACTTCTTGGTGCTTTGCATGAAATATGCATAACTGTCTCAGATCAGTGATAGGCAAATTGTAGCTCAGCTTAGTCCGAAATTCTTCAGGGGAAGATGGTGGCCACGTTTAGAGAACAAGTGAAATGTGGGGCTTGGTTGTTCCTAGTGTTTGGTATTCTGAAGACCGTCAATGGTACTAATGTACGACAGCATTTCAAATCTAGCCACGAGGTTGAAGCAGTTGTGGAGAATGAAAATGCGTTTCAGTCTACCAGTTTGATCAATTGTGCTCGAAGATGTATAAATCACAACATGTGTGTGAAATTTCACTATTCAAGGCACAGGAAACTTTGCTTTATTGGAAACATCCAGAGTAAATCAAACATTGTCAGAACAGCGGCAATTGTATTCACTGTCTACATCAACCAAACAAAAGGTACCTATAGTCATATTTAAGAATTGACGTTAATATATTTATCGACTTATAAACGTAAATAACGGTGTGCATTCTGTGTAAAACTCGTCAACAAAGTGTGCCTCAACAAATGTAAAAACTTTTAATTCAATTTTTATAAATGAACAACAACAGTAACTTATTTTATCAATAACACAAATCAGCTTTGCCTCTGGTAAGTTCCTGCCTCCATCGCCTACATTTGGTGGCCAAAATGTATCCACCTCTTATCGTCCATGTCCTTGCAGACGTCTTAGAAGTGATGTTGGGACGTCCGTGTGTCCTTTGGACTGAGGCAAGCATGCCGTACAGAATGTCCCTCAGGTTCGTCCTGTACTCCATGCTACAGATGTGCCAGCAAAGTAGATGTTGTTGGAGCAGGTGGTACGGGAGAGAAGTGTTTGACTCTGTCACTCGAGCATATTCCAAGAATGCGCCTCAGACTGCACACTTGGTGCGAGTCTCGTTCCTTGTCTTGCTGAGAGGACCAAAGTCTCACTACCGTAGAGCACTGTGCTGAGGATTCAGGCTCTGTAGACAACAACCTTGGTGTTGGTTGTCAGATTGTCTTCGTCAGTCCTGCAAGGGTGACTGTAACTCACCTGATCCGCCTGTTGATCCCTGCATACAAGGACCGATTGTCTCCAATTTCTGCAGCACCTCCAACTCCTGGTTGTTGATTGAGATCGCTTGAGGCTGCTCGCACCCTGGTCCATCTTGTTCATTTTCTTCAAGCTGATGGCAAGTGGTGGCATGCACTTGAGAAACAGACCACGGGGTTTTGCAGCAGCGGTTTCTTCAGATATCAGAGCAGTGCTCACACCATGTGCCATCCTGCTTACCTCTGTCACTGACAGTGTCACACTTTCCAATCTTGTCTTGAGTTGGACTGAAGGAACTTCTTGGATGTTGCTAGTAGCATCAGTCGACGATCGAATGCCCTCAAAGAGGAGTAGACATTCGTCACCTTCTTGCTGTTTTCATGACTTTACAACTGGCTGTTCTGAGAGTGGTTGGGGTAGCAATTGTATTCTGTAAGTGCTGCAAACCTGTCCTCAGTGACAGGGGTGAACTTGTAGGAGTGATCTTCGAGCCAGGCATGAGTGTTCCACTGTTTCTTTCAAACGACAGAGAGTGCAGTGGCTTGGATGGTGTCTCTCAGTTGGGTCCATCTGTGTTTTGAGAGTCCTAGGGAAGATTCTGTAACTAGAGCATCTTCCAGAGTCGGCTCTTTGCAGTGGTGAGGTCCTCCTAATATCGATATGATGTTTTCCATCTAGCCTAGCGTGGTGCGACCTTGTTTTTGTTGCAAATTTCTAGGTTACCCACCTGAAAAGTAGAACAAAACTAAATTATATTATTTAAAGATATAGATATACAGCAATTATTTAAATATTGTCAAAATTATAGCATCTAGAGAATTCAAAACATACTCTCTAGCTTAGACTGGTAGTGATACTGTCATTCTACTAAAAATTTCACAGATACATCAGGTATCAGTTATGAATCTGTACACACGATATGTCTGCATTTCCTATCCAGCATGTGATGCCAGTCTACCTTACAGACCCCAAAGCGTATATTTGAAAAAAAATAATCCCCTGCCCCATCCTATTCACCTCTTAAGGAGCCGAGGGGGCACGGGTGGCCCAGTCTAAGGCGCCGCGTTTCGCTGTGCAGAGTTGCATCTCTTGGGCACGCCAGAATCTACGATTGTGATTCGCCCCGATTATGTTTCTAGGTTTGTACCATACCCGTGCTCGTGAGTTTCCAGAAGTGGTAAACCTCTGAGACCTGCATCACTTCAGGCTCTCCTCCCACATTAAGCTGACATGCTGCAATATAACTGTAATATTGTTAAAAGTGGCGTTAAACCCAACTCACTCACACAGTCAATCAGTGTGGAGGCCGATTCTCATCTTCCTTCCGGCTCCAGGGAGGGAATGATAGGTGCCTGTCACCCCTATATCTCTCAAGAAACAGTGGCATGTAGAGCGTAATTAGTCATGACTCCCACACATGATTGGACATTCCTCTAGATAAGTGCTTGGCAGATATATACCCAACAACAAAAGTTCCTGTGACACCAATATTTTAGTGTATTTTTCAAACAAGTAAGGTTTGGTTTTCAATATTGTAGTACATGTATGGAATCAAGTCACAAAAACGCAACTACTACAGAATAGCATGCATTGCATTTTATGCAAGCCCCATGCATTTCACTACCCAAGAATGTGTATAAAAACATGTGCGTTAACGGGATTACATATGCATTGTTTAGCATCGTGCTGACAACCACCACTCAGAAAAACAACAAAATTACGCACTTATTCAACATTACGAAATGCCACGCCTGTCCGTTTAACGTCCACAGAAACACCATTTAGTGTTTATGGCAACTTTGGCAACAGACGAATGCAGTCAGAGACCATCCTCGGAGTGGCAGGCCACGCGTAACCAATAATCGACAGGATTCGATCAACACACATACGAAATCGATTCCAGCCAGCAAAAGTGACTGCAAGAAGCATCCCTGGCCTTCGACGAATATCTTCAAAAACCGTACGTCGTCGCCTCAGATGTGCAGGGATTGTCGCCAGAAGACCCGCCAGACATCCCATTTTCACAGGATACCACCGTCAAGCACGACTACAGTGGTGCAGACAGCGTCTACGCTGGACGGCCAGGCAGTGGGGACAAGTTCTATTCACTGACGAGTCTCGGTTTCACCTCAGCGTTATGGTATGGGGTGGGATTACAGCAAGACAGAGGAACCGTTTGATAGTGGTAGAGGGAAATCTCAATGGACAGCACTACCGCGACGAGATCATCGGCCCTGTTGTTCTACAGTTTTTGCGTCGTCATGGCCCAGGCATTACCTTTCAACATGACAAAGCCTGGCCTCATATTGCTCGACTTGTTCAGGATTCTCTTCAACAAAACAACGTGAATGTCATCACCTGGCCGGCTCGCTCCCCTGATCTCTCACCAATCGAGCACATGTGGGATGAGATGGATCGGCGCCTTCGACGTCAACCACTGCAGGAATTTCGAAACATGCTCCGGCAGATATGGACAGATATCCCACAGGACTTTGTGCGACGCCTGGTCCATTCCATGAGACGAAGATGTGTTGCTTGCATCGCAACCAGAGGTGGACACACACGCTATTGATTTGTAAATTGACATTTTGGCATGTTCATTTTTAATGAAATCGCGCATTTTCTGAAGTCAGTATGGCAAATTAAACCATTTGAAGACTTGGTAAAAAAACATAACGTTGCATTTAATTTTAGTCAGTGTCACAGGAACTTTTGTTGTTCAGTATATTTAGATTTGAGAGCTCCTTTAATAATATCCTATGTTAGTCCAATTCAATCCTTCCTGCTCCTTTTCCAAGTGACTCCTGCATGTTCGGTTGACTTCCAACAATATCAGCATTGTGCCTACTCCTTCGCCAACTATCGAATGCGATGGGATAAAGCTCGTGCAGCTTGCAGGATGTGTGTCGCTCATCTGGTTACGATTGAGGACAGGGAAGAGGACATGTTCCTGGTCAGCGTACTGAAGAAATTACCAGGTGAGTGTTGACAGAATTGTGTAATGACATCTGAACAGTGTTAATGACGTGTTCCTGGTCATCACACTGAAGAAATTATGAGGTGAGTGTTGATAGAATCTTGTAATGACATGTGAACAGTGTAGAGGATGTGTTCCTGGTCAGCTGATTGGGGGTTTTTTTACCATAAGAGGTTGTGGGTTGCTGTGGATTGCCGACAATAGTGTTGCTTAGTCCAACACATCACTTCAGGGCATATTTTGCCAAACAGCTTGTAGAAAGGACCAAGTCGTATCAATCAGCTGGACATGCCAAGTCATTTGCCTATAGTGTTTTCACAATGTATGTTATTTGGTCCTTATAAATATTATTTTGATGAAATTCTATTTGCCAAGAGTATTTTATAAGGCAGTTGCTCATGTGCCAGTCGGACGATGTTGATCTATCGATTCTGTATGTTGTGCTATGGGCCAAACCAGCTTGACATTAATTTGGTAAACACACTATCAGCAACAAAGTAGACCCAATTTGTGGATAACAACTTCTTTATTTACTGTAAAGACGACATTTCGGTATAGATCCTTATACCCTTGTCAAGTAAGGTTGCTTGACAATGGTATAAGGATCTAAACCGACACGTCGCCATATAAGTAAACAAAAAAATCGTTATCCATCAATTGTGTCTACTTTGTCATCTGTCAACTGCTTATAATAAAATCAAACAATTAAACCTATCAGCAAATTCCTGATGTCTGGTATTCAGGTCATTTATACTGGGGACTACGACCACTACATCTCAGTGTTTGCACCTGGAGGGATGGTGTAAATCCCGCTGGATGTAGCAGAGGTACTCAAGCCGTATGGTGATCTGACTTTGTCTGCTTGCGATCTAAGGCCCCATTATGTATTTCTTAAAATCACATTTCATATTCACATTTATTAAGTCAATCCGTGATCGATTGCTATTTATGATACTTTCCAAATATAGCTTTTGGCATGATTTCAAGCCACAATATGGCTGATATATTGCCGACCTGACTTTAACTTTTAAGTCGCTTAGGGGCGGTGGGTTAGCCTTGTGGTTAAAGTATTCACTCGTTACGCCGAAGACCCGGGTTCTATTCCCCACATAGCAACAATATGTGAAGCCCATTTATGATGTCCCTCACCGTTATATTGATAGAATATTGCAAAAAGAGGTACAAAACCATACTCACTCACTAGAATATGTATTAATAAAATATTGTTTGCCTTGAAATGAAGAGCCGGGCAACTGTTTTCAACACATGCTACATGTCAAGCAGACAAAATCTGCTTTTCTTGTTGGATAAATCCTGAGGCGAACCGTTTTGTGAAGAAAATGCAGACTGGTTTGTTTCAAAAACTCTCTCCTGGTCTTTGCATGTTAATAGTGCTGCTTTACAAGCTAAAAAGGTCCTATTTGGTGTCATTAAATCTCTAAAAATGCTTCAACCTCTTCCTTATGACTTGTTTTTCAAAAACATTTATTCAAAAATATCTCCAATTCTTTTATACGGTGCCGAGATTTGGGGTGTAGATACTTACAAAGAATTAGAGCAAATCCAGGTACTAGCATGTAAACGCTTTCTTGGGGTTAAACAATCTTCATCAAATCATGTGGTTAGGGGGAATGCGGTAGGTATCCTATGTACATATGTGCTTATAAGCGTGTAGTTACTTATTGGTACAGAATTTTACATTTGCCTGAAAATAGATTAGTTAAGAAATGTTACAGATTATTATTACTTGATGTTAATAATGGTAAGATCAACTGGGTCTCTAAAATCAAACACATTCTCTGTTCGTTTTGTTTTGGCTACATATGGGAGATGCAATTTAGTAATAATAGTAGAAGTTTTATCTTGGAATTTGTAAACCGTTTAAAAGCCTCGTCTGAGCAAGATTGGCATGCAGCTGTTTCATCTAGCACTAAATCCCAAAGTTACTCTCTTTACAAAGTTTCATTTGGCTTAGAAAGCTATATCAAGGTAGTAAATGTTTCAAAATTCAGAGCTGCACTTGCTCAGTTGAGATGCTCCTCCCATCGGCTGCGTATTGAGACCGGTCGATATATTAAGGAAATTAGAGAACAGAGACTGTGTATGATTTGTAACCAGAATTTTATTGAGGACGAATATCATTTTGTGCTTATATGCAATACTTATAGTGATTTAAGAGCTGAATACATTCCTCCTAAATATTTTACAACCCCTTCTAAAAATAAATTTAATGTTCTTTTGTCATCCACTAACTTTAAAATCATACGAAATCTAGCAGTCTACGTTTACGAAGCTTTTCGACTTCGGTCATTACATACAGTCTAAATATTTATGTGTTTATATGCATGCGTATGTGTATGAATGTGTATGGATATGGATATATATGTAAAATAGTGGTAATTCTTTTTTCTCCCTCTCTCTGTAAATAGTTCTGTGTAATAGGCCTACGGCCTAACACTTTTTGTGAATAAAACAATTACTATTATTGTCCCCTCTCAGAGCTCTTCCTGTGGTGTGAAATTACAGAACATTGGCGAGTTCTACTTTCCATTTCAGTGTCGAAGAGTGTGATAGGCTACTGGACTGGTGGGCACCTCGTTAATGGAAACTGGCTGTGGTTAGATGGTACACCCATCAATTACACCAGATGGGGTCCATTCGAACCAGATCACCCTTGGCGTCAGAAGAGCCTAGCCTACATGAAATGGTTCTCCTACCAGTGGGCATCACACAGGGCCTTTGGTAGCCAAGTGGGGTTAGGCTTCATATGTGAGAAGACCCTCTTATAATTTTCTTTGTTTGTTGTTAACTCGGCAATATGTCATATCTACAGGCATGAAGGCGACCTGTATGTTATCAAGTATCAAATGGTCGGTCTTCTACGATCAGAAGGAGTTGCTGGGAACCTATTCTAGTTAAAGCTTAGGAATAAACACTATGTATTCAGCTCGCGAAATACAACGTATATTCCAAATACAGGATATTTAACATCCCCAAACACACAAGCATAATAACCCCTCTCTCTCTCTTCCCCCCTCTTTATATATGTATATAACAATGATTGTAACTGTGCTTCATTGTTTCTGTTGAGACTCGATTGACGCTCGTTTGGATAGTGATCAGTCATCAGGAAGTTATTATATTTAGATGCAAGTGTGGTCCGGTGGACTGCGGACGGTGATAGTATGTTATAGAAACATCTGGAATGTTCCAGTACCGCTAGACGGGTGAGGGCACTCTGTAGAAATTTCCAGTAGCTTGTTTGACTGTATTTTTAGTGGGACAAGAGCGTGTTTATGTATCACTCACACATTTCATCACATCGGAACCAGCTTCAATCCCCCTACAATCATTGCCTTGCCCGTTTCGGAAGCTTGACCTCTGTCGATGCTGGGTAAATATGCTGATTTGCAAACTTAGTTAATTTTGTAATACATTTGTTGTGTGTATGCCACGTGTTGGTTGTTTGTTGGTTCATTTAACTAGTGAATTCTGGATGAAGATACTGTTTCAATTTGGGAATCGACACGTCACAATATATCATTGGTAACAATAGAATTTCTACGGTTGCGAATGTGCCCAAAATGGTTATGTTAAGGAGAACTTGCACAACAGTCTGTTCCTGAAAGTACTATGAGCAAAATCATACTTTTCGAATTTGATAACATCTTTTTAAGAAAAATATTTGAAACATGAACCTAATGTCTTTGTTGTCGAAAATGTGCATGACGCAGCTGCACGTGGAATGTTCTCTGCAGTAAATGCATGTGCGTCAATCTTCCAAGCGAGCTGATCTTTACAATACACGGTGGAACCGTAGCGATTATTCTATTGACCACTTACACATATTGAGAACAAACTCGTAGTAATCACATTCTTCTTCTGTAAGATTTTCTCATCAAAATGTTATCTATTAATTTTACTATAACATGAAAATCGCTAAAGCTAACAAAATGCAATACAATAGTAGTATGGTAATTGTCTGAACCTTTAAGGAATATACAAATACTGACGGTAAGGTGGTTAGTATAGTTGTTAAAGCGTGTGTTCGTCACGATAATGACCCGGGTTCGATTAAACCGGTGTCGGCCTCAAGAGGTTTTACTGCAATATTGCTACGAGTAACCTAACACCTTGCCCTAAACACACCCACTACATTCATCCCATCCTCAAGTTGCCGTCTCCCGCACCACTCCATTTTAGCACCACTCCATTATACCGTTTGTTACTAGCTCCAAGACAGTTTTCAGGTTTGTCAGCAGCATACCTGTGGTCGTGACACTTCTGGAATACGGTCAAAGCAGGGTTAATATAACTCACTCACTTATTATATGACGGTGGCCTGAAATCAGTAGAGATTATGAGAGAAAGGCGACAGAGAACCTCACAGTAGATTATTCATAGTGGACCACACTTTAAGACGACGTATCAGGAATGAAAAAGAAATCCCAGTTCATTTAATAGGCGCCGAGCTTGATTATTATAGAAGTGGTGTGTGTTTTCCTCCCTTTAATTGAAGTGAAACAATATTCAAAATTGTAGCGAAAGGACAAAGGACATACGTTTCATAAGATATAATACACAGTTCTACATTGTAATACAAAGACAACACTGATGGGGTGACGGGTATGATTTTAAAGGTGGTGAGGTGAGGTGAAATGGGGTTTAACGTCGCATCCAAGATTATTGAACTTATATAGCGACGTGCATGTACGTGTGTGTGGTTGTGTGGCTGCTTGTACTAGTCCGGACTGATGCCGATTTATAGTGCTAGCTCACTGAGATACCATGCCACAGTTTAACATGAATACCCCACCCAGACACAGTATACTGACTCCGAGCCGACCAGTCCTTGTTTTAGCCCCTTGATGCCGAGCGCCAGACAGGGTAACAAGAAGTACCATCTTTTAACGTCTTTTGGTATGACGTGGCCGGGGATTGAACCCCGGACCTTCCGCTCTCCGGGCTGATTTTAAAGGCAAACCAATATATTTTAGCTAGATTCAACAATGCATAACATACAGAATTGATAAAAGTGACAAAAGATGTTAGTTCACGAGTACTGAGGGTGAATATACTGTTTTCCTAAATCTGTGGATGCTGTATATACATGTACAAAATAAAACAGTAGCAGAACAGTTTGTTTGTTGTTTAACGCCGCACTCAGCAATATTCCAGCTATATGACGGTGGTCTGTAAAAATCCAGTCTGGACTAGACAATCAAGTGATTGACATCATGAGCATCGTCCACTCATTTTGGATCGATGGCATGCATCAACCAAGTCAGCGAGCCTGACCACCCGATCCCGTTAGTCGCCTCTTACGACAAGCAGAGTCGCCTTTATGGCAAGCATGGGTTGCTGAAGACCTATTCTACCCCGGATCTTCACGGGTCCATAGTCGACATTCTTTGTCAATGCAAGATCTACGTCCAAGTTCAATCATTAGATTGTGACCTCATGAAAATCTGGATAATGATTGCTTGTATATATATTCTTAGATTTACATGAGTAAATTAGTACTCAAAGTTTAAAAGAGATTCGTACGTGGAGTATGTTGTCAATTTTGTGTTGTTATTAATATCCATTTGCCATCGTTGATAGCTATTATCTATCACACGTTACTCTATTTCTGATAAAAAGGCCGATTTATTTCCACATAACCAAGTCCGTATCTAAAAAGAGTTGAGTCCAGTAAATTATACATTAAACATGTGTGGCAAAAAACAACCCACATACATGCTTGTACACACAAACGTCAGCATACCATCATATCACATAATCAAAAAACTATTAGATTGATGTAATTGTAAAAAAAACCACATATATAAATGTTAAATCTTTTTACTTTACAGTGAAAACAAGTGAATTGTGTAACAGCAAGGTTACTATCAGTAGATGTTTGAGCATTTCCAAAAAATGTGAATCATATCCTTTTATGCAGCACTACATATAACTACGAAGATTGCAATAGTTGCGACATGAAAAGAAGTAATGTCTAGGATTCTTAAAAGATTAGGTATTAGTGAGTGGGTGAGTATGGTTTTAAGCCGCTTTTAGCAATATCCCAGCAATATCAGGCGGGAGACACCAGAAATGGGCTTCACACATTGTACCCATGTCGGGAATCGAAAGAACAGGTATTAGAACCATGAATATGTCTGTGATAATTGTGTGCATCACTGCATCCCAAACTCAGTCACGGGCCCAATTTCACATTCTACAAGTTTTAATTATCTTCAATAACAGTTTCAATTAAATCATGACACATTTACACATGACGACTAGTGCGGCAGACCATGCTACTGTCCATGACACCATCCTCCTTCACCGTCTACACAAACACTCCACTGATGTCACTCAGCGTCATGGGACTCCACGGGATCCACCACTCGCTGATATCCCCAGTCTCGCCTTGTCGGCTGCTGTCTACCCACTGTTGTTCCTGGCGTCAAAACTGGACTGCGTCTCTAAGTCTCCTTCCCGACAGGCCCAAGGGAGGGTGTTGTCACCGTAATCGTCCAACACATCAGCACCTTTGCTCACAAGGAGTTCCACTATTTCTCTGTAAGCCCTCCCATACTGCCGACACCACCGATGTCCTGCTGCCCCCATCCTCTACTGTTGATGACCGCTACGTTCAAAGACAGGCCTAACTTCACTGTCTCCAGGTCTCCTCCATAACAGGTGGAAGGAAAAGAAGGATGGTGTTACCGTCATCGTCCACCAGTGGCATCGGCGCCTTAACTCACAAGGAGCTCCACCACTTCTCTGTGTCCCTAGTATGCTGCCTCCATCACTGGTGTTCTGCTGTACTCTTCAACTCTACAGTTGATGTTGACTTTACCTGCAGAAAGGATCCGCCTCACCTTCCCTCTGCGTCCCTTGTATGCTGCCTCCATCACTGGTGTTCTGCTATACTCCTCAACTCTACAGTTGATATTGACTTTACCTGCAGACAGTATCCGCCTCACCTTCTCCAGCCTCCCCCCCCCAGCTGGCGTCATAGAGGTTGAGGCAGTCTGTTGGTGATGGCATCGCTGTAAAACCAAGTACACTCTATACACACATCCTGACATCTTTGTCATACATGTAAACTGTCTGTTTACACCTCAAAGTCTTGATACGTGACACGAACACGGATACACCTTAAACATTTCCAACATGGCTGACAATTCAATTAAGGTACATGGTGACAGCTTGTTTCACGTAAACAAGGATTATGATGTTTGAAATTATTCTATTAATGCAGAGCTACAGATCAGCTGGTATTTGCGTGAAATACTCCCCCAAAATATTCAAAACCCAATTACTATCCATAATCCTGCGTACAAAAACACGTGCATTAAAGGAAAAACTCAAATGTATAAAAACAGCACGTGTAAATACCCAATAAACCTTTTTCAGCATGCGTACACCGGAGCTAATTTCCGAAACAGTTATGAGCTAATTTAATTTCTAAGTCAAGCCAATATATTTAGAACAGTTATATACAAGTAAAAAATTATTTCATTTTTTTAAATCTTAAAATGTTCACTAATTATGGGAAAAACCCAATAGAGTGATGAATGGATGAGTGATATTGGTTACACAAGGAAAAATGTTATAACCCAATCAAAATAAGAACCCTAGAGTACAAATTCAATTGCTCAAAAAGTTATCTGGAGCTCTGTTAATGGATGGAGAGTGTTAATGTTTGATCAACTGAGCTTCAGAAGATGATGACATCAGTACAATTGCTGTTTGACATTATAATAGGATAATAGATATTACAATTACAGTCTGCTGGTGATGGAGTAAACACATCCCGACATCTTTGTCCTACATCTACATTGTTTACACCTCAAAGTGTTGACACGAACATGGATATACCAGTAACATTTCCAACATGGCTGACAACAATTCAGAGTGAGTGAGTGAGTATGGTTTTACGCCGCTTTTAGCAATATTCCAGCAATATCACGGCGGGGGACACCACAAAAGGGCTTCACACATTGTACCCATGTCGGGAATCGAACCCGGGTCTTCGGCGTGACGAGCTAACGCTTTAACCACTAGGCTACCTGACCACCCCCCCAATAGGATAAAAGATATTACATTGCTTTATGTCAGCCTGTTTTGTTTGTTTTACTCATTATTGTTCACTTGTTTAAAATTAATAAGATAATAAGAGGCTACATTTATCAGCTTGTTAATGTAGGAACTGTTCATATGAAGGTTTGTGGAGTGAACTTTCTGGCTGATATTTGTTACATGATGATGTGACCACGTGTCCACAGTTGTACAGTGATACTATCTACCACCTGGGTTCTCCCACTTACCCTGTAGGTCAGACTTGTGTTGTCACTGGGATTTCTGTAACCCTCTCGCTTGGGCTCGGATCCTGACTCGGGTTACTCGAGGCTGAAACAAAGAATATGCTGTTCAGTCAGTGAGTTGGGTTTTACATATTCCAGCAATATTCCAGCAATATCAGGCCGGGGGACACCAGGCATGGGCTTCACACATTGTACACATTTGGGGAATCAATCTCGGATTTTCGGTGTGAAGAGCAAATGTTTTAACCACTAGGCTACCCAGCATTAGAAATTGGCACTAGTCCTTACCAAACTGCCCAATAGTAAAGGTATCCTAAGGACTAGTAGAAATTGGCCCATTTTAAGGGTTTTGCTACATGTTATCATTATAGTGGACTAGTGGACAAAAACGGTTAGTTTCTAACCTTGGGCTACCCCGTCACCCCCATATATGCTGTTCAGAAAACTATATAATGCAGGTAAGCATTATAACTACTGGATACAGATATAAGTTTTGCCTTTCGACAAATGTGTGCCTTATAAATTTACCTACTTTATCCCCTGCTACCTCAGGTTTTACAATCTCTACCAAAACCAAGGAGGAGTGTTTGATCTGACTTAAAAACCGTCTTACAAATAATGTACTTTTGATCATGGAAAAACAAACAATGACTGAGAGGTGTAACATTTAATACAATCCATTTATCTTCGTTTAGTCACTCTGTGAGAGCCCCTAGCCTTTACTACCAGTCTTTCTTGTCTCACAGGCACGGAGACAATCACATTCATGTTAATTAACCCGAAATATTCTTTATGCTCCAAAGTTGGACGTTGAAGTTTCATGACATGATACGTCATAACTCGAGTGGAAGAAGAGTGAGATGCTTGACACCAGGTGTCGGTATAGTTGTCAGCAATAAGACAACCTGGGGGTGTTAACCTGAGTGAGTGAGTGAGTGAGTTGGGTTTAACGCTGCTTTTAACAGTATTCCAGTTATATCACCGCGTGTCAGCTTAATGTGGGAGGAAAGCCCGAAGTGATCAGGTCTCAGACGTTTACCACTTCGGTGAAACCCACGAGCACGGGTATGGTGCTGACAAACCTAGAAACATAATTTGGGCGAACCGGGATTCGAACCCATAATCATAGGTTTCTGGCATGCCCAAGGGACGCAACTCTGCACAGCGAATCGCGGCGCCTCAGACGACTGGGCCCCCGTGCCCCTGGGGTGTTAACGAGTGAGTGAGCGAGTAAGTATGGTTTAACGCCGCTTTTAGCAATATTCCAGCAATATCACGGCGGGGGACACCACAAATGGGCTTCACACATTGTACCCATGTCATGAATCGAACCCTGGTCTTCGGCGTGACGAGGGAACGCTTTAACCACTAGGCTACCCGCCCGCCCCGGGGTGGTAACGAAGCACAGGGCTGGTGTATCATGTCTAATGTATAGTGTCAGAGGTGTTAATGACGCTTCCTGTCACGTCATTCCTGCTAGAAAACCAGGACAACAATTAATGACAGCTTGTTCATGCAATTAAGGATTATGTATTTAATGTTTTAAATCTTTCGTTCACAATTACTTCCAGTAGTTGTAGCTTATTCCATGTACGGCTAAAGAGTGTTAACGTTGGATGAACAGAGCTTCACAAAATGATTACGTCAGTACCATAGCTGTTTGATATTACAAAGCTTAAAAGAATATAAGAATTGGTTCTCAGGAAATGGCTTTTGAAAACACAGTGCGAGCAGGTGTCCTTTTCTTCTTCTTGTTGTTCAAACAAGTATGTAACCAAAAAAATCAGTTGTGTACAATCAACCCGGGAGAAGAGCCTCCCTTAATATGTATTCTTTGAAGAGTAAAATACAGGAATACAATATTTGACTACTGTTGGACAACCAGTGTGTGCTAATACACATATACCATGAGCTTTGATATTATTCCACAAGTTGAAGTTATTATCGTGACTCGAACATTGGAAGAAGTATGTCAACACATCCTTACTGAAGTACGCAAGTTCGTCCCGTTATAACACTATCTGGCTATAAAAGTGTTCATTGTGTATCTGGACTTATGTTTGTAATCCATTATATTACTTTTATCCAAGATTTCATTAATTTTGTTCACATTAATTTCAGTGAAATTGTGTCTGAAGTGATTGGCAATGACATCAACTCACCTTGAAACATTAGAGATACGAAGTTTCACATTACTTTCAATTGATTTGCGTACAGAAACGCATGCATTGAATGAAAAAATCAAATTATAAAAATAGCCCGCGTAAATACACAATGAAGCTTTTTCAGCAAGCGTACAGCAGAGCTAATTCACGAAACACAATTTTGAGCTTATTTAATATCTGAGTCAAACCATTATTTTGAACAGTCATATAATCTGCTGCAGGGTATGCTACGCGATGGTGGTCCCCCCATTTTGATGATCGCAGATGCGTCACTGTCTGGAGCTTGAAATGAACTCCTGTTAACAGCCACCCATGTTGAGGGGAAACGGCAGGTTCCATTCACCGGGGAGAAAATCGGTGCAGCAAACGACACAGAAAAATATGTTGTTTGCTTTGATAACAGTTATTGTAGCAAAACATGAAGCCCATCAAAATGTGGAATTTTAGGGGGGATGAAGACATTTCCATGTATCCGATCCCTGACTAGTTGGTAAATTCTATTTTGACACCAGTTATTGACAATGTACACGGAAAGAAAAAACCCGACACATTGGCGTTAGTAAATGAACAATCACAGAATGGAAAACAAAGTTTCTGTGGCGTATTTATGAAAATAATGGTGAAACGTTTTTGATGAGCTGTAGTTTGTGTCGCATTTAGGAAACGACACTGAAATTAACCAATGTGAGGGCTTACGATGGAACCAGGAATATTTGAAAGTCCAGTATTTACTAGACACAACGAAATGACTTTTGTTTTATTCTTTCATTTGAGATTTTAGGTATTTATTTTAGGTGAGTGAGTAAATAAATCAGATATATCCTGAATAAAATAATGCAGTTGCTAAGCAACACATTTTCAAACATGGTGACATTTTTTGCAATTACATGTCAGTGCCTGCAAGTTTCAATGCAACCCAATTCCACAACATTAATACAGAAATTTTATCCTGCAGTATACAGGGTACTGGCCTACTTGATATACTGAAATACAGTTGCAAGAGGCCTTTTTCCAAATTAATTAATACAATTTTAATTTTTTTTTCCATAGGTGTCGATAGGATCGAGGTGCGCCCTGATGCCAGTCAGGTAGAAGCGCCATACATCCGGGTGCGCCGTACGACGGGTGCACCGGCATCACTGCAACCATCACTGTGGAGGACCGGTACACTATTCACAATCGTGTCTGGCGACGTAATACGCAAAGTTGTAGTGAAAGTAGACTTGTACATACCGACAACCCACCTACGAGTTTGAAGTGTATTTAAATACAAACGTGAAACTCTTGATAATGCCAAAACGGCTTAAACTATTTACATATACACAATGTAACACCTCGCCAAGAATTGCATACGATAATGATTGCCTCGAATGTAGGAGACAAACATGTAATGCAATTACAAAATGGCAGGAATCAACGAGCCAGGTAGAAGAAAAAGCCTTTTCAAGTGGAATACACACATTTTTACTACACAAAAAGTGAACATATATGATAAGGTATACTTCACCTGTCGCAGATGAAATTTAACATTGCAGCAGAGTGATGATCACAAAATTAAGCCAGAAATTGTAGGACCACACGGGGGACAACATGTCTGTTTGGTGACAAGCAGGAATATGATCAGATGTGACATCACAAGGGACGGTCGCATGACAGCGGCCATTGGTCCTTGCAAAAAAAATAAAAATTGCGAGCCTGACCACCCAATCCCGTTAGTCGCCCCTTACGGCAAGCACAGTCGTCTTTTACGGCAAGCATGGGTTGCTGAAGATCTATTCTACCCCGGATCTTCACGTGAAAAGTAAACTGCAAACGGAACATTTTTTCTTCACCATGGACCATCGCAAGGTGCTGTTTTCTTTGTCATGAGGTAAGCAGTAGATGCAGTAATGCAGGATAAGTAAAAAAATTACATTCATCAGCTTGTTATTGTAGAGACTGTTCATATGACGGTTTGTGGAGTGAACTTTCTGGCTGATATTTGTTACATGACGA